>NC_072408.2:3039166-3645000 GCF_028858775.2 Pan troglodytes
TACACCGTGATCTGCTTAAACATGGAAATATCTACAACTCCATCTCTATAAACATGGAAATATCTACACCCCTATCTGTATAAACATGGAAATATACACACCGCTATCTCTATAAACATGGAAATAGCTACACCGCGATCAGTGTAAACGTGGAAATATCTACACCGCTATCTCTATAAACATGGAAATATCTCCACTGCTATCTCTATAAACATCGAAATATCTACACCGCCCTCTGTATAAACATGGAAATGCTTACAAAGTTATCTGTATAAACATGGAAATAACTACACCGCCATCTGTATAAACATGGAAATATCTACACAGCCATGTGTACATACATGGAAATATCTACACCGCTCTCTATAAACATGGAAATAACTACACCGCTATCTGTATATACATGGAAATAACTACACCGCCAACCACATATCCATAGAAATATCTGCGCCGCCATCTGTATAAACATGGAAATATCTACACGGTCATCTGTGTATAGATGGAAGTATCAACACCGCCATCTGTACAAACATGGAAATATCCGCACCGCTATCTGTATAAACATGGAAATATCTACACCGTGGTCTGTATAAACATGGAAATATCTACACCGCTATCTGTATAAACATGGAAATATATACACCGCTATCTCTATAAACATGGAAATATCTACACCGCGATCTGTATAAACATGGAAATATTGACACCGATATCTGTATAAACATGGAAATATCTACACCGCCATCTCTATAAACATGGAGATATCTACACCGCCATCTGTATAAACATGGAAATATCTACACCGCTATCTGTATAAACCTGGAAATATCTACACCGCTATCTGTCTAAACATGGTAATATCTACACCACCATCTATATAAACATGGAAATAACTACACCGCCATCTGTATAAACATGGAAATATCTACAATGCCATCTGTAGAAAGATGGAAATATGTACACTGCAATCTGTGTAAACATGGAAATACCTACACCAATATCTGTAAAAACATGGAAATATCTACACCGCTATCTGTATAAAGATGGAAATATCTACACCGCGATCTGCATAAGCATGGAAATATCTACACCGCGATCTGCATAAACTTGGAAATATCTACACCGCTATCTGTAGAAACATGGAAATAACTACACCGCTATTTGCATAAACAAGGAAATATCTACACCGTGATCTGTATAAACATGGAAATATCTACAACGCCATCTCTATAAACATGGAAATATCTACACCCCTATCTGTATAAACATGAAAATATCCACACCGCTATCTCCATAAACATGGAAATATCTACACCGCGATCTGTATAAACATGGAAATAACTACACCGCTATCTGTAGAAACATGGAAATATCTACACAGCTATCTCTATAAAGATGGAAATATCTACACCGCCATCTGTATAAACATGGAAATACCTACAAGTCATCTGTATAAACATGGAAATATCTACACAGCCATCTTTATAAACATGGAAATATCTACACATCCATTTGTATATACATGCAAATATCTACACCGCTATCTGTATAAACATAGAAATATCTACACCGCTATTTGTATAAACAAGGAAATATCTACACCGTGATCTGTATAAACATGGAAATATCTACACTGCTATTTGTATAAACAAGGAAATATCTACACCGCTATCTGTATAAACATGGAAATATCTACACCGCTATTTGTATAAACAAGGAAATATCTACACCGTGATCTGCATAAACATGGAAATATCTACAACGCCATCCCTATAAACATGGAAATATCTACACCCCTATCTGTATAAACATGGAAATATCCACACCGCTATCTCTATAAACATGGAAATAACTACACCGCGATCAGTGTAAACGTGGAAATATCTACACCGCTATCTCTATAAACATGGAAATATCTCCACTGCTATCTCTATAAACATCGAAATATCTTCACCGCCATCTGTATAAACATGGAAATACTTACAAAGTTATCAGTATAAACATGGAAAAATCTACACCGCCATCTGTATAAACATGGAAATATCTACACAGCCATGTGTACATACATGGAAATATCTACACCGCTCTCTATATAAACATAGAAATAACTACACCACTATCTGTATATACATGGAAATATCTACACCGCCATCTACATATCCATAGAAATATCTGCGCCGCCATCTGTATAAACATGGAAATATCTACACGGTCATCTGTGTATAGATGGAAATATCAACACCGCCATCTGTACAAACATGGAAATATCTGCACCGCTATCTGTATAAACATGGAAATATCTACACCGCTATCTGTATAAACATGGAAATATATACACCGCTATCTCTATAAACATGGAAATATCTACACCGTGATCTGTATAAACATGGAAATATTTACACCGATATGTGTATAAACATGGAAATATCTACACCGCCATCTCTATAAACATGGAGATATCTACACCGCCATCTGTATAAACATGGAAATATCTACACCGCTATCTGTATAAACCTGGAAATATCTACACCGCTATCTGTATAAACACGGTAATATCTACACCACCATCTATATAAACATGGAAATATCTACACCGCCATCTGTATAAACATGGAAATATCTACAATGCCATCTGTAGAAAGATGGAAATATGTACACTGCAATCTGTGCAAACATGGAAATACCTACACCAATATCTGTAAAAGCATGGAAATATCTACACCGCTATCTGTATAAAGATGGAAATATCTACACCGCGATCTGCATAAGCATGGAAATATCTACACCGCGATCTGCATAAACATGGAAATATCTACACCGCTATCTGTAGAAACATGGAAATATCTACACGGCAATCTGCATAAATATGGAAATATCTACACCGCGATCTGTATAAACATGGAAATAACTACACCGCTATCTGTAGAATCATGGAAATATCTACACAGCTATCTCTATAAACATGGAAATATCTACACCGCCATCTGTATAAACATGGAAATACCTACAAGTCATCTGTATAAACATGGAAATATCTACACAGCCATCTGTATAAACATGGAAATATCTACACAGCCATCTGTATATACATGGAAATATCTACACCGCTATCTGTATAAACATGGAAAGAACTACACCGCTATTTGTATAAACAAGGAAATATCTACACCGTGATCTGTATAAACATGGAAATATCTACACTGCTATTTCTATAAACAAGGAAATATCTACACCGCTATCTGTATAAACATGGAAATAACTACACCGCTATTTGCATAAACAAGGAAATATCTACACCGTGATCTGTATAAACATGGAAATATCTACAACGCCATCTCTTTAAACATGGAAATATCTAAACCACTATCTGTATAAACATGGAAATATCCACACCGCTATCTCTATAAACATGGAAATAACTACACCGCGATCAGTATAAACGTGGAAATATCTACACCGCTATCTCTATAAACATGGAAATATCTCCACTGCTGTCTCTATAAACATCGAAATATCTACACCGCCATCTGTATAAACGTGGAAATACTTACAAAGTTATCTGTATAAACATGGAAATATCTACACCGCCATCTGTATAAACATGGACATATCTACACAGCCATGTGTACATACATGGAAATATCTACACCGCTCTCTATATAAATATAGAAATAACTACACCGCTATCTGTATATACATGGAAATATCTACACCGCCATCTACATATCCATAGAAATATCTGCGCCGCCATCTGTATAAACATGGAAATATCTACACGGTCATCTGTGTATAGATGGAAATATCAACACCGCCATCTGAACAAACGTGGAAATATCTGCACCGCTATCTGTATAAACATGGAAATATCTACACCGCTATCTGTATAAACATGGAAATATATACACCGCTATCTCTATAAACATGGAAATATCTACACCGTGATCTGTATAAACATGGAAATATTTACACCGATATCTGTATAAACATGGAAATATCTACACCGCCATCTCTATAAACATGGAAATATCTACACCGCCATCTGTATAAACCCGGAAATATCTACACCGCTATCTGTATAAACCTGGAAGTATCTACACCGCTATCTGTATAAACATGGTAATATCTACTCCACCATCTTTATAAACATGGAAATATCTACACCGCGATCTGTATAAACATGGAAATATCTACAATGCCATCTGTAGAAAGATGGAAATATCTACACTGCAATCTTTGTAAACATGGAAATACCTACACCAATATCTGTAAAAACATGGAAATATCTACACCGCTATCTGTATATAGATGGAAATATCTACACCGCGATCTGCATAAGCATGGAAATATCTACACCGCGATCTGCATAAACTTGGAAATCTCTACACCGCTATCTGTAGAAATATGGAAATAACTACACCGCTATTTGCATAAACAAGGAAATATCTACACCGTGATCTGTATAAACATGGAAATATCTACAACGCCATCTCTATAAACATGGAAATATCTACACCCCTATCTGTATAAACATGGAAATATCCACACCGCTATCTCTATAAACATGGAAATATCTACACCGCGATCTGTATAAACATGGAAATAACTACACCGCTATCTGTAGAAACATGTAAATATCTACACAGCTATCTCTATAAATATGGAAATATCTACACCGCCATCTGTATAAACATGGAAATACCTACAAGTCATCTGTATAAATATGGAAATATCTACACAGCCATCTGTATAAACATGGAAATATCTACACAGCCATTTGTATATACATGCAAATATCTACACCGCTATCTGTATAAACATGGAAATATCTACACTGCTATTTGTATAAACAAGGAAATATCTACACCGTGATCTGTATAAACATGGAAATATCTACACTGCTATTTGTATAAACAAGGAAATATCTACACCGCTATCTGTATAAACATGGAAATAACTACACCGCTATTTGCATAAACAAGGAAATATCTACACCGTGATCTGCATAAATATGGAAATATCTACAACGTCATCTCTATAAACATGGAAATATCTACACCCCTATCTGTATAAACATGGAAATATCCACACCGCTATCTCTATAAACATGGAAATAACTACACCGCGATCAGTATAAACGTGGAAATATCTACACCGCTATCTCTATAAACATGGAAATATCTCCACTGCTATCTCTATAAACATCGAAATATCTACACCGCCATCTGTATAAACATGGAAATAATTACAAAGTTATCTGTATAAACATGGAAATATCTACACCGCCATCTGTATAAACATGGAAATATCTACACCGCCATGTGTACATACATGGAAATATCTACACCGCTCTCTATATAAACATAGAAATAACTACACCACTATCTGTATATACATGGAAATATCTACACCGCCATCTACATATCCATAGAAATATCTGCGCCGCCATCTGTATAAACATGGAAATATCTACACGGTCATCTGTGTATAGATGGAAATATCAACACCGCCATCTGTACAAACATGGAAATATCTGCACCGCTATCTGTATAA
Source organism: Pan troglodytes (assembly GCF_028858775.2). Taxonomy (NCBI): domain Eukaryota; kingdom Metazoa; phylum Chordata; class Mammalia; order Primates; family Hominidae; genus Pan; species Pan troglodytes. The sequence goes on from NC_072408.2 coordinate 3,044,717, forward strand.
ACATGGAAATATCTACACCGTGGTCTGTATAAACATGGAAATATCTACACCGCTATCTGTATAAACATGGAAAAATATACACCGCTATCTCTATAAACATGGAAATATCTACACCGTGATCTGTATAAACATGGAAATATTTACACCGATATGTGTATAAACATGGAAATATCTACACCGCCATCTCTATAAACATGGAGATATCTACACCGCCATCTGTATAAACATGGAAATATCTACACCGCCATCTGTATAAACATGGAAATATCTACAATGCCATCTGTAGAAAGATGGAAATATCTACACTGCAATCTGTGTAAACATGGAAATACCTACACCAATATCTGTAAAAACATGGAAATATCTACACCGCTATCTGTATATACATGGAAATAACTACACCGCCAACCACATATCCATAGAAATATCTGCGCCGCCATCTGTATAAACATGGAAATATCTACACGGTCATCTGTGTATAGATGGAAGTATCAACACCGCCATCTGTACAAACATGGAAATATCCGCACCGCTATCTGTATAAACATGGAAATATCTACACCGTGGTCTGTATAAACATGGAAATATCTACACCGCTATCTGTATAAACATGGAAATATATACACCGCTATCTCTATAAACATGGAAATATCTACACCGCGATCTGTATAAACATGGAAATATTGACACCGATATCTGTATAAACATGGAAATATCTACACCGCCATCTCTATAAACATGGAGATATCTACACCGCCATCTGTATAAACATGGAAATATCTACACCGCTATCTGTATAAACCTGGAAATATCTACACCGCTATCTGTCTAAACATGGTAATATCTACACCACCATCTATATAAACATGGAAATAACTACACCGCCATCTGTATAAACATGGAAATATCTACAATGCCATCTGTAGAAAGATGGAAATATGTACACTGCAATCTGTGTAAACATGGAAATACCTACACCAATATCTGTAAAAACATGGAAATATCTACACCGCTATCTGTATAAAGATGGAAATATCTACACCGCGATCTGCATAAGCATGGAAATATCTACACCGCGATCTGCATAAACTTGGAAATATCTACACCGCTATCTGTAGAAACATGGAAATAACTACACCGCTATTTGCATAAACAAGGAAATATCTACACCGTGATCTGTATAAACATGGAAATATCTACAACGCCATCTCTATAAACATGGAAATATCTACACCCCTATCTGTATAAACATGAAAATATCCACACCGCTATCTCCATAAACATGGAAATATCTACACCGCGATCTGTATAAACATGGAAATAACTACACCGCTATCTGTAGAAACATGGAAATATCTACACAGCTATCTCTATAAAGATGGAAATATCTACACCGCCATCTGTATAAACATGGAAATACCTACAAGTCATCTGTATAAACATGGAAATATCTACACAGCCATCTTTATAAACATGGAAATATCTACACATCCATTTGTATATACATGCAAATATCTACACCGCTATCTGTATAAACATAGAAATATCTACACCGCTATTTGTATAAACAAGGAAATATCTACACCGTGATCTGTATAAACATGGAAATATCTACACTGCTATTTGTATAAACAAGGAAATATCTACACCGCTATCTGTATAAACATGGAAATATCCACACCGCTATCTCTATAAACATGGAAATAACTACACCGCGATCAGTGTAAACGTGGAAATATCTACACCGCTATCTCTATAAACATGGAAATATCTCCACTGCTATCTCTATAAACATCGAAATATCTTCACCGCCATCTGTATAAACATGGAAATACTTACAAAGTTATCAGTATAAACATGGAAAAATCTACACCGCCATCTGTATAAACATGGAAATATCTACACAGCCATGTGTACATACATGGAAATATCTACACCGCTCTCTATATAAACATAGAAATAACTACACCACAATCTGTATATACATGGAAATATCTACACCGCCATCTACATATCCATAGAAATATCTGCGCCGCCATCTGTATAAACATGGAAATATCTACACGGTCATCTGTGTATAGATGGAAATATCAACACCGCCATCTGTACAAACATGGAAATATCTGCACCGCTATCTGTATAAACATGGAAATATCTACACCGTGGTCTGTATAAACATGGAAATATCTACACCGCTATCTGTATAAACATGGAAATATATACACCGCTATCTCTATAAACATGGAAATATCTACAACGTGATCTGTATAAACATGGAAATATTTACACCGATATGTGTATAAACATGGAAATATCTACACCGCCATCTCTATAAACATGGAGATATCTACACCGCCATCTGTATAAACATGGAAATATCTACACCGCTATCTGTATAAACCTGGAAATATCTACACCGCTATCTGTATAAACACGGTAATATCTACACCACCATCTATATAAACATGGAAATATCTACACCGCCATCTGTATAAACATGGAAATATCTACAATGCCATCTGTAGAAAGATGGAAATATGTACACTGCAATCTGTGCAAACATGGAAATACCTACACCAATATCTGTGAAAGCATGGAAATATCTACACCGCTATCTGTATAAAGATGGAAATATCTACACCGCGATCTGCATAAGCATGGAAATATCTACACCGCGATCTGCATAAACATGGAAATATCTACACCGCTATCTGTAGAAACATGGAAATATCTACACGGCGATCTGCATAAATATGGAAATATCTACACCGCGATCTGTATAAACATGGAAATAACTACACCGCTATCTGTAGAAACATGGAAATATCTACACAGCTATCTCTATAAACATGGAAATATCTACACCGCCATCTGTATAAACATGGAAATACCTACAAGTCATCTGTATAAACATGGAAATATCTACACAGCCATCTGTATAAACATGGAAATATCTACACAGCCATCTGTATATACATGGAAATATCTACACCGCTATCTGTATAAACATGGAAAGAACTACACCGCTATTTGTATAAACAAGGAAATATCTACACCGTGATCTGTATAAACATGGAAATATCTACACTGCTATTTCTATAAACAAGGAAATATCTACACCGCTATCTGTATAAACATGGAAATAACTACACCGCTATTTGCATAAACAAGGAAATATCTACACCGTGATCTGTATAAACATGGAAATATCTACAACGCCATCTCTTTAAACATGGAAATATCTAAACCACTATCTGTATAAACATGGAAATATCCACACCGCTATCTCTATAAACATGGAAATAACTACACCGCGATCAGTATAAACGTGGAAATATCTACACCGCTATCTCTATAAACATGGAAATATCTCCACTGCTATCTCTATAAACATCGAAATATCTACACCGCCATCTGTATAAACATGGAAATAATTACAAAGTTATCTGTATAAACATGGAAATATCTACACCGCCATCTGTATAAACATGGAAATATCTACACCGCCATGTGTACATACATGGAAATATCTACACCGCTCTCTATATAAACATAGAAATAACTACACCACTATCTGTATATACATGGAAATATCTACACCGCCATCTACATATCCATAGAAATATCTGCGCCGCCATCTGTATAAACATGGAAATATCTACACGGTCATCTGTGTATAGATGGAAATATCAACACCGCCATCTGTACAAACATGGAAATATCTGCACCGCTATCTGTATAAACATGGAAATATCTACACCGTGGTCTGTATAAACATGGAAATATCTACACCGCTATCTGTATAAACATGGAAAAATATACACCGCTATCTCTATAAACATGGAAATATCTACACCGTGATCTGTATAAACATGGAAATATTTACACCGATATGTGTATAAACATGGAAATATCTACACCGCCATCTCTATAAACATGGAGATATCTACACCGCCATCTGTATAAACATGGAAATATCTACACCGCCATCTGTATAAACATGGAAATATCTACAATGCCATCTGTAGAAAGATGGAAATATCTACACTGCAATCTGTGTAAACATGGAAATACCTACACCAATATCTGTAAAAACATGGAAATATCTACACCGCTATCTGTATATACATGGAAATAACTACACCGCCAACCACATATCCATAGAAATATCTGCGCCGCCATCTGTATAAACATGGAAATATCTACACGGTCATCTGTGTATAGATGGAAGTATCAACACCGCCATCTGTACAAACATGGAAATATCCGCACCGCTATCTGTATAAACATGGAAATATCTACACCGTGGTCTGTATAAACATGGAAATATCTACACCGCTATCTGTATAAACATGGAAATATATACACCGCTATCTCTATAAACATGGAAATATCTACACCGCGATCTGTATAAACATGGAAATATTGACACCGATATCTGTATAAACATGGAAATATCTACACCGCCATCTCTATAAACATGGAGATATCTACACCGCCATCTGTATAAACATGGAAATATCTACACCGCTATCTGTATAAACCTGGAAATATCTACACCGCTATCTGTCTAAACATGGTAATATCTACACCACCATCTATATAAACATGGAAATAACTACACCGCCATCTGTATAAACATGGAAATATCTACAATGCCATCTGTAGAAAGATGGAAATATGTACACTGCAATCTGTGTAAACATGGAAATACCTACACCAATATCTGTAAAAACATGGAAATATCTACACCGCTATCTGTATAAAGATGGAAATATCTACACCGCGATCTGCATAAGCATGGAAATATCTACACCGCGATCTGCATAAACTTGGAAATATCTACACCGCTATCTGTAGAAACATGGAAATAACTACACCGCTATTTGCATAAACAAGGAAATATCTACACCGTGATCTGTATAAACATGGAAATATCTACAACGCCATCTCTATAAACATGGAAATATCTACACCCCTATCTGTATAAACATGAAAATATCCACACCGCTATCTCCATAAACATGGAAATATCTACACCGCGATCTGTATAAACATGGAAATAACTACACCGCTATCTGTAGAAACATGGAAATATCTACACAGCTATCTCTATAAAGATGGAAATATCTACACCGCCATCTGTATAAACATGGAAATACCTACAAGTCATCTGTATAAACATGGAAATATCTACACAGCCATCTTTATAAACATGGAAATATCTACACATCCATTTGTATATACATGCAAATATCTACACCGCTATCTGTATAAACATAGAAATATCTACACCGCTATTTGTATAAACAAGGAAATATCTACACCGTGATCTGTATAAACATGGAAATATCTACACTGCTATTTGTATAAACAAGGAAATATCTACACCGCTATCTGTATAAACATGGAAATATCCACACCGCTATCTCTATAAACATGGAAATAACTACACCGCGATCAGTGTAAACGTGGAAATATCTACACCGCTATCTCTATAAACATGGAAATATCTCCACTGCTATCTCTATAAACATCGAAATATCTTCACCGCCATCTGTATAAACATGGAAATACTTACAAAGTTATCAGTATAAACATGGAAAAATCTACACCGCCATCTGTATAAACATGGAAATATCTACACAGCCATGTGTACATACATGGAAATATCTACACCGCTCTCTATATAAACATAGAAATAACTACACCACAATCTGTATATACATGGAAATATCTACACCGCCATCTACATATCCATAGAAATATCTGCGCCGCCATCTGTATAAACATGGAAATATCTACACGGTCATCTGTGTATAGATGGAAATATCAACACCGCCATCTGTACAAACATGGAAATATCTGCACCGCTATCTGTATAAACATGGAAATATCTACACCGTGGTCTGTATAAACATGGAAATATCTACACCGCTATCTGTATAAACATGGAAATATATACACCGCTATCTCTATAAACATGGAAATATCTACAACGTGATCTGTATAAACATGGAAATATTTACACCGATATGTGTATAAACATGGAAATATCTACACCGCCATCTCTATAAACATGGAGATATCTACACCGCCATCTGTATAAACATGGAAATATCTACACCGCTATCTGTATAAACCTGGAAATATCTACACCGCTATCTGTATAAACACGGTAATATCTACACCACCATCTATATAAACATGGAAATATCTACACCGCCATCTGTATAAACATGGAAATATCTACAATGCCATCTGTAGAAAGATGGAAATATGTACACTGCAATCTGTGCAAACATGGAAATACCTACACCAATATCTGTGAAAGCATGGAAATATCTACACCGCTATCTGTATAAAGATGGAAATATCTACACCGCGATCTGCATAAGCATGGAAATACCTACACCGCGATCTGCATAAACATGGAAATATCTACACCGCTATCTGTAGAAACATGGAAATATCTACACGGCGATCTGCATAAATATGGAAATATCTACACCGCGATCTGTATAAACATGGAAATAACTACACCGCTATCTGTAGAAACATGGAAATATCTACACAGCTATCTCTATAAACATGGAAATATCTACACCGCCATCTGTATAAACATGGAAATACCTACAAGTCATCTGTATAAACATGGAAATATCTACACAGCCATCTGTATAAACATGGAAATATCTACACAGCCATCTGTATATACATGGAAATATCTACACCGCTATCTGTATAAACATGGAAAGAACTACACCGCTATTTGTATAAACAAGGAAATATCTACACCGTGATCTGTATAAACATGGAAATATCTACACTGCTATTTCTATAAACAAGGAAATATCTACACCGCTATCTGTATAAACATGGAAATAACTACACCGCTATTTGCATAAACAAGGAAATATCTACACCGTGATCTGTATAAACATGGAAATATCTACAACGCCATCTCTTTAAACATGGAAATATCTAAACCACTATCTGTATAAACATGGAAATATCCACACCGCTATCTCTATAAACATGGAAATAACTACACCGCGATCAGTATAAACGTGGAAATATCTACACCGCTATCTCTATAAACATGGAAATATCTCCACTGCTGTCTCTATAAACATCGAAATATCTACACCGCCATCTGTATAAACGTGGAAATACTTACAAAGTTATCTGTATAAACATGGAAATATCTACACCGCCATCTGTATAAACATGGACATATCTACACAGCCATGTGTACATACATGGAAATATCTACACCGCTCTCTATATAAATATAGAAATAACTACACCGCTATCTGTATATACATGGAAATATCTACACCGCCATCTACATATCCATAGAAATATCTGCGCCGCCATCTGTATAAACATGGAAATATCTACACGGTCATCTGTGTATAGATGGAAATATCAACACCGCCATCTGAACAAACGTGGAAATATCTGCACCGCTATCTGTATAAACATGGAAATATCTACACCGCTATCTGTATAAACATGGAAATATATACACCGCTATCTCTATAAACATGGAAATATCTACACCGTGATCTGTATAAACATGGAAATATTTACACCGATATCTGTATAAACATGGAAATATCTACACCGCCATCTCTATAAACATGGAAATATCTACACCGCCATCTGTATAAACCCGGAAATATCTACACCGCTATCTGTATAAACCTGGAAGTATCTACACCGCTATCTGTATAAACATGGTAATATCTACTCCACCATCTTTATAAACATGGAAATATCTACACCGCGATCTGTATAAACATGGAAATATCTACAATGCCATCTGTAGAAAGATGGAAATATCTACACTGCAATCTTTGTAAACATGGAAATACCTACACCAATATCTGTAAAAACATGGAAATATCTACACCGCTATCTGTATATAGATGGAAATATCTACACCGCGATCTGCATAAGCATGGAAATATCTACACCGCGATCTGCATAAACTTGGAAATCTCTACACCGCTATCTGTAGAAATATGGAAATAACTACACCGCTATTTGCATAAACAAGGAAATATCTACACCGTGATCTGTATAAACATGGAAATATCTACAACGCCATCTCTATAAACATGGAAATATCTACACCCCTATCTGTATAAACATGGAAATATCCACACCGCTATCTCTATAAACATGGAAATATCTACACCGCGATCTGTATAAACATGGAAATAACTACACCGCTATCTGTAGAAACATGTAAATATCTACACAGCTATCTCTATAAATATGGAAATATCTACACCGCCATCTGTATAAACATGGAAATACCTACAAGTCATCTGTATAAATATGGAAATATCTACACAGCCATCTGTATAAACATGGAAATATCTACACAGCCATTTGTATATACATGCAAATATCTACACCGCTATCTGTATAAACATGGAAATATCTACACTGCTATTTGTATAAACAAGGAAATATCTACACCGTGATCTGTATAAACATGGAAATATCTACACTGCTATTTGTATAAACAAGGAAATATCTACACCGCTATCTGTATAAACATGGAAATAACTACACCGCTATTTGCATAAACAAGGAAATATCTACACCGTGATCTGCATAAATATGGAAATATCTACAACGTCATCTCTATAAACATGGAAATATCTACACCCCTATCTGTATAAACATGGAAATATCCACACCGCTATCTCTATAAACATGGAAATAACTACACCGCGATCAGTATAAACGTGGAAATATCTACACCGCTATCTCTATAAACATGGAAATATCTCCACTGCTATCTCTATAAACATCGAAATATCTACACCGCCATCTGTATAAACATGGAAATAATTACAAAGTTATCTGTATAAACATGGAAATATCTACACCGCCATCTGTATAAACATGGAAATATCTACACCGCCATGTGTACATACATGGAAATATCTACACCGCTCTCTATATAAACATAGAAATAACTACACCACTATCTGTATATACATGGAAATATCTACACCGCCATCTACATATCCATAGAAATATCTGCGCCGCCATCTGTATAAACATGGAAATATCTACACGGTCATCTGTGTATAGATGGAAATATCAACACCGCCATCTGTACAAACATGGAAATATCTGCACCGCTATCTGTATAAACATGGAAATATCTACACCGTGGTCTGTATAAACATGGAAATATCTACACCGCTATCTGTATAAACATGGAAAAATATACACCGCTATCTCTATAAACATGGAAATATCTACACCGTGATCTGTATAAACATGGAAATATTTACACCGATATGTGTATAAACATGGAAATATCTACACCGCCATCTCTATAAACATGGAGATATCTACACCGCCATCTGTATAAACATGGAAATATCTACACCGCCATCTGTATAAACATGGAAATATCTACAATGCCATCTGTAGAAAGATGGAAATATCTACACTGCAATCTGTGTAAACATGGAAATACCTACACCAATATCTGTAAAAACATGGAAATATCTACACCGCTATCTGTATATACATGGAAATATCTACACCGCGATCTGCATAAGCATGGAAATATCTACACCGCGATCTGCATAAACTTGGAAATATCTACACCGCTATCTGTAGAAACATGGAAATAACTACACCGCTATTTGCATAAACAAGGAAATATCTACACCGTGATCTGTATAAACATGGAAATATCTACAACGCCATCTCTATAAACATGGAAATATCTACAACCCTATCTGTATAAACATGGAAATATCCACACCGCTATCTCTATAAACATGGAAATATCTACACCGCGATCTGTATAAACATGGAAATAACTACACCGCTATCTGTAGAAACATGTAAATATCTACACAGCTATCTCTATAAATATGGAAATATCTACACCGCCATCTGTATAAACATGGAAATACCTACAAGTCATCTGTATAAACATGGAAATATCTACACAGCCATTTGTATAAACATGGAAATATCTACACAGCCATTTATATATACATGCAAACATCTACACCGCTATCTGTATAAACATGGAAAGAACTACAACGCTATTTGTATAAACAAGGAAATATCTACACCGTGATCTGTATAAACATGGAAATATCTACACTGCTATTTGTATAAACAAGGAAATATCTGCAACGCTATCTGTATAAACATGGAAATAACTACACCGCTATTTGCATAAACAAGGAAATATCTACACCGTGATCTGCATAAACATGGAAATATCTACAACGCCATCTCTATAAATATGGAAATATCTACACCCCTATCTGTATAAACATGGAAATATCGACACCGCAATCCTTATAAACATGGAAATAACTACACCGCGATCAGTATAAACATGGAAATATCTACACCGCTATCTCTATAAACATGGAAATATCTCCACTGCTATCTCTATAAACATCGAAATATCTACACCGCCATCTGTATAAACATGGAAATACTTACAAATTTATCTGTATAAACATGGAAATATTTACAACGCCATCTGTATAAACATGGAAATATCTACACAGCCATGTGTACATACATGGAAATATCTACACTGCTCTCTATATAAACATGGAAATAATTACACCACTATCTGTATATACATGGAAATATCTACATCGCCAACTACATATCCATAGAAATATCTGCGCCGCCATCTTTATAAACATGGAAATATCTACACGGTCATCTGTGTATAGATGGAAGTATCAACACTGCCATCTGTACAAACATGGAATTATCTGCACCGTTATCTGTAGAAACATGGAAATATCTACACCGTGGTCTGTATAAACCTGGAAATATCTACACCGCTATCTGTATAAACACGGTAATATCTACACCACCATCTATATAAACATGGAAGTATCTACACCGCCATCTGTATAAACATGGAAATATCTACAATGCCATCTGTAGAAAGATGGAAATATGTACACTGCAATCTGTGTAAACATGGAAATACCTACACCAATATCTGTAAAAACATGGAAATATCTACACCGCCATCTCTATAAACATGGAAATAGCTACACCGCGATCTGTATAAACATGGAAATAACTACACCACTATCTGTAGAAACATGGAAATATCTACATAGCTATCTCTATAAACATGGAAATATCTACACCGCCATCTGTATAAACATGGAAATATCTACACAGCCATGTGTATATACATGGAAATATCTACAACGCTATCTGTATAAACATGGAAATAACTACACCGCTATTTGTATAAACAAGGAAATATCTACACCGTGATCTGTATAAACATGGAAATATCTAAACTGCTATTTTTATAAACAAGGAAATATCTACACCGTGATCTGTATAAACATGGAAATATCTACAACGCCATCTCTATAAACATGGAAATATCTATACCACTATCTGTATAAACATGGAAATATCCACACCGCTATCTCTATAAACATGGAAATAACTACACCGCGATCAGTATAAACGTGGAAATATCTACACCGCTATCTCTATAACCATGGAAATATCTCCACTGCTATCTCTATAATCATCGAAATATCTACACCGCCATCTGTATAAACATGGAAATACTTACAAATTTATCTATATAAACATGGAAATATCTACACCGCCATCTGTATAAACATGGAAATATCTACACAGCCATGTGTACATACATGGAAATATCTACACCGCTCTCTATATAAACATAGAAATATCTACACCGCTATCTGTATATACATGGAAATATCTACACCGCCATCTATATATCCATAGAAATAACTGCGCCGCCATCAGTATAAACATGGAAATATCTACAGGGTCATCTGTGTATAGATGGAAATATCAACACCGCCATCTGTACAAACATGGAAATATCTGCACCGCTATCTGTATAAACATGGAAATATCTACACCGTGGTCTGTATAAACATGGAAATATCTACACCGCTATCTGTATAAACATGGAAATATATACACCGCTATCTCTATAAACATGGAAATATCTACACCGTGATGTGTATAAACATGGAAATATTTACACCGCTATCTGTATAAACATGGAAATAACTACACCGCTATTTGTATAAACAAGGAAATATCTACACCGTGATCTGTACAAACATGGAAATATCTACACCGCTATCTGTATAAACATGGAAATATCTACACCGCTATCTCTATAAACATGGAAATATCTACACCGCGATCTGTATAAACATGGAAATATTTACACCGATATGTGTATAAACATGGAAATATCTACACCGCCATCTCTATAAACATGGAGATATCTACACCGCCATCTGTATAAACATGGAAATATCTACACCGCTATCTGTATAAACCTGGAAATATCTACACCGCTATCTGTATAAACACGGTAATATCTACACCACCATCTATATAAACATGGAAATATCTACACCGCCATCTGTATAAACATGGAAATATCTACAATGCCATCTGTAGAAAGATGGAAATATGTACACTGCAATCTGTGTAAACATGGAAATACCTACACCAATATCTGTAAAAACATGGAAATATCTACACCGCTATCTGTATAAAGATGGAAATATCTACACCGCGATCTGCATAAGCATGGAAATATCTACACCGCGATCTGCATAAACATGGAAATATCTACACCGCTATCTGTAGAAACATGGAAATATCTACACTGCGATCTGCATAAACATGGAAATATATACACCGCGATCTGTATAAACATGGAAATAACTACACCGCTATGTGTAGAAACATGGAAATATCTACACAGCTATCTCTATAAACATGGAAATATCTACACCGCCATCTGTATAAACATGGAAATACCTACAAGTCATGTGTATAAACATGGAAATATCTACACAGCCATCTGTATAAACATGGAAATATCTACACAGCCATCTGTATAAACATGGAAATATCTACACCGTGGTCTGTATAAACATGGAAATATCTACACCGCTATCTGTATAAACATGGAAATATATACACCGCTATCTCTATAAACATGGAAATATCTACACCGCGATCTGTATAAACATGGAAATATTTACACCGATATCTGTATAAACATGGAAATATCTACACCGCCATCTCTATAAACATGGAGATATCTACACCGCCATCTGTATAAACATGGAAATATCTACACCGCTATCTGTATAAACCTGGAAATATCTACACCGCTATCTGTCTAAACATGGTAATATCTACACCACCATCTATATAAACATGGAAATAACTACGCCGCAATCTGTATAAACATGGAAATATCTACAATGCCATCTGTAGAAAGATGGAAATATGTACACTGCAATCTGTGTAAACATGGAAATACCTACACCAATATCTGTAAAAACATGGAAATATCTACACCGCTATCTGTATAAAGATGGAAATATCTACACCGCGATCTGCATAAGCATGGAAATATCTACACCGCGATCTGCATAAACTTGGAAATATCTACACCGTTATCTGTAGAAACATGGAAATAACTACACCGCTATTTGCATAAACAAGGAAATATCTACACCGTGATCTGTATAAACATCTAAATATGTAGAACGCCATCTCTATAAACATGGAAATATCTACACCCCTATCTGTATAAACATGAAAATATCCACACCGCTATCTCCATAAACATGGAAATATCTACACCGCGATCTGTATAAACATGGAAATAACTACACCGCTATCTGTAGAAACATGGAAATATCTACACAGCTATCTCTATAAACATGGAAATATCTACACCGCCATCTGTATAAACATGGAAATACCTACAAGTCATCTGTATAAACATGGAAATATCTACACAGCCATCTTTATAAACATGGAAATATCTACACATCCATTTGTATATACATGCAAATATCTACACCGCTATCTGTATAAACATGGAAATATCTACACCGCTATTTGTATAAACAAGGAAATATCTACACCGTGATCTGAATAAACATGGAAATATCTACACTGCTATTTGTATAAACAAGGAAATATCTACACCACTATCTGTATAAACATGGAAATAACTACACCGCTATTTGCATAAACAAGGAAATATCTACACCGTGATCTGCATAAACATGGAAACATCTACAACGCCATCCCTATAAACATGGAAATATCTACACCCCTATCTGTATAAACATGGAAATATCCACACCGCTATCTCTATAAACATGGAAATAACTACACCGCGATCAGTATAAACGTGGAAATATCTACACCGCTATCTCTATAAACATGGAAATATCTCCACTGCTATCTCTATAAACATCGAAATATCTTCACCGCCATCTGTATAAACATGGAAATACTTACAAAGTTATCAGTATAAACATGGAAAAATCTACACCGCCATCTGTATAAACATGGAAATATCTACACAGCCATGTGTACTTACATGGAAATATCTACACCGCTCTCTATATAAACATAGAAATAACTACACCACTATCTGTATATACATGGAAATATCTACACCGCCATCTACATATCCATAGAAATATCTGCGCCGCCCTCTGTATAAACATGGAAATATCTACACGGTCATCTGTGTATAGATGGAAATATCAACACCGCCATCTGTACAAACATGGAAATATCTGCACCGCTATCTGTATAAACATGGAAATATCTACACCGTGGTCTGTATAAACATGGAAATATCTACACCGCTATCTGTATAAACATGGAAATATATACACCGCTATCTCTATAAACATGGAAATATCTACACCGTGATCTGTATAAACATGGAAATATTTACACCGATATGTGTATAAACATGGAAATATCTACACCGCCATCTCTATAAACAGGGAGATATCTACACCGCCATCTGTATAAACATGGAAATATCTACACCGCTATCTGCATAAACCTGGAAATATCTACACCGCTATCTGTATAAACACGGTAATATCTACACCACCATCTATATAAACATGGAAATATCTACACCGCCATCTGTATAAACATGGAAATATCTACAATGCCATCTGTAGAAAGATGGAAATATGTACACTGCAATCTGTGTAAACATGGAAATACCTACACCAATATCTGTAAAAGCATGGAAATATCTACACCGCTATCTGTATAAAGATGGAAATATCTACACCGCGATCTGCATAAGCATGGAAATATCTACACCGCGATCTGCATAAACATGGAAATATCTACACCGCTATCTGTAGAAACATGGAAATATCTACACTGCGATCTGCATAAACATGGAAATATCTACACCGCGATCTGTATAAACATGGAAATAACTACACCGCTATCTGTAGAAACATGGAAATATCTACACAGCTATCTCTATAAACATGGAAATATCTACACCGCCATCTGTATAAACATGGAAATACCTACAAGTCATCTGTATAAACATGGAAATATCTACACAGCCATCTGTATAAACATGGAAATATCTACACAGCCATCTGTATATACATGGAAATATCTACACCGCTATCTGTGTAAACATGGAAAGAACTACACCGCTATTTGTATAAACAAGGAAATATCTACACCGTGATCTGTATAAACATGGAAATATCTACACTGCTATTTCTATAAACAAGGAAATATCTACACCGCTATCTGTATAAACATGGAAATAACTACACCGCTATTTGCATAAACAAGGAAATATCTACACCGTGATCTGTATAAACATGGAAATATCTACAACGCCATCTCTATAAACATGGAAATATCTAAACCACTATCTGTATAAACATGGAAATATCCACACCGCTATCTCTATAAACATGGAAATAACTACACCGCGATCAGTATAAACGTGGAAATATCTACACCGCTATCTCTATAAACATGGAAATATCTCCACTGCTGTCTCTATAAACATCGAAATATCTACACCGCCATCTGTATAAACGTGGAAATACTTACAAAGTTATCTGTATAAACATGGAAATATCTACACCGCCATCTGTATAAACATGGACATATCTACACAGCCATGTGTACATACATGGAAATATCTACACCGCTCTCTATATAAATATAGAAATAACTACACCGCTATCTGTATATACATGGAAATATCTACACCGCCATATACATATCCATAGAAATATCTGCGCCGCCATCTGTATAAACATGGAAATATCTACACGGTCATCTGTGTATAGATGGAAATATCAACACCGCCATCTGTACAAACGTGGAAATATCTGCACCGCTATCTGTATAAACATGGAAATATCTACACCGCTATCTGTATAAACATGGAAATATATACACCGCTATCTCTATAAACATGGAAATATCTACACCGTGATCTGTATAAACATGGAAATATTTACACCGATATCTGTATAAACATGGAAATATCTACACCGCCATCTCTATAAACATGGAAATATCTACACCGCCATCTGTATAAACCCGGAAATATCTAAACCGCTATCTGTATAAACCTGGAAGTATCTACACCGCTACCTGTATAAACATGGTAATATCTACTCCACCATCTATATAAACATGGAAATATCTACACCGCCATCTGTATAAACATGGAAATATCTACAATGCCATCTGTAGAAAGATGGAAATATCTACACTGCAATCTTTGTAAACATGGAAATACCTACACCAATATCTGTAAAAACATGGAAATATCTACACCGCTATCTGTATAAAGATGGAAATATCAACACCGCGATCTGCCTAAGCATGGAAATATCTACACCGCGATCTGCATAAACTTGGAAATATCTACACCGCTATCTGTAGAAATATGGAAATAACTACACCGCTATTTGCATAAACAAGGAAATATCTACACCGTGATCTGTATAAACATGGAAATATCTACAACGCCATCTCTATAAACATGGAAATATCTACACCCCTATCTGTATAAACATGGAAATATCCACACCGCTATCTCTATAAACATGGAAATATCTACACCGCGATCTGTATAAACTTGGAAATATCTACAATGCCATCTGTAGAAAGATGGAAATATCTACACCGCAATCTGTGTAAACATGGAAATATCTACACCAATGTCTGTAAAAACATGGAAATATCTACACCGCTATCTGTATAAACATGGAAATATCTACACCGCAATCTGCATAAACATAGAAATATCTACTCCGCGATCTGTATAAACATGGAAATATCTACACCGCTATCTGTAGAAACATGGAAATATCTACACCGCGATCTGCATAATCATGGAAATATCTACACCGCGATCTGTATAAACATGTAAATATCTACACCGCGATCTGTATAAACATGAAAATAGCTACACCGCTATCTGTAGAAACATGGAAATATCTACACAGCTATCTCTATAAACATGGAAATATCTACACCGCCATCTCTATAAACATGGAAATACCTACAAGTCATCTGTATAAACATGGGAATATCTACACAGCCATCTGTATAAACATGGAAATATATACACAGCCATCTGTATATACATGGAAATATCTACACCGCTATCTGTATAAACATGGAAATAACTACACCGCTATTTGTATAAACAAGGAAATATCTACACCGTGATCTGTATAAACATGGAAATATCTACACTGCTATTTGTATAAACAAGGAAATATCTACACCGCTATCTGTATAAACATGGAAATAACTACACCGCTATTTGCATACACAAGGAAATATCTACACCGTGATCTGTATAAACATGGAAATACCTACAACGCCATCTCTATAAACATGGAAATATCTACACCCCTATCTGTATAAACATGGAAATATCTACACCGCTATCTCTATAAACATGGAAATAACTACACCGCGATCAGTATAAACGTGGAAATATCTACACCGCTATCTCTATAAACATGGAAATATCTCCACTGCTATCTCTACAAACATCGAAATATCTACACCGCCATCTGTATAAACATGGAAATACTTACAAAGTTATCTGTATAAACATGGAAATATCTACACCGCCATCTGTATAAACATGGAAATATCTACACAGCCATGTGTACATATATGGAAATAACTACACCGCTCTCTATATAAACATGCAAATAACTACACCGCTATCTGTATATACATGGAAATATCTACACCACCATCTACATATCCATGGAAATATCTGCGCCGCCATCTGTATAATCATGGAAATATCTACACGGTCATCTGTGTATAGATGGAAATATCAACACCGCCATCTGTACAAACATGGAAATATCTTCACCGCTATCTGTATAAACATGGAAATACCTACACCGTGGTATGTATAAACATGGAAATATCTACACCGCTATCTGTATAAACATGGAAATATATACACCGCTATCTCTATAAACATGGAAATATCTACACCGTGATCTGTATAAACTTGGAAATATTTACACCGATATCTGTATAAACATGGAAATATCTACACCGCCATCTCTATAAACATGGAAATATCTACACCGCCATCTGTATAAACATGGAAATATCTACACCGCTATCTGTATAAACCTGGTAATATCTACACCGCTATCTGTATAAACATGGTAATATCTACACCATCATCTATATAAACATGCAAATATCTACACCGCTATCTGCATAAACATGGAAATATCTACAGTGCCATCTGTAGAAAGATGGAAATATCTACAGCGCAATCTGCGTAAACATGGAAATATCTACACCAATATCTGTAAAAACATGGAAATATCTACACCGCTATCTGTATAAACATGGAAATATCTACACCGCGATCTGCATAAACATGGAAATATCTACACCGCGATCTGTATAAACATGGAAATATCTACACCGCTATCTGTAGAAACATGGAAATATCTACACCTCGATCTGAATAAACATGGAAATATCTACACCGCGATCTGTATAAACATGGAAATAACTACACCGCTATCTGTAGAAACATGGAAATATCTACACAGCTATCTCTATAAACATGGAAATATCAACACCGCCATCTGTATAAACATGGAAATACCTACAAGTCATCTGTATAAACATGGAAATATCTACACAGCCATCTGTATAAACATGGAAATATCTACACAGCCATCTGTATATACATGGAAATATCTTCAACGCTATCTGTATAAACATGGAAATAACTACACCGCTATTTGTATAAACAAGGAAATATCTACACCGTGATCTGTATAAACATGGAAATATCTACACTGCTATTTGTACGAACAAGGAAATATCTACACCGCTATCTGTATAAACATGGAAATAACTACACCGCTATTTGCATAAACAAGGAAATATCTACACCGTGATCTGCATAAACATGGAAATATCTACAACGCCATCTCTATAAACATGGAAATATCTACACCCCTATCTGTATAAACATGGAAATATACACACCGCTATCTCTATAAACATGGAAATAGCTACACCGCGATCAGTATAAACGTGGAAATATCTACACCGCTATCTCTATAAACATGTAAATATCTCCACCGCTATATCTATAAACATCAAAATATCTACACCGCCCTCCGTATAAACATGGAAATACTTACAAAGTTATCTGTATAAACATGGAAATAACTACACCGCCATCTGTATAAACATGGAAATATCTACACAGCCATGTGTACATACATGGAAATATCTACACTGCTCTCTATATAAACATGGAAATAACTACACCGCTATCTGTATATACATGGAAATAACTACACCGCCAACCACATATCCATAGAAATATCTGCGCCGCCATCTGTATAAACATGGAAATATCTACACGGTCATCTGTGTATAGATGGAAGTATCAACACCGCCATCTGTACAAACATGGAAATATCCGCACCGCTATCTGTATAAACATGGAAATATCTACACCGTGGTCTGTATAAACATGGAAATATCTACACCGCTATCTGTATAAACATGGAAATATATACACCGCTATCTCTATAAACATGGAAATATCTACACCGCGATCTGTATAAACATGGAAATATTTACACCGATATCTGTATAAACATGGAAATATCTACACCGCCATCTCTATAAACATGGAGATATCTACACCGCCATCTGTATAAACATGGAAATATCTACACCGCTATCTGTATAAACCTGGAAATATCTACACCGCTATCTGTCTAAACATGGTAATATCTACACCACCATCTATATAAACATGGAAATAACTACACCGCCATCTGTATAAACATGGAAATATCTACAATGCCATCTGTAGAAAGATGGAAATATGTACACTGCAATCTGTGTAAACATGGAAATACCTACACCAATATCTGTAAAAACATGGAAATATCTACACCGCTATCTGTATAAAGATGGAAATATCTACACCGCGATCTGCATAAGCATGGAAATATCTACACCGCGATCTGCATAAACTTGGAAATATCTACACCGCTATCTGTAGAAACATGGAAATAACTACACCGCTATTTGCATAAACAAGGAAATATCTACACCGTGATCTGTATAAACATGGAAATATCTACAACGCCATCTCTATAAACATGGAAATATCTACACCCCTATCTGTATAAACATGAAAATATCCACACCGCTATCTCCAAAAACATGGAAATATCTACACCGCGATCTGTATAAACATGGAAATAACTACACCGCTATCTGTAGAAACATGGAAATATCTACACAGCTATCTCTATAAACATGGAAATATCTACACCGCCATCTGTATAAACATGGAAATACCTACAAGTCATCTGTATAAACATGGAAATATCTACACAGCCATCTTTATAAACATGGAAATATCTACACATCCATTTGTATATAAATGCAAATATCTACACCGCTATCTGTATAAACATGGAAATATCTACACCGCTATTTGTATAAACAAGGAAATACCTACACCGTGATCTGTATAAACATGGAAATATCTACACTGCTATTTGTATAAACAAGGAAATATCTACACCGCTATCTGTATAAACATGGAAATAACTACACCGCTATTTGCATAAACAAGGAAATATCTACACCGTGATCTGCATAAACATGGAAATATCTACAACGCCATCCCTATAAACATGGAAATATCTACACCCCTATCTGTATAAACATGGAAATATCCACACCGCTATCTCTATAAACATGGAAATAACTACACCGCGATCAGTATAAACGTGGAAATATCTACACCGCTATCTCTATAAACATGGAAATATCTCCACTGCTATCTCTATAAACATCGAAATATCTTCACCGCCATCTGTATAAACATGGAAATACTTACAAAGTTATCAGTATAAACATGGAAAAATCTACACCGCCATCTGTATAAACATGGAAATATCTACACAGCCATGTGTACATACATGGAAATATCTACACCGCTCTCTATATAAACATAGAAATAACTACACCACTATCTGTATATACCTGGAAATATCTACACCGCCATCTACATATCCATAGAAATATCTGTGCCGCCATCTGTATAAACATGGAAATATCTACACGGTCATCTGTCTATAGATGGAAATATCAACACCGCCATCTGTACAAACATGGAAATATCTGCACCGCTATCTGTATAAACATGGAAATATCTACACCGTGGTCTGTATAAACATGGAAATATCTACACCGCTATCTGTATAAACATGGAAATATATACACCGCTATCTCTATAAACATGGAAATATCTACACCGTGATCTGTATAAACATGGAAATATTTACACCGATATGTGTATAAACATGGAAATATCTACACCGCCATCTCTATAAACAGGGGGATATCTACACCGCCATCTGTGTAAACATGGAAATATCTACACTGCTATCTGTATAAAACTGGAAATATCTACACCGCTATCTGTATAAACACGGTAATATCTACACCACCATCTATATAAACATGGAAATATCTACACCGCCATCTGTATAAACATGGAAATAACTACAATGCCATCTGTAGAAAGATGGAAATATGTACACTGCAATCTGTGTAAACATGGAAATACCTACACCAATATCTTTAAAAGCATGGAAATATCTACACCGCTATCTGTATAAAGATGGAAATATCTACACCGCGATCTGCATAAGCATGGAAATATCTACACCGCGATCTGCATAAACATGGAAATATCTACACCGCTATCTGTAGAAACATGGAAATATCTACACTGCGATCTGCATAAACATGGAAATATCTACACCGCGATCTGTATAAACATGGAAATAACTACACCGCTATCTGTAGAAACATGGAAATATCTACACAGCTATCTCTATAAACATGGAAATATCTACACCGCCATCTGTATAAACATGGAAATACCTACAAGTCATCTGTATAAACATGGAAATATCTACACAGCCATGTGTATAAACATGGAAATATCTACACAGCCATCTGTATATACATGGAAATATCTACACCGCTATCTGTATAAACATGGAAAGAACTACACCGCTATTTGTATAAACAAGGAAATATCTACACCGTGATCTGTATAAACATGGAAATATCTACACTGCTATTTCTATAAACAAGGAAATATCTACACCGCTATCTGTATAAACATGGAAATAACTACACCGCTATTTGCATAAACAAGGAAATATCTACACCGTGATCTGTATAAACATGGAAATATCTACAACGCCATCTCTATAAACATGGAAATATCTAAACCACTATCTGTATAAACATGGAAATATCCACACCGCTATCTCTATAAACATGGAAATAACTACACCGCGATCAGTATAAACGTGGAAATATCTACACCGCTATCTCTATAAACATGGAAATATCTCCACTGCTGTCTCTATAAACATCGAAATATCTACACCGCCATCTGTATAAACGTGGAAATACTTACAAAGTTATCTGTATAAACATGGAAATATCTACACCGCCATCTGTATAAACATGGACATATCTACACAGCCATGTGTACATACATGGAAATATCTACACCGCTCTCTATATAAATATAGAAATAACTACACCGCTATCTGTATATACATGGAAATATCTACACCGCCATATACATATCCATAGAAATATCTGCGCCGCCATCTGTATAAACATGGAAATATCTTCACGGTCATCTGTGTATAGATGGAAATATCAACACCGCCATCTGTACAAACGTGGAAATATCTGCACCGCTATCTGTATAAACATGGAAATATCTACACCGCTATCTGTATAAACATGGAAATATATACACCGCTATCTCTATAAACATGGAAATATCTACACCGTGATCTGTATAAACATGGAAATATTTACACCGATATCTGTATAAACATGGAAATATCTACACCGCCATCTCTATAAACATGGAAATATCTACACCGCCATCTGTATAAACCCGGAAATATCTACACCGCTATCTGTATAAACCTGGAAGTATCTACACCGCTATCTGTATAAACATGGTAATATCTACTCCACCATCTATATATACATGGAAATATCTACACCGCCATCTGTATAAACATGGAAATATCTACAATGCCATCTGTAGAAAGATGGAAATATCTACACTGCAATCTTTGTAAACATGGAAATACCTACAGCAATATCTGTAAAAACATGGAAATATCTACACCGCTATCTGTATAAAGATGGAAATATCTACACCGCGATCTGCATAAGCATGGAAATATCTACACCGCGATCTGCATAAACTAGGAAATATCTACACCGCTATCTGTAGAAATATGGAAATAACTACACCGCTATTTGCATAAACAAGGAAATATCTACACCGTGATCTGTATAAACATGGAAATATCTACAACGCCATCTCTATAAACATGGAAATATCTACACCCCTATCTGTATAAACATGGAAATATCCACACCGCTATCTCTATAAACATGGAAATATCTACACCGCGATCTGTATAAACATGGAAATAACTACACCGCTATCTGTAGAAACATGTAAATATCTACACAGCTATCTCTATAAATATGGAAATATCTACACCGCCATCTGTATAAACATGGAAATACCTACAAGTCATCTGTATAAATATGGAAATATCTACACAGCCATCTGTATAAACATGGAAATATCTACAAAGCCATTTGTATATACATGCAAATATCTACACCTCTATCTGTATAAACATGGAAAGAACTACACCGCTATTTGTATAAACAAGGAAATATCTACACCGTGATCTGTATAAACATGGAAATATCTACACTGCTATTTGTATAAACAAGGAAATATCTACACCGCTATCTGTATAAACATGGAAATAACTACACCGCTATTTGCATAAACAAGGAAATATCTACACCGTGATCTGCATAAATATGGAAATATCTACAACGCCATCTCTATAAACATTGAAATATCTACACCCCTATCTGTATAAACATGGAAATATCCACACCGCTATCTCTATAAACATGGAAATAACTACACCGCGATCAGTATAAACGTGGAAATATCTACACCGCTTTCTCTATAAACATGGAAATATCTCCACTGCTATCTCTATAAACATCGAAATACTACACCGCCATCTGTATAAACATGGAAATAATTACAAAGTTATCTGTATAAACATGGAAATATCTACACCGCCATCTGTATAAACATGGAAATATCTACACCGCCATGTGTACATACATGGAAATATCTACACCGCTCTCTATATAAACATAGAAATAACTACACCACTATCTGTATATACATGGAAATATCTACACCGCCATCTACATATCCATAGAAATATCTGCGCCGCCATCTGTATAAACATGGAAATATCTACACGGTCATCTGTGTATAGATGGAAATATCAACACCGCCATCTGTACAAACATGGAAATATCTGCACCGCTATCTGTATAAACATGGAAATATCTACACCGTGGTCTGTATAAACATGGAAATATCTACACCGCTATCTGTATAAACATGGAAATATATACACCGCTATCTCTATAAACATGGAAATATCTACACCGTGATGTGTATAAACATGGAAATATTTACACCGCTATCTGTATAAACATGGAAATAACTACACCGCTATTTGTATAAAGAAGGAAATATCTACACCGTGATCTGTACAAACATGGAAATATCTACACCGCTATCTGTATAAACATGGAAATATCTACACCGCTATCTCTATAAACATGGAAATAACTACACCGCGATTTGTATAAACATGGAAATATTTACACCGATATGTGTATAAACATGGAAATATCTACACCGCCATCTCTATAAACATGGAGATATCTACACCGCCATCTGTATAAACATGGAAATATCTACACCGCTATCTGTATAAACCTGGAAATATCTACACCGCTATCTGTATAAACACGGTAATATCTACACCACCATCTATATAAACATGGAAATATCTACACCGCCATCTGTATAAACATGGAAATATCTACAATGCCATCTGTAGAAAGATGGAAATATGTACACTGCAATCTGTGTAAACATGGAAATACCTACACCAATATCTGTATAAACATGGAAATATCTACACCGCTATCTGTATAAAGATGGAAATATCTACACCGCGATCTGCATAAGCATGGAAATATCTACACCGCGATCTGCATAAACATGGAAATATCTACACCGCTATCTGTAGAAACATGGAAATATCTACACTGCGATCTGCATAAACATGGAAATATACACACCGCGATCTGTATAAACATGGAAATAACTACACCGCTATCTGTAGAAACATGGAAATATCTACACAGCTATCTCTATAAACATGGAAATATCTACACCGCCATCTGTATAAACATGGAAATACCTACAAGTCATGTGTATAAACATGGAAATATCTACACAGCCATCTGTATAAACATGGAAATATCTACACAGCCATCTGTATATACATGGAAATATCTACACCGCTATCTGTATAAACATGGAAATAACTACACTGCTATTTGTATAAACAAGGAAATATCTACACCGTGATCTGTATAAACATGGAAATATCTACACTGCTATTTGTATAAACAAGGAAATATCTACACCGCTATCTGTATAAACATGGAAATAACTACACCGCTATTTGCATAAACAAGGAAATATCTACACCGTGATCTGTATAAACATGGAAATATCTACAACGCCATCTCTATAAACATGGAAATATCTACACCACTATCTGTATAAACATGGAAATATCCACACCGCTATCTTTATAAACATGGAAATAACTACACCGCGATCAGTATAAACGTGGAAATATCTACACCGCTATCTCTATAAACATGGAAATATCTCCACTGCTATCTCTTTAAACATCGAAATATCTACACCGCCATCTGTATAAACGTGGAAATACTTACAAAGTTATCTGTATAAACATGTAAATATCTACACCGGATCTGTATAAACATGGAAATATCTACACAGCCATCTGTACATGCATGGAAATATCTACACCGCTCTCTATATAAACATAGAAATAACTACACCACTCTCTGTATATACATGGAAATATCTACACCGCCATCTACATATCCATAGAAATATCTGCGCAGCCATCTGTATAAACCTGGAAATATCTGCACGGTCTTCTGTGTATAGATGGAAGTATCAACACTGCCATCTGTACAAACATGGAAATATCCGCACCGCTATCTGTATAAACATGGAAATATCTACACCGTGGTCTGTATAAACATGGAAATATCTACACTGCTATCTGTATAAACATGGAAATATATACACCGCTATCTCTATAAACATGGAAATATCTACGCCGTGATCTGTATAAACATGGAAGTATTTACACCGATATGTGTATAAACATGGAAATATCTACACCGCCATCTCTATAAACATGGAAATATCTACACCGCCATCTGTATAAACCTGGAAATATCTACACCGCTATCTGTATGAACCTGGAAATATCTACACCGCTATCTGTATAAACATGGTAATATCTACTCCACCATCTATATAAACATGGAAATATCTACACCGCCATCTGTATAAACATGGAAATATCTACAATGCCATCTGTAGAAAGATGGAAATATCTACACTGCAATCTGTGTAAACATGGAAATACCTACACCAATATCTGTAAAAACATGGAAATATCTACACCGCTATCTGTATAAACCTGGAAATATCTACACCGCGATCTGCATAAGCATGGAAATATCTACACCGCGATCTGCATAAACTTGGAAATATCTACACCGCTATCTGTAGAAACATGGAAATATCTACACCACTATCTGTATAAACATGGAAATATCCACACCGCTATCTTTATAAACATGGAAATAACTACACCGCGAACAGTATAAACGTGGAATTATCTACACCGCTATCTCTATAAACATGGAAATATCTCCACTGCTATCTCTTTAAACATCGAAATATCTACACCGCCATCTGTATAAACGTGGAAATACTTACAAAGTTATCTGTATAAACATGGAAATATCTACACCGCCATCTGTATAAACATGGAAATATCTACACAGCCATGTGTACATACATGGAAATATCTACACCGCTCTCTATATAAACATAGAAATAACTACACCACTCTCTGTATATACATGGAAATATCTACACCGCCATCTATATATCCATAGAAATAACTGCGCCGCCATCTGTATAAACATGGAAATATCTACAGGGTCATCTGTGTATAGATGGAAATATCAACACCGCCATCTGTACAAACATGGAAATATCTGCACCGCTATCTGTATAAACATGGAAATATCTACACCGTGGTATGTATAAACATGGAAATATCTACACCGCTATCTGTATAAACATGGAAATATATACACCGCTATCTCTATAAACATGGGAATATCTACACCGTGATCTGTATAAACATGGAAATATTTACACCGCTATCTGTATAAACATGGAAATAACTACACCGCTATTTGTATAAACAAGGAAATATCTACACCGTGATCTGTATAAACATGGAAATATCTACACCGCTATCTGTATAAACATGGAAATATCTACACCGCTATCTCTATAAACATGGAAATATCTACACCGCGATCTGTATAAAGATGGAAATATTTACACCGATATGTGTATAAACATGGAAATATCTACACCGCCATCTCTATAAACATGGAAATATCTACACCGCCATCTCTATAAACATGGAGATATCTACACCGCCATCTGTATAAACATGGAAATATCTACACCGCTATCTGTATAAACCTGGAAATATCTACACCGCTATCTGTATAAACACGGTAATATCTACACCACCATCTATATAAACATGGAAATATCTACACCGCCATCTGTATAAACATGGAAATATCTACAATGCCATCTGTAGAAAGATGGAAATATGTACACTGCAATCTGTGTAAACATGGAAATACCTACACCAATATCTGTAAAAACATGGAAATATCTACACCGCTATCTGTATAAAGATGGAAATATCTACACCGCGATCTGCATAAGCATGGAAATATCTACACCGCGATCTGCATAAACATGGAAATATCTACACCGCTATCTGTAGAAACATGGAAATATCTACACTGCGATCTGCATAAACATGGAAATATATACACCGTGATCTGTATAAACATGGAAATAACTACACCGCTATCTGTAGAAACATGGAAATATCTACACAGCTATCTCTATAAACATGGAAATATGTACACCGCCATCTGTATAAACATGGAAATACCTACAAGTCATGTGTATAAACATAGAAATAACTACACAGCCATCTGTATAAACATGGAAATATCTACACAGCTATCTCTGTAAACATGGAAAAATCTACACCGCCATCTGTATAAACATGGAAATACCTTCAAGTCATCTGTATAAACATGGAAATATCTACACAGACATCTGTATAAACATGGAAATATCTACACAGCCATCTGTATATACATGGAAATATCTACACCGCTATCTGTATAAACATGGAAATAACTACACCGCTATTTGTATAAACAAGGAAATATCTACACTGTGATCTGTATAAACATGGAAATATCTACACTGCTATTTGTATAAACAAGGAAATATCTACACCGCTATCTGTATAAACATGGAAATAACTACACCGCTATTTGCATAAACAAGGAAATATCTACACCGTGATCTGTATAAACATGGAAATATCTACACCGCCATCTCTATAAACATGGAAATATCTACACCACTATCTGTATAAACATGGAAATATCCACACCGCTATCTCTATAAACATGGAAATAACTACACCGCGATCAGTATAAACGTGGAAATATCTACACCGCTATCTCTATAAACATGGAAACATCTCCACTGCTATCTCTATAAACATCGAAATATCTACACCGCCATCTGTATAAACATGGAAATACTTACAAAGTTATCTGTATAAACATGGAAATATCTACACCGCCATCTGTATAAACATGGAAATATCTACACAGCCATGTGTACTTACATGGAAATATCTACACCGCTCTCTATATAAACATAGAAATAACTACACCGCTATCTGTATATACATGGAAATATCTACACCGCCATATACATATCCATAGAAATATCTGCGCCGCCATATGTATAAACATGGAAATATCTACACGGTCATCTGTGTATAGATGGAAATATCAACACCGCCATCTGTACAAACATGGAAACATCTGCACCGCTATCTGTATAAACATGGAATTATCTACACCGTGGTCTGTATAAACATGGAAATATCTACACCGCTACCTGTATAAACATGGAAATATATACACCGCTATCTCTATAAACATGGAAATATATACACCGCTATCTCTATAAACATGGAAATATCTACACCGTGATCTGTATAAACATGGAAATATTTACATCGATATCTGTATAAGCATGGAAATATCGACACCGCCATCTCTATAAACATGGAAATATCTACACCGCCATCTGTATAAACCTGGAAAAATCTACACCACTATCTGTATAAACCTGGAAATATCTACACCGCTATCTGTATAAACATGGTAATATCTACACCACCATCTATATAAACATGGAAATATCTACACCGCCATCTGTATAAACACGGAAATATTTACAATGCCATCTGTAGAAAGATGGAAATATCTACACTGCAATCTGTGTAAACATGGAAATACCTACACCAATCTCTGTAAAAACATGGAAATATCTACACCGGTATCTGTATAAAGATGGAAATATCTACACCGCGATCTGCATAAGCATGGAAATATCTACACCGCGATCTACATAAACATGGAAATATCTACACCGCTATCTGTAGAAACATGGAAATATCTACACCGCGATCTGCATAAACATGGAAATATCTAAACCACGATCTGTATAAACATGGAAATAACTACACCGCTATCTGTAGAAACATGGAAATATCTACACAGCTATCTCTATAAACATGGAAATATCTACACCGCCATCTGTATAAACATGGAAATAACTACAAGTCATCTGTATATACATGGAAATATCTACACAGCCATCTGTATAAACATGGAAATATCTACAAAGCCATCTGTATATACATGGAAATATCTTCACCGCTATCTGTATAAACATGGAAATAACTACACCGCTATTTGTATAAACAAGGAAATATCTACACCGTGATCTGTATAAACATGGAAATATCTACACTGCTATTTGTATAAACAAGGAAATATCTACAGTGCTATCTGTTTAAACATGGAAATAACTACACCGCTATTTGCATAAACAAGGAAATATCTACACCGTGATCTGCATAAACATGGAAATATCTACAACGCCATCTCCATAAACATGGAAATATCTACACCACTATCTGTATAAACATGGAAATATACACACCGCTTTCTCTATAAACATGGAAATAACTACACCGCGATCAGTATAAACGTGGAAATATCTACACCGCTATCTCTATAAACATGGAAATATCTCCAATGGTATCTCTATAAACATCGAAATATCTACACCGCCATCTGTATAAACATGGAAATACTTACAAAGTTATCTGTATAAACATGGAAATATCTACACCGCCATCTGTATAAACATGGAAATATCTACACAGCCATGTGTACATACATGGAAATATCTACACTGCTCTCTATATAAACATGGAAATAACTACACCACTCTCTGTATATACATGGAAATATCTACACCGCCAACTACATACCCATAGAAATATCTGCGCCGCCATCTGTATAAACATGGAAATATCTACACGGTAATCTGTTTATAGATGGAAGTATCAACACCGCCATCTGTACAAACATGGAAATATCCGCACCGCTATCTGTATAAACATGGAAATATCTACACCATGGTCTGTATAAACATGGAAATATCTGCACCGCTATCTGTATAAACATGGAAATATCTACACCGTTGTCTGTAAAAACATGGAAATATCTACACCGCTATCTGTATAAACATGGAAATATATACATCGCTATCTGTATAAACATGGAAATACCTACACCGTGATCTGTATAAACATGGAAATATTTACAACGAAATCTGTATAAACATGGAAATATCTACACCGCCATCTCTATAAACATGGAAATGTCTACACTGCCATCTGTATAAACATGGAAATACCTACACCGCTATCTGTATAAACCTGGAAATATCTACACCGCTATCTGTATAAACATGGTAATATCTACACCACCATCTATATAAACATGGAAATATCTACACCGCCATCTGTATAAACATGGAAATATCTACAATGCCATCTGTAGAAAGATGGAAATATCTACACTGCAATCTGTGTAAACATGGAAATACCTACACCAATATCTGTAAAAACATGGAAATATCTACACCGCTATCTGTATAAACCTGGAAATATCTACACCGCGATCTGCATAAGCATGGAAATATCTACACCGCGATCTGCATAAACTTGGAAATATCTACACCGCTATCTGTAGAAACATGGAAATATCTACACCACTATCTGTATAAACATGGAAATATCCACACCGCTATCTTTATAAACATGGAAATAACTACACCGCGAACAGTATAAACGTGGAATTATCTACACCGCTATCTCTATAAACATGGAAATATCTCCACTGCTATCTCTTTAAACATCGAAATATCTACACCGCCATCTGTATAAACGTGGAAATACTTACAAAGTTATCTGTATAAACATGGAAATATCTACACCGCCATCTGTATAAACATGGAAATATCTACACAGCCATGTGTACATACATGGAAATATCTACACCGCTCTCTATATAAACATAGAAATAACTACACCACTCTCTGTATATACATGGAAATATCTACACCGCCATCTATATATCCATAGAAATAACTGCGCCGCCATCTGTATAAACATGGAAATATCTACAGGGTCATCTGTGTATAGATGGAAATATCAACACCGCCATCTGTACAAACATGGAAATATCTGCACCGCTATCTGTATAAACATGGAAATATCTACACCGTGGTATGTATAAACATGGAAATATCTACACCGCTATCTGTATAAACATGGAAATATATACACCGCTATCTCTATAAACATGGGAATATCTACACCGTGATCTGTATAAACATGGAAATATTTACACCGCTATCTGTATAAACATGGAAATAACTACACCGCTATTTGTATAAACAAGGAAATATCTACACCGTGATCTGTATAAACATGGAAATATCTACACCGCTATCTGTATAAACATGGAAATATCTACACCGCTATCTCTATAAACATGGAAATATCTACACCGCGATCTGTATAAAGATGGAAATATTTACACCGATATGTGTATAAACATGGAAATATCTACACCGCCATCTCTATAAACATGGAAATATCTACACCGCCATCTCTATAAACATGGAGATATCTACACCGCCATCTGTATAAACATGGAAATATCTACACCGCTATCTGTATAAACCTGGAAATATCTACACCGCTATCTGTATAAACACGGTAATATCTACACCACCATCTATATAAACATGGAAATATCTACACCGCCATCTGTATAAACATGGAAATATCTACAATGCCATCTGTAGAAAGATGGAAATATGTACACTGCAATCTGTGTAAACATGGAAATACCTACACCAATATCTGTAAAAACATGGAAATATCTACACCGCTATCTGTATAAAGATGGAAATATCTACACCGCGATCTGCATAAGCATGGAAATATCTACACCGCGATCTGCATAAACATGGAAATATCTACACCGCTATCTGTAGAAACATGGAAATATCTACACTGCGATCTGCATAAACATGGAAATATATACACCGTGATCTGTATAAACATGGAAATAACTACACCGCTATCTGTAGAAACATGGAAATATCTACACAGCTATCTCTATAAACATGGAAATATGTACACCGCCATCTGTATAAACATGGAAATACCTACAAGTCATGTGTATAAACATAGAAATAACTACACAGCCATCTGTATAAACATGGAAATATCTACACAGCTATCTCTGTAAACATGGAAAAATCTACACCGCCATCTGTATAAACATGGAAATACCTTCAAGTCATCTGTATAAACATGGAAATATCTACACAGACATCTGTATAAACATGGAAATATCTACACAGCCATCTGTATATACATGGAAATATCTACACCGCTATCTGTATAAACATGGAAATAACTACACCGCTATTTGTATAAACAAGGAAATATCTACACTGTGATCTGTATAAACATGGAAATATCTACACTGCTATTTGTATAAACAAGGAAATATCTACACCGCTATCTGTATAAACATGGAAATAACTACACCGCTATTTGCATAAACAAGGAAATATCTACACCGTGATCTGTATAAACATGGAAATATCTACACCGCCATCTCTATAAACATGGAAATATCTACACCACTATCTGTATAAACATGGAAATATCCACACCGCTATCTCTATAAACATGGAAATAACTACACCGCGATCAGTATAAACGTGGAAATATCTACACCGCTATCTCTATAAACATGGAAACATCTCCACTGCTATCTCTATAAACATCGAAATATCTACACCGCCATCTGTATAAACATGGAAATACTTACAAAGTTATCTGTATAAACATGGAAATATCTACACCGCCATCTGTATAAACATGGAAATATCTACACAGCCATGTGTACTTACATGGAAATATCTACACCGCTCTCTATATAAACATAGAAATAACTACACCGCTATCTGTATATACATGGAAATATCTACACCGCCATATACATATCCATAGAAATATCTGCGCCGCCATATGTATAAACATGGAAATATCTACACGGTCATCTGTGTATAGATGGAAATATCAACACCGCCATCTGTACAAACATGGAAACATCTGCACCGCTATCTGTATAAACATGGAATTATCTACACCGTGGTCTGTATAAACATGGAAATATCTACACCGCTACCTGTATAAACATGGAAATATATACACCGCTATCTCTATAAACATGGAAATATATACACCGCTATCTCTATAAACATGGAAATATCTACACCGTGATCTGTATAAACATGGAAATATTTACATCGATATCTGTATAAGCATGGAAATATCGACACCGCCATCTCTATAAACATGGAAATATCTACACCGCCATCTGTATAAACCTGGAAAAATCTACACCACTATCTGTATAAACCTGGAAATATCTACACCGCTATCTGTATAAACATGGTAATATCTACACCACCATCTATATAAACATGGAAATATCTACACCGCCATCTGTATAAACACGGAAATATTTACAATGCCATCTGTAGAAAGATGGAAATATCTACACTGCAATCTGTGTAAACATGGAAATACCTACACCAATCTCTGTAAAAACATGGAAATATCTACACCGGTATCTGTATAAAGATGGAAATATCTACACCGCGATCTGCATAAGCATGGAAATATCTACACCGCGATCTACATAAACATGGAAATATCTACACCGCTATCTGTAGAAACATGGAAATATCTACACCGCGATCTGCATAAACATGGAAATATCTAAACCACGATCTGTATAAACATGGAAATAACTACACCGCTATCTGTAGAAACATGGAAATATCTACACAGCTATCTCTATAAACATGGAAATATCTACACCGCCATCTGTATAAACATGGAAATAACTACAAGTCATCTGTATATACATGGAAATATCTACACAGCCATCTGTATAAACATGGAAATATCTACAAAGCCATCTGTATATACATGGAAATATCTTCACCGCTATCTGTATAAACATGGAAATAACTACACCGCTATTTGTATAAACAAGGAAATATCTACACCGTGATCTGTATAAACATGGAAATATCTACACTGCTATTTGTATAAACAAGGAAATATCTACAGTGCTATCTGTTTAAACATGGAAATAACTACACCGCTATTTGCATAAACAAGGAAATATCTACACCGTGATCTGCATAAACATGGAAATATCTACAACGCCATCTCCATAAACATGGAAATATCTACACCACTATCTGTATAAACATGGAAATATACACACCGCTTTCTCTATAAACATGGAAATAACTACACCGCGATCAGTATAAACGTGGAAATATCTACACCGCTATCTCTATAAACATGGAAATATCTCCAATGGTATCTCTATAAACATCGAAATATCTACACCGCCATCTGTATAAACATGGAAATACTTACAAAGTTATCTGTATAAACATGGAAATATCTACACCGCCATCTGTATAAACATGGAAATATCTACACAGCCATGTGTACATACATGGAAATATCTACACTGCTCTCTATATAAACATGGAAATAACTACACCACTCTCTGTATATACATGGAAATATCTACACCGCCAACTACATACCCATAGAAATATCTGCGCCGCCATCTGTATAAACATGGAAATATCTACACGGTAATCTGTTTATAGATGGAAGTATCAACACCGCCATCTGTACAAACATGGAAATATCCGCACCGCTATCTGTATAAACATGGAAATATCTACACCATGGTCTGTATAAACATGGAAATATCTGCACCGCTATCTGTATAAACATGGAAATATCTACACCGTTGTCTGTAAAAACATGGAAATATCTACACCGCTATCTGTATAAACATGGAAATATATACATCGCTATCTGTATAAACATGGAAATACCTACACCGTGATCTGTATAAACATGGAAATATTTACAACGAAATCTGTATAAACATGGAAATATCTACACCGCCATCTCTATAAACATGGAAATGTCTACACTGCCATCTGTATAAACATGGAAATACCTACACCGCTATCTGTATAAACCTGGAAATATCTACACCGCTATCTGTATAAACATGGTAATATCTACACCACCATCTATATAAACATGGAAATATCTACACCGCCATCTGTATAAACATGGAAATATCTACAATGCCATCTGTAGAAAGATGGAAATATCTACACAGCAATCTGTGTAAACATGGAAATATCTACACCAATATCTGTAAAAACAAGGAAATATCTACACCGCTATCTCTATAAACATGGAAATATCTATACCGCGATCTGCATAAACATGGAAATATCTACACCGCGATCTGTATAAACATGGAAATATCTACACCGCTATCTGTAGAAACATGGAAATATCTACACCGCGATCTGTATAAACATGGAAATATCTACACCGCGATCTGTATAAACATGGAAATATCTACACCGCTATCTGTAGAAACATGGAAATATCTACACAGCTATCTCTATAAACATGGAAATATCTACACCGCCATCTGTATAAACATGGAAATACCTACAATTCATCTGTATATACATGGAAATATCTACACAGCCATCTGTATAAACATGGAAATATCTACACAGCCATCTGTATATACATGGAAATATCTACACCGCTATCTGTATAAACATGGAAATAACTACACCGCTATTTGTATAAACAAGGAAATATCTACACTGTGATCTGTATATACATGGAAATATCTACACTGCTATTTGTATAAACAAGGAAATATCTACACCGCTATATGCATAAACATGGAAATAACTACACCGCTATTTGCATAAACAAGGAAATATCTACACCGTGATCTGTATAAACATGGAAATATCTACAACGCCATCTCTATAAACATGGAAATATCTACACCCCTATCTGTATAAACATGGAAATATCCACACCGCTATCTCTATAAACATGGAAGTAACTACACCACGATCAGTATAAACGTGGAAATGTCTACACCGCTGTCTGTATAAACATGGAAATATCCACACAGCGATCTGCATAAACATGGAAATATCTACACCGCGATCTGTATAAACATGGAAATATCTACACCGCTATCTGTAGAAACATGGAAATATCTACACAGCTATCTGTATAAACATGGAAATATCTACACCGCTATCTGTAGAAACATGGAAATATCTACACAGCTATCTCTATAAACATGGACATATCTACACCGCCATCTGTATAAACATGGAAATACCTACAAGTCATCTGTATAAATATGGACATATCTACACAGCCATCTGTGTAAACATGGAAATATCTACACAGCCATCTGTATATACATGGAATTATCTACACCGCTATCTGTATATACATGGAAATATCTACACCGCCTTCTACATATCCATAGAAATATCTGCACCGCCATCTGTATAAACATGGAAATATCTACACCGTGGTCTCTATAAACATGGAAATATCTAAACCGTGGTCTCTATAAACATGGAAATATCTAAACCGCTGTCTGTATAAACATGGAAATATATACACCGCTATCTCTATAAACATGGAAATATCTACACCGTGATCTGTATAAACATGGAAATATTTACAACGATATCTGTATGAACATGGAAATATCTACACCGCCTTCTCTATAAACATGGAAATATCTACACCGCCATCTGTATAAACATGGAAATATCTACACCGCTATCTGTATAAACCTGGAAATATCTACACCGCTATCTGTATAAACATGGTAATATCTACACCACCATCTATATAAACATGGAAATATCTACATCGCCATCTGTATAAACATGGAAATATCTACAATGCCATCCGTATAAAGATGGAAATATCTACACCGCAATCTGTGTAAACTTGGAAATATCTACACAAATATCTGTAAAAACATGGAAATATCTACAACGCTATCTGTATAAACATGGAAATATCTACACCGCGATCTGCATAAACATGGAAATATCTACACCACGATCTGTATAAACATGGAATTATCTACACTGCTATCTGTAGAAACATGGAAATATCTACACCGCGATCTGCATAAACATGGAAATATCTACACCGCTATCTGTAGAAACATGGAAATATCTACACAGCTATCTCTACAAACATGGAAATATCTACACCGCCATCTTTTTAAAATGGAAATACCTACAAGTCATCTGTATAAACATGGAAATATCTACACATCCATCTGTATAAACATGGAAATATCTACACAGCCATCTGTATATACATGGAAATACCTACACCGCTATCTGTATAAACATGGAAATATCTACACGGTCATCTGTGTATAGATGGAAATATCAACACCGCCATCTATACAAACATAGAAATATCTGCACCGCTATCTGTATAAATATGGAAATATCTACACCGTGGTCTGTATAAACATGGAAATAACTACACCGCTATTTGTATAAACAAGGAAATATCTACACTGTGATCTGTATATACATGGAAATATCTACACTGCTATTTGTATAAACAAGGAAATATCTACACCGCTATCTGCATAAACATGGAAATAACTACACCGCTATTTGCATAAACAAGGAAATATCTACACCGTGACCTGTATAAACATGGAAATATCTACAACGCTATCTCTATAAACATGGAAATATCTACACCCCTATCTGTATAAACATGGAAATATCCACACCGCTATCTCTATAAACATGGAAATAACTACACCATGATCAGTATAAACGTGGAAATATCTACACCGCTATCTGTATAAACATGGAAATATCCACACAGCGATCTGCATAAACATGGAAATATCTGCACCGCGATCTGTATAAACATGGAAATATCTACAATGCCATCTGTAGATAGATGGATATATCTACACCGCAATCTGTGTAAACATGGAAATATCTACACCAATATCTGTAAAAACATGGAAATATATACACCGCTATCTGTATAAACATGGAAATATCTACACCGCGATCTGCATAAACATGGAAATATCTACACCGCGATCTGTATAAACATGGAAATATCTACACCGATATCTGTAGAAACATGGAAATATCTGCACCGCGATCTGCATACTCATGGAAATATCTACACTGCGATCTGTATAAACATGGAAATATCTACACCGCTATCTGTAGAAACATGGAAATATCTACACAGCTATCTCTATAAACATGGAAATATCTACACCGCCATCTGTATAAACATGGAAATACCTACAAGTCATCTGTATAAACATGGAAATATCTACACAGCCATCTGTATAAACATGGAAATATCTACACAGCCATCTATATATACATGGAAATATCTACACCGCTATCTGTATAAACATGGAAATAACTACACCGCTATTTGTATAAACAAGGAAATATCTACACCGTGATTTGTATAAACATGGAAATATCTACACAGCCATGTGTACATACATGGAAATATCTACACCGATCTCTATATAAACATGGAAATAACTACACCGCTATCTGTATATACATGGAAATACCTACACCGCCATCTACATATCCATAGAAACATCTGCGCCGCCATCTGTATAAACACGGAAATATCTACACGGTCATCTGTGTATAGATGGAAATATCAACACCGCCATCTGTACAAATATGGAAATATCTATACCGCGATCTGCATAAACATGGAAATATCTACACCGCGATCTGTATAAACATGGAAATATCTACACCGCTATCTGTAGAAACATGGAAATATCTACACCGCGATCTGTATAAACATGGAAATATCTACACCGCGATCTCTATAAACATGGAAATATCTACACCGCTATCTGTAGAAACATGGAAATATCTACACAGCTATCTCTATAAACATGGAAATATCTACACCGCCATCTGTATAAACATGGAAATACCTACAATTCATCTGTATAAAGATGGAAATATCTACACAGCCATCTGTATAAACATGGAAATATCTACACAGCCATCTGTATATACATGGAAATATCTACACCGCTATCTGTATAAACATGGAAATAACTACACCGCTATTTGTATAAACAAGGAAATATCTACACTGTGATCTGTATATAAATGGAAATATCTACACTGCTATTTGTATAAACAAGGAAATATCTACACCGCTATCTGCATAAACATGGAAATAACTACACCGCTATTTGCATAAACAAGGAAATATCTACACCGTGACCTGTATAAACATGGAAATATCTACAACGCCATCTCTATAAACATGGAAATATCTACACCCCTATCTGTATAAACATGGAAATATCCACACCGCTATCTCTATAAACATGGAAATAACTACACCATGATCAGTATAAACGTGGAAATATCTACACCGCTATCTGTATAAACATGGAAATATCCACACAGCGATCTGCATAAACATGGAAATATCTGCACCGCGATCTGTATAAACATGGAAATATCTACAATGCCATCTGTAGATAGATGGAAATATCTACACCGCAATCTGTGTAAACATGGAAATATCTACACCAATATCTGTAAAAACATGGAAATATCTACACCGCTATCTGTATAAACATGGAAATATCTACACCGCGATCTGCATAAACATGGAAATATCTACACCGCGATCTGTATAAACATGGAAATATCTACACCGCTATCTGTAGAAACATGGAAATATCTGCACCGCGATCTGCATACTCATGGAAATATCTACACCGCGATCTGTATAAACATGGAAATATCTACACCGCTATCTGTAGAAACATGGAAATATCTGCACCGCGATCTGAATACTCATGGAAATATCTACACCGCGATCTGTATAAACATGGAAATATCTACACAGCTATCTCTATAAACATGGAAATATCTACACCGCCATCTGTATAAACATGGAAATACCTACAAGTCATCTGTATAAACATGGAAATATCTACACAGCCATCTGTATAAACATGGAAATATCTACACAGCCATCTATATATACATGGAAATATCTACACCGCTATCTGTATAAACATGGAAATAACTACACCGCTATTTGTATAAACAAGGAAATATCTACACTGTGATCAGTATAAACATTGAAATATCTACTCCGCTATTTGTATAAACAAGGAAATATCTACACCACTATCTGTATAAACATGGAAATAACTACACCGCTATTTGCATAAACAAGGAAATATCTACACCGTGATCTGTATAAACATGGAAATATCTACAACGCCATCTCTATAAACATGGAAATATCTACGCCCTTATGTGTATAAACATGGAAATATCCACACCGCTATCTCTATAAACATGGAAATAACTACACCGCGATCAGTATAAACGTGGAAATATCTACACCGCTATCTCTATAAACAGGGAAATATCTCCACTGCTATCTCTATAAACAACGAAATATCTACACCGCCATCTGTATAAACATGGAAATACTTACAAAGTTATCTGTATAAACTTGGAAATATCTACACCGCCATCTATATAAACATGGAAATATCTACACAGCCATGTGTACATACATGGAAATATCTACACCGCTCTCTATATAAACATGGAAATAACTACACCGCTATCTGTATATACATGGAAATATCTACACCGCCATCTACATATCCATAGAAATATCTGCGCCGCCATCTGTATAAACATGGAAATATCTACACGGTCATCTGTGCATAGATGGAAATATCAACACCGCCATCTGAACAAACATGGAAATATCTGCACCGCTATCTGTATAAACATGGAAATATCTACACCGTTGTCTGTAAAAACATGGAAATATCTACACCGCTATCTGTATAAACATGGAAATATATACATCGCTATCTGTATAAACATGGAAATACCTACACCGTGATCTGTATAAACATGGAAATATTTACAACGATATCTGTATAAACATGGAAATATCTACACCGCCATCTCTAAAAACATGGAAATATCTACACCGCCATCTGTATAAACATGGAAATACCTACACCGCTATCTCTATAAACCTGGAAATATCTACCACGCTATCTGTATAAACA
The DNA here is from genome assembly GCF_028858775.2 of Pan troglodytes. Classification (NCBI taxonomy): domain Eukaryota; kingdom Metazoa; phylum Chordata; class Mammalia; order Primates; family Hominidae; genus Pan; species Pan troglodytes. Next base: position 3,087,122 of record NC_072408.2, read on the forward strand.
TGGTAATATCTACACCACCATCTATATAAACATGGAAATATCTACACCGCCATCTGTATAAACATGGAAATATCTACAATGCCATCTGTAGAAAGATGGAAATATCTACACCGCAATCTGTGGAAACATGGAAATATCTACACCAATATCTGTAAAAACATGGAAATATCTACACCGCTATCTCTATAAACATGGAAATATCTATACCGCGATCTGCATAAACATGGAAATATCTACACCGCGATCTGTATAAACATGGAAATATCTACACCGCTATCTGTAGAAACATGGAAATATCTACACCGCGATCTGTATAAACATGGAAATATCTACACCGCGATCTGTATAAACATGGAAATATCTACACCTCTATCTGTAGAAACATGGAAATATCTACACATCTATCTCTATAAACATGGAAATATCTACACCGCCATCTGTATAAACATGGAAATACCTACAAGTCTTCTGTATAAACATGGAAATATCTACACAGCCATCTGTATAAACATGGAAATATCTACACAGCCATCTGTATATACATGGAAATATCTACACCGCTATCTGTATAAACATGGAAATAACTACACCGCTATTTGTATAAACAAGGAAATATCTACACTGTGATCTGTATATACATGGAAATATCTACACTGCTATTTGTATAAACAAGGAAATATCTACACCGCTATCTGCATAAACATGGAAATAACTACACCGCTATTTGCATAAACAAGGAAATATCTACACTGTGATCTGTATATACATGGAAATATCTACACTGCTATTTGTATAAACAAGGAAATATCTACACCGCTATCTGCATAAACATGGAAATAACTACACCGCTATTTGCATAAACAAGGAAATATCTACACCCTGATCTGTATAAACATGGAAATATCTACAACGCCATCTCTATAAACATGGAAATATCTACACCCCTATCTGTATAAACATGGAAATATCCACACCGCTATCTCTATAAACATGGAAATAACTACACTGCGATCAGCATAAACGTGGAAATATCTACACCGCTATCTCTATAAACATGGAAATAACTCCAATGGTATCTCTATAAACATCGAAATAACTACACCACCATCTGTATAAACATGGAAATACTGACAAAGTTATCTGTATAAACATGGAAATATCTACACCGCCATCTGTATAAACATGGAAATATATACACAGCCATGTGTACATATATGGAAGTATCTACACAGCTCTCTATATAAACATGGAAATAACTACACCGCTATCTGTATATACATGGAAATATCTACACCGCCATCTACATATCCATAGAAATATCTGCGCCGCCATCTGTATAAACATGGAAATATCTACACGGTCATCTGTGTATAGATAGAAATATCAACACCACCATCTGTACAAACATGGAAATATCTGCACCGCTATCTGTATAAACATGGAAATATCTACACCGTAGTCTCTATAAACATGGAAATATCTACACCGCTGTCTGTATAAACATGGAAATATATACACCTCTATCTCTATAAACATGGAAATATCTACACCGTGATCTGTATAAACATGGAAATATTTACAACGTTATCTGTATGAACATGGAAATATCTACACCGCCATCTCTATAAACATGGAAATATCTACACCGCCATCTGTATAAACATGGAAATATCTACACCGCTATCTGTATAAACCTGGAAATATCTACACCGCTATCTTTATAAACATGGTAATATCTACACCACCATCTATATAAACATGGAAATATCTACACCGCCATCTGTATAAACATGGAAATATCTACAATGCCATCTGTAGAAAGATGGAAATATCTACACCGCAATCTGTGTAAACATGGAAATATCTACACCAATATCTGTAAAAACATGGAAATATCTACACCGCTATCTGTATAAACATGGAAATACCTACACCGCGATCTGCATAAACATGGAAATATCTACACCACGATCTGTATAAACATGGAAATATCTACACTGCTATCTGTAGAAACATGGAAATATCTACACCGCGATCTGCATAAACATGGATATATCTACACCGCGATCTGCATAAACATGGAAATATCTACACCGCTATCTGTGGAAACATGGAAATATCTACACAGCTATCTCTATAAACATGGAAATATCTACACCGCCATCTGTATAAACATGGAAATACCTACAAGTCATCTGTATACACATGGAAATATCTACACAGCCATCTGTATAAACATGGAAATATCTACACAGCCATCTGTATATACATGGAAATACCTACACCGCTATCTGTATAAACATTGAAATAACTACACCGCTGTTTGTATAAACAAGGAAATATCTACACCGTGATCTGTATAAACATGGAAATATATACACTGCTATTTGTATAAACAAGGAAATATCTACACCGCTATCTCTATAAACATGGAAATAACTACACCGCTATTTGCATAAACAAGGAAATATCTACACCGTGATCTGTATAAACATGGAAATATCTACAACGCCATCTCTATAAAAATGGAAATATCTAAACCCCTATCTGTATAAACATGGAAATATCCACACCGCTCTCTATAAACATGGAAATAACTACACTGCGATCAGCATAAACGTGGAAATATCTACACCGCTATCTCTATAAACATGGAAATAACTCCAATGGTATCTCTATAAACATCGAAATAACTACACCACCATGTGTATAAACATGGAAATACTGACAAAGTTATCTGTATAAACATGGAAATATCTACACCGCCATCTGTATAAACATGGAAATATATACACAGCCATGTGTACATATATGGAAGTATCTACACAGCTCTCTATATAAACATGGAAATAACTACACCGCTATCTGTATATACATGGAAATATCTACACCGCCATCTACATATCCATGGAAATAACTGCGCCGCCATCTGTATAAACATGGAAATATCTACACGGTCATCTGTGTATAGATGGAAATATCAACACCGCCATCTGTACAAACATGGAAATATCTGCACCGCTATCTGTATAAACATGGAAATATCTACACCGTGGTCTGTATAAACATGGAAATATCTACACCGCTATCTGTATAAACATGGAAATATATACACCGCTATCTCTATAAACATGGAATTATCTACACCGTGATCTGTATAAACATGGAAATATTTACACCGATATCTGTATAAACATGGAAATATCTACACCGCCATCTCTATAAACATGGAAATATCTACACCGCCATCTGTATAAACATGGAAATATCTACACCGCTATCTGTATAAACTTGGAAATATCTACACCGCTATCTGTATAAACATGGTAATATCTACACCACCATCTATATAAACATGGAAATATCTACACCGCCATCTGTATAAACATGGAAATATCTACAATGCCATCTGTAGAAAGATGGAAATATCTACACCGCAATCTGTGTAAACATGGAAATATCTACACCAATATCTGTAAAAACATGGAAATATCTACACCGCTATCTGTATACACATGGAAATATCTACACCACGATCTGCATAAACATGGAAATATCTACACCACGATCTGTATAAACATGGAAATATCTATACTGCTATCTGTAGAAACATGGAAATATCTACACCGCGATCTGCATAAACATGGAAATATCTACACCGCGATCTGCATAAACATGGAAATATCTACACCGCTATCTGTAGAAACATGGAAATATCTACACAGCTATCTCTATAAACATGGAAATATCTACACCGCCATCTGTATAAACATGGAAATACCTACAAGTCATCTGTATAAACATGGAAAGATCTACACAGCCATCTGTATAAACATGGAAATATCTACACAGCCATCTGTATATACATGGAAATACCTACACCGCTATCTGTATAAACATTGAAATAACTACACCGCTGTTTGTATAAACAAGGAAATATCTACACCGTGATCTGTATAAACATGGAAATATCTACAACGCCATCTCTATAAAAATGGAAATATCTAAACCCCTATCTGTATAAACATGGAAATATCCACACCGCTCTCTATAAACATGGAAATAACTACACTGCGATCAGCATAAACGTGGAAATATCTACACCGCTATCTCTATAAACTTGGAAATATCTCCACTGCTATCTCTATAAACATCGAAATAACTACACCGCCATCTGTATAAACATGGAAATACTGACAAAGTTATCTGTATAAACATGGAAATATATACACCGCCATCTGTATAAACATGGAAATATCTACACAGCCATGTGTACATATATGGAAGTATCTACACAGCTCTCTATATAAACATGGAAATAACTACACCGCTATCTGTATATACATGGAAATATCTACACCGCCATCTACATATCCTTAGAAATATCTGCACCGCCATCTGTATAAACATGGAAATATCTACACGGTCATCTGTGTATAGATGGAAATATCAACACCGCCATCTGTACAAACATGGAAATATCTGCACCGCTATCTGTATAAACATGGAAATATCTACACCGTGGTCTGTATAAACATGGAAATATCTACACCGCTATCTGTATAAACATGGAAATATATACACCGCTCTCTCTATAAACATGGAATTATCTACACCGTGATCTGTATAAACATGGAAATATCTACACCAATATCTGTATAAACATGGAAATATCTACACCGCCATCTCTATAAACATGGAAATATCTACACCGCCATCTGTATAAACATGGAAATATCTACACCGCTATCTGTATAAACTTGGAAACATCTACACCGCTATCTGTATAAACATGGTAATATCTACACCACCATCTATATAAACATGGAAATATGTACACCGCCATCTGTATAAACATGGAAATATCTACAATGCCATCTGTAGAAAGATGGAAATATCTACACCGCAATCTGTGTAAACATGGAAATATCTACACCAATATCTGTAAAAACATGGAAATATCTATACCGCTATCTGTATAAACATGGAAATATCTACACCGCTACCTGTATAAACTTGGAAATATCTACACCGCTATCTGTATAAACATGGTAATATCTACACCACCATCTATATAAACATGGAAATATCTACACCGCCGTCTGTATAAACATGGTAATACCTTCAATGCCATCTGTAGAAAGATGGAAATATCTACACCGCAATCTGTGTAAACATGGAAATATCTACACCAATATCTGTAAAAACATGGAAATATCTACACCGCTATCTGTATAAACATGGAAATATCTACACCGCGATCTGCATAAACATGGAAATATCTACACCGCGATCTGTATAAACATGGAAATATCTACACCGCTATCTGTAGAAACATGGAAATATCTACACAGCTATCTCTATAAACATGGAAATATCTACACCGCTATCTCTATAAACATGGAAATACCTACAAGTCATCTGTACAAACATGGAAATATCTACAAAGCCATCAGTATAAACATGGAAATATCTACACAGCCATCTGTATATACATGGAAATATCTACACCGCCATCTGTATAAACATAGAAATAAATACACCGCCATTTGTATAAACTAGGAAATGTCTACACTGTGATCTGTATAAACATGGAAATACCTACTCTGCTATTTGTATAAACAAGGAAATATCTACACCGCTATATGTATAAACATGGAAATAACTACACCGCTATTTGCATAAACAAGGAAATATCTACACTGTGATCTTTATAAACATGGAAATATTTACAACGCCATCTCTATAAACATGGAAATATCTAAACCCCTATCTGTATAAACATGGAAATATCCACACCGCTATCTCTATAAACATGGAAATAACTACACCGCGATCAGTATAAACGAGGAAATATCTACACCGCTATCTCTATAAACATGGAAATATCTCCACTACTATCTCTATAAACATCGAAATATCTACACCGCCATCTGTATAAACATGGAAATACTGACAAAGTTATCTGTATAAACATGGAAATATCTACACCGCTATCTGTATAAACATGTTAATATCTATACCACCATCTATATAAACATGGAAATATCTACACCGCCATCTGTATAAACATGGAAATATCTACAATGCCCTCTGTAGAAAGATGGAAATATCTACACCGCAATCTCTGTAAACATGGAAATATCTACACCAATATCTGTAAAAACATGGAAATATCTACACCGCTATCTGTATAAACATGGAAATACCTACACCGCGATCTGCATAAACATGGAAATATCTACACCACGATCTGTATAAACATGGAAATATCTACACCGCTATCTGTAGAAACATGGAAATATCTACACCGCGATCTGCATAAACATGGGTATATCTACACCGCGATCTGCATAAACATGGAAATATCTACACCGCTATCTGTAGAAACATGGAAATATCTACACAGCTATCTCTATAAACATGGAAATATCTACACCGCCATCTGTATAAACATGGAAATACCTACAAGTCATCTGTATAAACATGGAAAGATCTACACAGCCATCTGTATAAACATGGAAATATCTACACAGCCATCTGTATATACATGGAAATACCTACACCGCTATCTGTATAAACATTGAAATAACTACACCGCTGTTTGTATAAACAAGGAAATATCTACACCGTGATCTGTATAAACATGGAAATATCTACAACGCCATCTCTATAAAAATGGAAATATCTAAACCCCTATCTGTATAAACATGGAAATATCCACACCGCTCTCTATAAACATGGAAATAACTACACTGCGATCAGCATAAACGTGGAAATATCTACACCGCTATCTCTATAAACTTGGAAATATCTCCACTGCTATCTCTATAAACATCGAAATAACTACACCGCCATCTGTATAAACATGGAAATACTGACAAAGTTATCTGTATAAACATGGAAATATATACACCGCCATCTGTATAAACATGGAAATATCTACACAGCCATGTGTACATATATGGAAGTATCTACACAGCTCTCTATATAAACATGGAAATAACTACACCGCTATCTGTATATACATGGAAATATCTACACCGCCATCTACATATCCTTAGAAATATCTGCACCGCCATCTGTATAAACATGGAAATATCTACACGGTCATCTGTGTATAGATGGAAATATCAACACCGCCATCTGTACAAACATGGAAATATCTGCACCGCTATCTGTATAAACATGGAAATATCTACACCGTGGTCTGTATAAACATGGAAATATCTACACCGCTATCTGTATAAACATGGAAATATATACACCGCTCTCTCTATAAACATGGAATTATCTACACCGTGATCTGTATAAACATGGAAATATCTACACCAATATCTGTATAAACATGGAAATATCTACACCGCCATCTCTATAAACATGGAAATATCTACACCGCCATCTGTATAAACATGGAAATATCTACACCGCTATCTGTATAAACTTGGAAACATCTACACCGCTATCTGTATAAACATGGTAATATCTACACCACCATCTATATAAACATGGAAATATGTACACCGCCATCTGTATAAACATGGAAATATCTACAATGCCATCTGTAGAAAGATGGAAATATCTACACTGCAATCTGTGTAAACATGGAAATATCTACACCAATATCTGTAAAAACATGGAAATATCTACACCGCTATCTGTATAAACATGGAAATATCTACACCGCTACCTGTATAAACTTGGAAATATCTACACCGCTATCTGTATAAACATGGTAATATCTACACCACCATCTATATAAACATGGAAATATCTACACCGCCGTCTGTATAAACATGGTAATACCTTCAATGCCATCTGTAGAAAGATGGAAATATCTACACCGCAATCTGTGTAAACATGGAAATATCTACACCAATATCTGTAAAAACATGGAAATATCTACACCGCTATCTGTATAAACATGGAAATATCTACACCGCGATCTGCATAAACATGGAAATATCTACACCGCGATCTGTATAAACATGGAAATATCTACACCGCTATCTGTAGAAACATGGAAATATCTACACAGCTATCTCTATAAACATGGAAATATCTACACCGCTATCTCTATAAACATGGAAATACCTACAAGTCATCTGTACAAACATGGAAATATCTACAAAGCCATCAGTATAAACATGGAAATATCTACACAGCCATCTGTATATACATGGAAATATCTACACCGCCATCTGTATAAACATAGAAATAAATACACCGCCATTTGTATAAACAAGGAAATGTCTACACTGTGATCTGTATAAACATGGAAATACCTACTCTGCTATTTGTATAAACAAGGAAATATCTACACCGCTATATGTATAAACATGGAAATAACTACACCGCTATTTGCATAAACAAGGAAATATCTACACTGTGATCTTTATAAACATGGAAATATTTACAACGCCATCTCTATAAACATGGAAATATCTAAACCCCTATCTGTATAAACATGGAAATATCCACACCGCTATCTCTATAAACATGGAAATAACTACACCGCGATCAGTATAAACGAGGAAATATCTACACCGCTATCTCTATAAACATGGAAATATCTCCACTACTATCTCTATAAACATCGAAATATCTACACCGCCATCTGTATAAACATGGAAATACTGACAAAGTTATCTGTATAAACATGGAAATATCTACACCGCTATCTGTATAAACATGTTAATATCTATACCACCATCTATATAAACATGGAAATATCTACACCGCCATCTGTATAAACATGGAAATATCTACAATGCCCTCTGTAGAAAGATGGAAATATCTACACCGCAATCTGTGTAAACATGGAAATATCTACACCAATATCTGTAAAAACATGGAAATATCTACACCGCTATCTGTATAAACATGGAAATACCTACACCGCGATCTGCATAAACATGGAAATATCTACACCACGATCTGTATAAACATGGAAATATCTACACCGCTATCTGTAGAAACATGGAAATATCTACACCGCGATCTGCATAAACATGGGTATATCTACACCGCGATCTGCATAAACATGGAAATATCTACACCGCTATCTGTAGAAACATGGAAATATCTACACAGCTATCTCTATAAACATGGAAATATCTACACCGCCATCTGTATAAACATGGAAATACCTACAAGTCATCTGTATAAACATGGGAATATCTACACAGCCATCTGTATAAACATGGAAATATCTACACAGCCATATGTATATACATGGAAATACCTACACCGCTATCTGTATAAACATTGAAATAACTACACCGCTGTTTGTATGAACAAGGAAATATCTACACCGTGATCTGTATAAACATGGAAATATCTACACTGCTATTTGTATAAACAAGGAAATATCTACACCGCTATCTGTATAAACATGGAAATAACTACACCGCTATTTGCATAAACAAGGAAATATCTACACCGTGTTCTGTATAAACATGGAAATATCTACAACGCCATCTCTCTAAATATGGAAATATCTACACCCCTATCTGTATAAACATGGAAATATCCACACCGCTATCTCTAAAAACATGGAAATAACTACACCGTGATCTGTATAAACGTGGAAATATCTACACCGCTATCTCAATAAACATGGAAATATCTCCACTGCTATCTCTATAAACATCGAAATATCTACACCGCCATCTGTATAAACATGGAAATACTTACAAAGTTATCTGTATAAACATGGAAATATCTACACCGCCATCTGTATAAACATGGAAATATCTACACAGCCATGTGTACATATATGGAAATATCTACACCGCTCTCTATATAAACATGGAAATAACTACACCGCTATCTGTATATACATGGAAATATCTACACCGCCATCTACATATCAATAGAAATATCTGCGCCGCCATCTGTATAAACATGGAAATATCTACACGGTCATCTGTGTATACATGGAAATATCAAAACTGCCATCTGTACAGACATGGAAATATCTGCACCGCTATCTGTATAAACATGGAAATATCTACACCGCGGTCTGTAAAAACATGGAAATATCTACACCGCTATCTGTATAAACATGGAAATATATACATTGCTATCTGTATAAACATGGAAATACCTACACCATGATCTGTATAAACATGGAAATATTTACAATGATATCTGTATAAACATGGAAATATCTACACCGCCATCTCTATAAACATGGAAATATCTACACTGCCATCTGTATAAACATGGAAATATCTACACCGCTATCTGTATAAACCTGAAAATATCTACACCGCTATTTGTATAAACATGGTAATACCTACATCACCATCTATATAAACATGGAAATATCTACACCGCCATCTGTATAAACATGGAAATACCTACACCGCTATCTGTATAAACCTGGAAATATCTACACCGCTATTTGTAGAAACATGGAATTATCTACACCGCGATCTGCATAAACATGGAAATATCTACACCGCGATTTGTATAAACATGGAAATATCTACACCGCTATCTGTAGAAACATGGAAATATCTACACAGCTATCTCTATAAACATGGAAATATCTACACTGCCATCTGTATAAACATGGAAATACCTACAAGTCATCTGTATAAACATGGAAATATCTACACAGCCATCTGTATAAACATGGAAATATCTACACAGCCATCTGTATATACATGGAAATATCTACACCGCTATCTGTATAAACATGGAAATAACTACACCGCTATTTGTATAAACAAGGAAATATCTACACCGTGATCTGTATAAACATGGAAATATCTACACTGCTATTTGTATAAACAAGGAAATATCTACACCACTATCTGTATAAACATGGAGATAACTACACCGCTATTTGCATAAACAAGGAAATATCTACACCGTGATCTGTATAAACATGGATATATCTACAACGCCATCTCTATAAACATGGAAATATCTACACCCCTATCTGTATAAACATGGAAATATCCACACCGCTATCTCTATAAACATGGAAATAACTAAACCGCGATCAGTATAAACGAGGAAATATCTACATCGCTATCTCTATAAACATGGAAATATCTCCACTGCTATCTCTATAAACTTCGAAATATCTACACCGCCATGTGTATAAACATGGAAATACTTACAGTTATCTGTATAAACATGGAAATATCTACACCGCCATCTATAAAAACATGGAAATATCTACACAGCCATGTGTACATATATGGAAGTATCTACACCGCTCTTTATATAAACATGGAAATAACTACACCGCTATCTGTATATACATGAAAATATCTACACCGCCATCTACATATCCATAGAAATATCTGCGCGGCCATCTGTATAAACATGGAAATATCTACACGGTCATCTGTGTACAGATGGAAATATCAACACCGCCATCTGTACAAACATGGAAATATCTGCACCGCTATCTGTATAAACATGGAAATATCTACACCGTGGTCTGTATAAACATGGAAATATCTACACCGCCATCTGTACAAACATGGAAATATCTGCACCGCTATCTGTATAAACATGGAAATATCTACACCGCCATCTCTATAAACATGGAAATATCTACACCGCCATCTGTATAAACATGGAAATATCTACACCGCTATCTGTATAAACCTGGAAATATCTACACCGCTATCTGTATAAACCTGGAAATATCTACACTGCTATCTGTATAAACATGGTAATATCTACACCGCCATCTATATAAACATGGAAATATCTACACCGCCATCTGTATAAACATGGAAATATCTACAATGCCGTCTGTAGAAAGATGGAAATATCTACACCGCAATCTTTGTAAACATGGAAATATCTACATCAATATCTATAAAAACAAGGAAATATCCTCACCGCTATCTGTATAAACATGGAAATATCTGCACCGCGATCTGTATGAACATGGAAATATCTACACCGTGGTCTGTAAAAACATGGAAATATCTACACTGCTATCTCTATAAACATGGAAATATCTACACCGCCATCTCTATAAACATGAAATTATCTTCACTGCCATCTCCATAAACATGGAACTAACTACTTCGCCATCTGTATAAACATGGAAACATCTACACCGCCATCTGTGTGAATAAGGAAATATCTACAATGCCATCTGTATAAAGATATAAATATCTGCACCGCGAGCTGTATAAACATGGAAATATCTACATCGCTATCTGTATAAACCTGGAAATAAAAACACCGCTATCGGTATAATCATGGAAATATCTACAACGCCATCTATATAAACATGGAAATATCTACACCGCTATGTCTATAAACATGGAAATACCTACACCGCTATCTCTATAAACATGGAAATATCTACACCGCTATCTGTATAAACATGGAAATATCTACACCGCGATCTGTATAAACATGGAAATATCTACACCGTGATCTGTATAAACATGGTAATATCTACACCGCCATCTGTATAAACATGGAAATATCTACACTGCTATCTCTATAAACACGGAAATATATACACCGCCATCTGTATAAACATGGAAATATCTACACAGCCATGCGTATATACATGGAAATATCTACACCGCTATCTATATAAACATGGTAATATCTACACCGCCATCTGTATAAACATGGAAATACCTACACTGCTATCTCTATAAACATGGAAATACCTACAATGCCATTTGTAAAAACATGGAAATAAATATAAAGTCATCTGTATAAACATGGAAATATCTACACCTTCATCTGTATAAACATGGAAATATCTACAATGCCCTCTGTATACACATGGAAATATCTTCAAGGCAATCTGTGTATAGATGGAAACATCAACACAGCCATCTGTACAAACATGGAAATATCTACACCGCTAACTCTATAAACATGTAAATAACTACACTGCGGTCTGTATAAACATGTAAATATCTACACCGGTACCTGTATAAACATGTAAATATCTACACCACGATGTGTATAAACATGGAAATATTTACACCGCTATCTGTATAAACATGGAAATATCTGCATTGCTATCTCTATAAACATAGAAATATCTACAAAGCCATGTGTATAAACATGGAAATACCTATACAGTCATGTGTACAAACATGGAAATACCTACACCGCAATCTGTATAAACATGGAAATATCCTCACTGCTATCTCTATGAACATGGATTTATCTACACCGCTATCTCTATAAACATGGAAATACCTTCACCGCCATCTCTATAAACATGGAAATATCTACACCGCCATCTGTATAAACATGGAAATACCTACAGCGCTATCTGTCTAAACATGGAAATATCTACACGGCTATCTGTATAAACATGGAAATATCTACACTGCCATCTCTATAAACATGGAATTATCTACATTGCCATCTGTATAAACATGGAAATATCTACACCACTATCTGCATAAACATGGAAATATCTACACTGCCATCTGTATAACCATGGAAATACCTACACCGCTTTCTCTATAAACATGAAAATATCTAAACTGCTATCTCTATATACATGGAAATATCTAAACCTCCATCTCTATAAACATGAAAATAACTACACCGCAATCTTCAGAAACATGGATGTATATACACTGCTATCTTTATAAACATGGAAATATCTACAGCACTATCTGTATAAATATGGAAATATCTTCACTGCCATCTGTATAAACATGGAAATATCTACACCGCCATCTGTATAAACATTTAAATATCTATACCGCCATCTGCATAAACATGGAAATATCTACACAGACTTCTGTATAAAATGGAAATATCTACACTGCCATCTGTATAATCTTGGAAATATCTACACTGACATCTGTAGAAGGATGGAAATATCTCCACCGCAATCTGTGTAAACATGGAAATATCTACACCGATGTCTGTAAAAACATGGAAATATCTACACCGCTGTCTGTATAAACATGGAAATATATACACCGCGATCTGTATAAACATTGAAATGTCTACACCGCGATCTGTATGAACATGGAAATATCTACACAGCTATCTCCATAAACTTGGAAATATCTTCACTGCCATCTGTATAAACATGGAAATACCTACAAAGTCATGTGTATAAACATGGAAATATCTACACAGCCATCTGTATAAACATGGAAATATCTACACAGCCATCTGTATATACATGGAAATATCTACACCGCTATCTGTATAATCATGGAAATAACTACACCGCTATTTGTATAAACAAGGAAATATCTACTCCGTGATCTGTATAAACATGGAAATATCTACACCACCATCTCTATAAACATGGAAATATCCACACCCCTATCTGTATAAACATGGAAATTTCCACACCGCTATCTCTATAAACATGGAAAAATCAACACCGCTATCTCTATGAACACGGAAATATCTACACCGCCATGTCTATAAACATGGAAATATCTACACTGCGATCAGTATAAACATGGAAATATCTACACCGCTATCTGTATAAACATGGAAATATCTCCACTGCTATCTCTATAAACATGGAAATATCTACACCGCCGTCTGTATAAACATGGAAATATCTACACAGCCATGCGTATATACATGGAAATATCTACACTGCTATCTATATAAACATGGTAATATCTACACCGCCATCTGTATAAACATGGAAATATCTACACTGCTATCTCTATAAACATGGAAATATCTACAATGCCATTTGTAAAAACATGAAAATAAATATACAGTCATCTGTATAAACATGGAAATGTCTACACCACCATCTGTATAAACATGGAAATATCTACAATGCCCTCTGTATACACATGAAAATACCTACACGGCAATCTGTGTATAGATGGAAACATCAACACCGCCATCTGTACAAACATGGAAATATCTACCCCGCTAACTCTATAAACATGTAAATACCTATACTGCGGTCTGTATAAACATGGAAATATCTACACCGGTACCTGTATAAACATGGAAATATCTACACCACGATGTGTATAAACACGGAAATATTTACACCGCTATCTGTATAAACATGGAAATATCTGCATTGCTATCTCTATAAACATGGAAATATCTACAAAGCCATGTGTATAAACATGGAAATACCTATACAGTCATGTGTATAAACATGGAAATACCTACACCGCAATCTGTATAAACATTTAAATATCCTCACTGCTATCTCTATGAACATGGATATATCTGCACCGCTATCTCTATAAACATGGAAATACCTTCACCGCCATCTGTATAAACATGGAAATATCTACACCGCCATCTGTATAAACATGGAAATATCTACAGCGCTATCTGTATAAACATGGAAATATCTACACGGCTATCTGTATAAACATGGAAATATCTACACCGCTATCTCTATAAACGTGGAAATACCAACACTGCGGTCTGTATAAACATGTAAATATCTACACCGGTATCTGTATAAACATGGAAATATCTACACCACGATCTGTATACACATGGAAATATTTACACCGCTATCTCTATAAACATGGAAATATCTGCACCGGTATCTCTATAAACATGGAAATATCTACAAAGCCATCTGTATAAACATGGAAATATCTACACCGCTATCTGTATAAATATGAAATATCTAAACCGCTATCTCTATAAAAATGGAAATATCTACCCTGCTATCTGTATAAACATGGAAATACCTTCACAGCTATCTCTATGAACATGGATATATCTACACCGCTATCTCTACAAACATGGAAATATCTACACCGCCATCTCTATAAACATGGAAATATCTACACCGCCATCTGTATGAACATGGAAATATCAACAGTGCTATCTGTATAAACATGGAAATATCTACACCGCTATCTGTATAAACCTGGAAATATCTACACAGCGATCTATATAAACATGCTAATAACTACACCGCTATCTGTATAAACATGGAAATATCTACAGAGCTATCTCTATAAACATGGAAATATCTGCACCGCCATCTGTATAAACATGGATATACCTACAAAATCATCTGTATAAACATGGAAATATCTACACCGCCATCTGTATAAACATGGAAATATCTACACAGCCATCTGTATATACATGGAAATATCTACACCGCTATCTGAATGAACATGGAAATAACTACAGCGCTATTTGTATAAACAAGGAAATATCTACACCGCCATCTGTTTATACATGGAAATATATACACAGACATCTGTTTATACATGGAAATATCTACACCGCTATCTGTATAAACATGCTAATAACTACACCGCTATCTTTATAAATGTGGAAATAATTGCACCGCTATCCCTGTAAACATATTAATATCAACACCGCGATCTGTATAAATATGGAAATATCTACACCATGATCTGTATAAACATGGAAACATCTACACCGTGATCTGTATAAACATGGAAATATCTACACCATGATCTGTATAAACATGGAAATAACTACACCGCTATCTCTATAAACATGGAAATATCTACACCGCTATCTCCATCAACATGGAAATATATACACCGCCATCTCTTTAAACATGGAGATATGTACAACGCCATCTACATAAACAAGAAAATATCTACACTGCCATCTATATAAACATGGAAATATCTACACCGCCATCTCTATAAACATGGAAATATCTACACTGTCATTTGTAGAAAGATGAAAATATCTACACCGCCATCTGTATAAACGTGGAAATACCTACACGGCTATCTGTACAAACATGGAAATATCTACACCGCAATCTGTATAAACATGGAAATATCTACACCGCAATCTGTATAAATATGAAATATCTAAGCCGCTATATCTATAAAAATGGAAATAACTACACTGCTATCTGTATAAACAAGGAAATATCCTCACTGCTATCTCTATGAACAAGGATATATCTACACCGTTATCTAAATAAACATGGAATTATCTACACTGCCATCTCTATAAACATGGAATTATCTACATCGCCATCTGTATAAACATGGAAATATCTACACCGCTATCTGTATAAACATGGTAATATCTACACTGCTATCTGTATAAAGATGGAAATATCTACACCCCTATCTGTAAAAACATGGAAATATCCACACCGCTATCTCTATAAACATGGAAAAATCAACACCGCTATCTCTATGAACACGGAAATATCTACACCGCCATCTCTATAAACATGGGAATATCTACACCGCGATCAGTATAAACATGGAAATATCTACACTGCCATCTGTATAAACATGGAAATATCTACACCACTATCTTTATATATATGGAAATATCTTCACTGCCATCTGTATAAACATGGAAATATCTACACCGCCATCTGTATAAAGATGGAAATATCTACACCGCAATCTGTATAAACATGGAAATAACTACACAGCTATCTCTATAAACATGGAAATATCTACACCGCTATCTCCATCAACATGGAAATATATACACCGCCATCTCTTTAAACATGGAGATAACTACAACGCCATCTACATAAACAAGAAAATATCTACACTGCCATCTATATAAACATGGAAATATCTACACCGCCGTCTCTATAAACATGGAAATATCTACACTGCCATTTGTAGAAAGATGGAAATATCTACACCGCCATCTGTATAAACCTGGAAATATCTTCACCCCTATCTGTGTAAACATGGAAATATCTACAGCGCAATCTGTATAAAAATGGAAATATCTACACCGCTATCTGTATAAATATGAAATATCTAAACCGCTATCTCTATAAAAATGGAAATATCTACACTGCTATCTGTATAAACATGGAAATATCCTCACTGCTATCTCTATGAACATGGATATATCTACACCACTATCTAAATAAACATGGAAATATCTACACTGCCATCTCTATAAACATGGAATTATCTACATCGCCATCTGTATAAACATGGAAATATCTACACCGCTATCTGTATAAACGTGGTAATACCTACACTGCTATCTGTATAAAGATGGAAATATCTACACCCCTATCTGTATAAACATGGAAATATCCACACCGCTATCTCTATAAACATGGAAAAATCAACACCGCTATCTCTATGAACATGGAGATAACTACACCGCCATCTCTATAAACATGGGAATATCTACACCGTGATCAGTATAAACATGGAAATATCTACACCGCTATCTGTATAAACATGGAAATATCTCCACTGCTATCTCTATAAACATCGAAATATCTACTCCGACATCTGTATAAACAAGGAAAAAGTTACAAAGTTATCTGTATAAACATGGAAATATCTACACCGCCATCTGTATAAACATGGAAATATCTACACAGCCATGTGTATATACATGGAAATATCTACACCGCCATCTCTATAAACGTGGAAATATCTACACTGCCATTTGTAGAAAGATGGAAATATCTACACCGCCATTTGTAAAAACGTGGAAATATCTACACCGCTATCTGTATAAACATGGAAATATCTACACCACAATCTGTATAAACATGGAAATATCTACACCGATATCTGTATAAATATGAAATATCAAAACCGCTATCTCTATAAAAATGGAAATATCTACACTGCTCTCTGTATAAACATGGAAATATCCTCACTGCTATCTCTATGAACATGGATATATCTACACCGCTATCTAAATAAACATGGAAATATCTACACTGCCATCTCTATAAACATGGAATTATCTACATCGCCATCGGTATAAACATGGAAATATCTACACCGCTATATCTATAAACATGGTAATATCTACACTGCTATCTGTATAAAGATGAAAATATCTACACACCTATCTGTATAAACATAGAAATATCCACACCGCTATCTCTATAAACATGGAAAAATCAACACCGCTATCTCTATGAACATGGAAATATCTGCACCGCCATCTCTATAAACATGGGAATATCTACACCGCGATCAGTATAAACATGGAAATATCTACACTGCTATCTGTATAAACATGGAAATATCTCCAATGCTATCTCTATAAACATTGAAATATCTACACTGCCATTTGTATAAACATGGAAAAAGTTACAAAGTTATCTGTATAAACATGGAAATATCTACATCGGGATCTGTATAAACATGGAAATATCTACACAGCCATGTGTATATACATGGAAATATCTATACCGCTATCTATATAAACATGGAAATAACTACACCGCTATCTGTACAAACATGGAAATATCTGCACCGCTATCTGTTTAAACATGGAAATATCTACAACGCTATCTCTATTAACATGGAAATATCTACACCGTCATCTGTATAAACATGGAAATATCTACACAGCCATGTGTATATACATGGAAATATCTACACCGCTATCTATATAAAAATGGAAATATCTACACCGCCATCTACATATCCATGGAAATATCTGTGCCGCCATCTGTATAAACATGGAAATATCTACACGGTCATCTGTGTAGACATGGAAATATCAACACCGCCATCTGTACAAACATGGAAATATCTGCACCGCTATCTGTTTAAACATGGAAATATCTACAACGCTATCTCTATTTACATGGAAACATCTACACCGTCATCTCTATTAACATGGAAATATCTACACAGTCATCTCTATAAACCTGAAAATATCTACAATGTCATCTATATAAACATGGAAATATCTACAGAGAACTCTGTATAAACATGGAAATATCTGCACAGCCATCTGTATAAACATGGAAATATCTACACAGCTATCTGTATAAACATGGAGATATCTACACCGCTATGTGTATTAACGTGGAAATATCTCCATTGCTATCTGTATAAACATGGACATATCTCCACCGCAATCTGTATAAACATGAAAATATCTACACCGCTATCTCTATAAACATGGAAATATCTACAATACCAACTGTACAAACATGGAAAATCTACACAGTTATATGTAGAAAGATGGAAATATCTACTCCGCTATCTCTTCAAACATGGAAATAACTACACCGCTATCTCTATAAACATGGAAATATCTACACCGCTATCTCCATCAACATGGAAATATATACACCGCCATCTCTTTAAACATGGAGATATCTACAACGCCATCTACATAAACAAGAAAATATCTACACTGCCATCTATATAAACATGGAAATATCTACACCGCCATCTCTATAAACATGGAAATATCTACACTGCCATTTGTAGAAAGATGGAAATATCTACACGGCCATCTGTATAAACGTGGAAATAACTACACCGCTATCTGTATAAACATGGAAATATCTACACCGCAATGTGTATAAACATGGAAACATCTACACCGCTATCTGTATAAATATGAAATATCTAAACCGCTATCTCCATAAAAATGGAAATATCTACACTGCTATGTGTATAAACATGGAAATAACCTCACTGATTTCTCTATGAACATTGATATATCTACACCGCTATCTAAATAAACATGGAAATATCTACACTGCCATCTCTATAAAAATGGAATTATCTACACCGCCATCTGTATAAACATGGAAATATCTACACCGCTATCTGTATAAACCTGGAAATATCTACACCGCTATCCGTATAAACATGGAAATATCTACACCACTATCTGTATAAAGATGGTAATATCTTCACCACCATCTATATAAACATGGAAATATCTACACCGCCATCTGTATAAACGTGGAAATATCTACAATGCCAACTGTAGAAAGATGGAAATATCTACACCGCAATCTGTGTAAACATGGAAATATCTACACCGATATCTGTAAAAACATGGAAATATCTACACCGCTATCTGTATAAACATGGAAATATCTACACCGCGATCTGTATAAACATGGAAATATCTACACCGCGTTCTGTATAAACATGGAAATATCTACACCGCTATCTGTATAAACATGGAAATATCTACACCGCTATCTGTATAAACATGGTAATATCTTCACCATCATCTACATAAACATGGAAATATCTACACCGCCATCTGTATTAACATGGAAATATCTACAATGCCATCTGTAGAAAGATGGTAATATCTACACCGCAACCTGTGTAAGCATGGAAATATCTACACCGATATCTGTAAAAACATGGAAATATCTACACCGCTATCTGTACAGACATGGAAATATGTACACCGCGATCTGTATAAACATGGAAATATCTACACCGTGTTCTGTATAAACATGGAAATATCTACACCGCTATGTGTATAAACATGGAAATATCTACAAAGCTATCTCTATAAACGTGGAAATATCTTCACCGCTACATGTATAAACATGGAAATATCTACACTGTCATCTGTATAATCTTGGAAATATCTAAACTGCCATCTGTGGAAAGATGGAAATATCTACACCACGATCTGAATAAATATGAAAATATCTACAACGCTATCTGTGTAAAGATTGGAATATCTACACCGCAATCTGTGCAAAGTTGGAAATATCTACACCGCTATCTCTGAAAACATGGAAATATCTACGCCACTATCTGTATAAACTTATAAATATCTACATCACTATCTGTATAAACAAGGATATATCTACACCGTTATCTGTATAAACATGTAAATATCTACACCGCTATCTGTATAAATTTTGAAATATCTACACCGCCATTTCTGTAAACTTACAAATATCTACAGAGTCATCTGTATACACATGGAAATATCTACAAAGCCATCTGTATAAACATGGATGTATCTACACAACTATCTCTATAAACAACGAAATACCTACAGCGCTATCTCTGTAAACATGGAAATATCAACACCACAGTCTCTACAAACATGGAAATATCTACACCGCCATCTTTATAAACATGGAAATATCTACACCACTATCTGTATATATATGGAAATATCTTCACTGCCATCTGTATAAACATGGAAATATCTACACCGCCATCTGTATAAAGATGGAAATATCTTCACCGCAATCTGTATAAACGTGGAAATAACTACAAGGCTATCTCTATAAACATGGAAATATCTACAACGCTATCTCCATCAACATGGAAATATATACACCGCCATCTCTTTAAACATGGAGATAACTACAACGCCATCTACATAAACAAGAAAATATCTACACTGCCATTTATATAAACATGGAAATATCTATACCGCCATCTCTAAAAACATGGAAATATCTACACTGCCATTTTTAGAAAGATGGAAATATCTACACCGCCATCTGTATAAACGTGGAAATATCTACACCGCTATCTGTATAAACATGGAAATATCTACACCGCAATCTGTATAAACATGGAAGTATCTACACCGCTATCTATATAAATATGAAATATCTAAACCGCTATCTCTATAAAAATGGAAATATCTATAATGCTATCTGTATAAACATGGAAATATCCTCACTGCTATCTCTGTGAACATGGATATATCAACACCGCTATCTAAATAAACATGGAAATATCTACACTTCCATCTCTATAAGCATGGAATTATCTACATCGCCATCTGTATAAACATGGAAATATCTACACCGCTATCTGTATAAACATGGTAATAACTACACTGCTATCTGTATAAACATGGAAATAACTACACCGTGATCAGTATAAACATGGAAATATCTACAATGCCATCTGTATAAACATGGAAATATCTACACCGCAATCTGTGTAAACATGGAAATATCTACGCCGATATCTGTAAAAACATGGAAATATCTAAACCGCTATCTGTATAAACAAGGAAATATCTACACCGCGATCTGTATAAACATGGAAATATCTACAATGCCATCTGTACAAACATGGAAATATCTACACAGTTATCTGTAGAAACATGGAAATATCTTCACCGCTATCTCTATAAACATGGAAATAACTACACCGCTATCTCTATAAACAAGGAAATATATACACCGCTATCTCCATCAACATGGAAATATATACACCACCATCTCTTTAAACATGTAGATATCTACAACGCCATCTACAAAAACAAGAATATATCTACACTGTCGTCTATATAAACATGGAAATATCTACACCGCCATGTCTATAAACAAGAAAATATCTACACTGCTATCTGTATAAACATGGAAATATCTACACTGTCATCTGTATAAACATGGAAATATCTTAACTGCCATCTGTGGAAAGATGGAAATATCAACACCACGATCTGTATAAATATGAAAATATCTACAACGCTATCTGTGTAAAGATGGAAATATCTACACCGCAGTCTGTATAAATATGGAAATAACTACACCGCTATATCTATAGACATGGAAATATCTACACAGCTATCTGTATAAAGTTGGAAATATCTACACTGCCATCTGTATAAAGATGGAAATATCTACACCGCGAACTGTATAAACATGGAAATATCTACACCGCTATTTGTATAAACAAGGACATATCTACACCGCCATCTGTTTATACATGGAAATATATACACAGACATCTGTTTATACATGGAAATATCTACACCGCTATCTGTATAAACATGCTGATAACTACACCGCTATCTGTATAAATGTGGAAATATTTGCACCGCTATCCCTATAAACATGGTAATATCAACACCTCGATCTGTATAAACATAGAAATATCTACAACGTGATCTGTATAAACATGGAATTATCTACACCGCCATCTCTATAAACATGGAAATATCTACACCCCTATCTGTATAAACATGGAAATATCCACGCAGCTATCTCTATAAACATGGAAAAATCAACACCACTATCTTTATGAACATGGAAATATCTACACTGCCATCTCTATAAACATGGAAATATCTACACCGTGATCAGTATAAACATGAAAATACCTTCACCGCTATCTGTATAAACATGGAAATATCTCCACTGCTATCTCTATAATCATCGAAATATCTACACCGCCATCTGTATAAACATGGAAATATCTACAATGCCATCTGTAAAAACATGGAAATAAATATAGGGTCATCTGTATAAACATGGAAATATTAAGAACACCATCTGTATAAACATGGAAATATCTACAATGCCATCTGTATACACATGGAAATACCTACAAAGTCATCTGTATAAACATGGAAATATCTACAAAGCCATCTGTATAAACATGGAAATATCTACACCGCTATCTCTATAAACATGGAAATACCTACACTGTGGTCTGTATAAACATGTAAATATCTACACCGGTATCTGTATAAACATGGAAATATCTACACCACGATGTGTATAAACATGGAAATATTTACATCGCTATCTGTATAAACATGGAAATATTTGCACTGCTATCTCTATAAACATGGAAATATCTACAAAGCCATCTGTATAAACATGGAAATACCTATACAGTAATGTGTATAAACATGGAAATATCTACACCGAAATCTGTATAAACATGGAAATATCCTCACTGCTATCTCTATGAACATGGATATATCTACACCACTATCTCTATAAACATGGAAATATCTACACCGCCATCTCTATAAACTTGGAAATATCTACAACACCATCTGTATAAACATGGAAATATCTACAGCGCTATCTGTATAAACATGGAAATATCTACACCGCGATCTGTATAAACATGGAAATATCTACACCGCTATCTGTATAAACATGGAAATATCTACCCCGCTATCTCTATAAACATGGAAATATCTACACCGTGATCTGTATAAACATGGAAATATTTACACCGCGATCTGTATAAACATGGAAATATCTGCACTGCTATCTCTATAAACATGGAAATATCTACAAAGCCATCTGTATAAACATGGAAATACCTACACAGTCATGTGTAGGGACATGGAAACATCTACACTGCCATCTGTATAAACATAGAAATATCTACACAACCCTCTGTATTAATATGGAAATATCTGCATAGGCATCTGTATAAACATGGAAATATCTGCACCACTATCTGTATAAGCATGGAAATACTTACACCGCTGTCTGTATAAACATGGAAATATGTAAACCGCTATGTGTATAAACATGGAAATATCTCCACTGCTGTCTGTATAAACATGGAAATATCTACACGGCGATCTGTATAAGCATGGAAATATCTACACTGCTTTCTGTATAAACATGGAAATATCTACACAACTATCTCTATAAACGTGGAAATACCTACAGCGCCATCTGTATAAACATGGAAATAACTACAAAGTCATCTGTATGAACATGGAAATATCTACACAGCCATCTGTATAAACATGGAAATATCTACACAGCCACCTGTATATACATGGAAATACCTACACCGCTATCTGTATAAACATGGAAATAACTAAACCGCTATTTGTATAAACAAGGAAATATCTACACCACCATCTGTTTAAACATAGAAATATCTACACCGCTATCTGTATAAACATGCTAATAACTACACCGCTATCTGAATAAATGTGGAAATATTTGCACCGCTATCCCTATAAACATGGTAATATCAACACCGTGATCTGTATAAACATGGAAATATCTACACCATGATCTGTATAAACATGAAAATATCTACACCGCGATCTGAATAAACATGGAAATATCTACACCGTGATCTGTATAAACAAGGATATATCTACCCCGCCATCTCTATAAACATTGAAATATCTACACCCCTATGTGTATAAACATGGAAATATCCACACAGCTATCTCTATAAACATGGAAAAATCAACACCGCTATCTCTATGAACATGGAAATATCTACACCGCCATCTCTATAAACATGGAAATATTCTCACCGTGATCAGTATAAACATGGAAATATCTACACCGCTATCTGTATAAACATGGAAATATCTCCACTACTATCTCTATAAACATCGAAATATCTACACCATCATCTGTATAAACATGGAAATACTTACAAAGTTATCTGTATAAACATGGATATATCTACCCCGCCATCTGTATAAACATGGAAATATCTACAACGCCATCTATATAAACATGGAAATATCTACACCGCTATCTCTATAAACATGGAAATATCAACACCGCCATCTGCATATCCATGGAAATATCTACAACGCCATCTGTATAAAGAGGGAAATATCTACACAGCAATCTGTGTACAGATGGAAATATCAACACCGCCATCTGTACAAACATGGAAATATCTACACTGCTATCTGTATAAACATAGAAATACCTACACTGCAGTCTGTATAAACATGGAAATATCTACACCGTTAACTGTATAAACATGGAAATATCTACACCACGATCTGTATAAACATGGAAATATTTACACCGCTATCTGTATAAACCTGGAAATATCTACACTGCTATCTCTATAAATATGGAAATATCTACACCGCCATCTGTATAAACATGGAAAAAACTACACAGTCATGTGTAGGAACATGGAAATATGTACACCACCGTTTGTATAAAGATGGAAATATCTACAACGTTATCTGTATAAACATGGAAATATTTACACAGAGATCTGTATAAACATGGAAATATGTACAGCACTCTCTGAATAAAGATGGAAATACCTACAACGATATCTGTAAAATCATGGAAATATCTACACCACTTTCTGTATAAATATGGAAATATTTACAACGCTATCTCAATAAACATGGAAATATCTACACCGCTATCTCTATAAACATGGAAATATCTACACCACCATCTGTATTAACATGGAAATATCTACACAGTCATCTGAATAAACATGGAAATAACTACACCACCATCTGTATAAACATGGAAATAGCTACAATACCATCTGTATACACATGGAAATATCTACGCAGACATCTGTATAAATATGGAAATATCTACACCACCATCTGTATAAACATGGAATTATCTACACAGCCATGTGTAGAAAAATGGGAATATCTACACCGCTATCTCTATAAATATGGAAATATCTACACCGCCATCTCTATAAACATGAAAATATCTACACTGCCATCTCCATAAAAATGGAAGTATCTACTCCACCATGTGTATAAACACGGAAATATCTACACCACCATCTGAGTAAACATGGAAATATCTACACCGCTATCTGTATAAACATGGAAATAACTACACCGCCATCTGCATGTCCATGGAAATATCTACGCCACCATCTGTATAAACATGGAAATATATACACGGGCATCTGTGTATAGATGGAAATATCAACACCGCCATCAGTACAAATATGGAAATATCTACACCGCTATCTCTATAAACATGGAAATATCTGCACTGCCATCTGTAAAAACATGGAAATACCTATACAGTCATCTGTATAAACATGGAGATATCTACAATGCCATCTGTATACACATGGAAATATCTACACAGCCATCTGAATAAACATGTAAATATCTACACTGCTATCTCTATAAACATGGAAATATGTACACCGCCATCTCTATAAACATGAAAATATCTACACTGCCATCTCCATAAACATGGAACTAAATACTCCGCCATCTGTATAAACATGGAAACATCTACACGGCCATCTGTGTGAATAAGGAAATATCTACAATGACA
This sequence comes from Pan troglodytes, assembly GCF_028858775.2. Lineage (NCBI taxonomy): Eukaryota > Metazoa > Chordata > Mammalia > Primates > Hominidae > Pan > Pan troglodytes. The sequence goes on from NC_072408.2 coordinate 3,114,606, forward strand.
TCTGTATAAAGATATAAATATCTGCACCTCGATCTGTATAAACATGGAAATATCTACATCGCTATCTGTATAAACGTGGAAATACCAACACCGCTATCGGTATAAACATGGAAATATCTACAACGCCATCTATATAAACATGGAATATCTACACCGCTATGTCTATAAACATGGAAATACCTACACCGCTATCTCTATAAACATGGAAATATCCACAACGCCATCTGCATATAGATGGAAATACTTACAAAGTTATCTGTATAAACATGGAAATATCTACACCGCCATCTGTATAAACATGGAAATATCTACACAGCCATGTGTACATACATGGAAATATCTACACCGCTCTCTATATAAACATGGAAATAACTACACCACTATCTGAATATACATGGACATATCTACACCGCCATCTATATATCCAAAGAAATATCTGTGCCGCCATCTGTGTAAACATGGAAATATCTACACGGTCATCTGTGTATAGATGGAAATATCAACACCGCCATCTGTACAAACACGGAAATATCTGCACCGCTATCTGTATAAACATGGAAATATCTAAACCACGGTCTGTATAAACATGGAAATATCTACACCGCTATCTGTATAAACATGGATATATATACACCGCTATCTCTATAAACATGGAAATATCTACCCCGTGATCTGTATAAACATGGAAACATTTACACCGATATATGTATAAACATGGAAATTTCTACACCGTTATCTGTATAAATATGGAAATAACGACACCGCTATCTCTATAAACACGGATATATGTACAACGCCATCTGTATAAACATGGAAATACCTATACAGTCATCTGTGTAAACATGGAAATATCTACACCACCATCTGTATAAACATGGAAATATCTACAATGCCATCTGTATACACATGGAAATACCTACACAGAAATCTGTGTATAGACGGAAACATCATCACCAACATCTGTACAAACATGGAAATATCTACATTGCTATCTCTATAAACATGGAAATATCTACACTGCTATCTGCATAAACATGGAAATAACTACACCGCTATCTTTATAAACATGGAAATATCTACAACGCTATCTGTGTAAACATGGAAATATCTACAAGCCATCTGTGTAAACATGGAAATATCTACACAGCTATCTTTGTAAACTCGGAAATATCTACACCACTATCTGTGTAAAGATGGAAAAACCTACACCGCAATCTGTGCAAAGATGGAAATATCTACACCGCTATCTCTGTAAACACGGAAATATCAACACCACCATCTGCATAAACATGGAAATATCTACACTGCCATCTGTATAAACATGGAAATATCTACACAGCCATCTGTATAAACATCGAAATATCTACACCGCTATCTGTATTAGTATGGAAATACCTACACCGCTATCTGTATAAACATGAAAATATCAACACCGCTATCCGTATTAGCATGGAAATACCTAAACCGCTATCTGTATAAACATGAAAATATCAACACCGCTATCTGTATAAACATGGAAATATCTACACCGCTATCCATATAAACATGGAAATATCTACACCGCTATCAGTATAAACATTTAAATTCCTACACCGCTATCACTATAACCATGGAAATATCTACACCGCTACATGTATAAATATGGAAATAACTACACCGCTATCTCTATAAACATGGAAATATCTACACCACTATCTGTATAAACATGGAAATGTCTACACCGCTATCTCAATAAACATGGAAATATATACACCGCCATCTGTGTAAACATGGAAATATCTACACCTCTACCTGTATAAAGATGGAAATATCTACACCACTATCTGTATAAACATGGAAATGTCTACACCGCTATCTCAATAAACATGGAAATATCTACACCGCCATCTGTACAAACATGGAAATATCTACACCGCTATCTGTATAAACATGGATATATCTACACTGCGGTCTGTATAAACATGGAAATTTCTACACCGTTATCTGTAAACATGGAGATATCTTCACCACGATCTGGATAAACATGGAAATATTTACACTGCTGTCTGTATAAACATGGAAATATCTACACCGCTATCTCCATAAACATGGAAATATCTACAAAGCCATCTGTATAAACATGGAAATACCAACACAGTCATGTGTAGGAACATGGAAATATCTACACCGCGATCTGTATAAACATGGAAATATCTACACCGCGATCTGTATAAACATGGAAATATCTACACCGCTATCTGTAGAAACATGGAAATATCTACACAGCTATCTCTATAAACATGGAAATATCTACACCGCAATCTGCATAAACATGGAAATAGCTACAAAGTCATCTGTATAAACATGGAAATATCCACACAGCCATCTGTATAAACATGGAAATATCTACACAGCCGTCTGTATATACATGGAAATATCTACACCGCTATCTGTATAAACATTGGAATAAATACACCGCTCTTTTTATAAACAAGGAAATTTCTACACCACCATCTGTTTAAACATGGAAATATCTACACAGACATCTGTTTATACATGGAAATATCTACACCGCTATCTGTATAAACATGCTAATAACTACACCGCTATCTGTATACATATGGAAATATTTGCACCGCTATCCCTATAAACATGGTAATATCAACACCGCGATCTGTATAAACATGAAAATATCTACACCATGATCTGTATAAACATGGAAATATCTACACCCCTATCTGTATAAACATGGAAATATCCACACCGCTATCTCTATAAACATGGAAAAATCAACACCGCTATCTCTATGAACATGGAAATATCTACACCGCCATCTGTATAAACATGGAAAAATTTACAAAGTTATCTGTATAAACATGGAAATATCTACACCGCCATCTGTATAAACATGGAACTATCTACACAGCCATGTGTATATACATGGAAATATCTACACCGCTATCTATATAAACATGGAAATATCTACACCGCTATCTGTATAAACATGGAAATATCTACACCGCCATCTACATATCCATGGAAATACCTGCGCCGCCATCTGTATAAACATGGAAATATCTACACGGTCATCTGTGTATAGATGGAAATATCAACACCGCCATCTGTACAAACATGGAAATAACTGCACCGCTATCTGTATAAACATGGAAATATCTACACCGCGGTCTGTATAAACATGGAAATATCTAAACCGCTATCTGTATAAACATGGAAATATCTACAACGCTATCTCTATAAACATGGAAATAACTACACCGTGATCTGTATAAACATGGAAATATTTACACCGCTATCTTTATAAACATGGAAATATCTACACCGTTATCTGTATAAATATGGAAATATCTACACCGCTATCTCTATAAACATGGAAATATCTAAACCGCCATCTGTATAAACATGGAAATATCTACACTGCTGTCTCTATAAACATGGAAATATCTACAATGCCATCTGTAAAAACATGGAAATACCTATACAATCACCAGTATAAACATGGAAATATCTACACCACCATCTGTATAAACATGGAAATATCTACAATGCCATCTGTAAAAACATGGAATTACCTATACAGTCATCTGCATAAACATGGAAATATCTACACCACCATCTGTATAAACATGGAAATATCCACAATGCCATCTGTATTCACATGGAAATACCTACACGGAAATCTGTGTATAGATGTAAACATCAAAACCGCCATCTGTACAAACATGGAAATATCTACACCGCTATCTCTATAAACATGGAAATATCTACACTGCGGTCTGTATAAACATGGAAAAGTTTACACCGCTATCTGTATAAACATGGAAATATCTGCACCGCTATCTCTATAAACATGGGAATATCTAAAAAGCCATCTGTATAAAAATGGATATACCTACACCGTCATGTGTAGGAATATGGAAATATCTACACTGCCATCTGTATAAACATGGAAATATCTACACCGCCATCTCTATAAACATGGAAATACCTACACCCCTATCTGTATAAACCTGGAAATATCCACACCGCTATCTCTATAAACATGGAAAAATCAACACCGCTATCTCTATGTACATGGAAATATCTACACCGCCATCTCTATAAACATGGAAATATCTACACCGCGATCAGTATAAACGTGGAAATATATACACCGCTATCTCTATAAACATGGAAATATCTCCACTGCTATCTCTATAAACATCGAAATATCTACACCGCCATCTGTATAAACATGGAAATACTTACAAAATTATCGGTATAAACATGGCAATATCTACACCGCCATCTGTATAAACATGGAAATATCTACACAGCCATGTGTATATACATGGAAATATCTACACCGCTATCTATATAAACATGGAAATAACTACACCACTATCTGTATAAACATGGAAATATCTAAACGGCCATCTACATATCCATGGAAATATCTGTGCCGCCATCTGTATAAACATGGAAATATCTACACAGTGATCTCTATAAACATGGAAATATGTACAGCACTCTCTGAATAAAGATGGAAATATCTACACCGCTATCTGTATAAACATGGAAATATCTACAGTACTATCTGCATAAATATGGAAATATTTACACCGCTATCTCTATAAACACAGAAATATCTACACCGCTATCTCTATAAACATGGAAATATCTACACCGTCATCTGTATCAACATGGAAATATCTACACAGTCATCTGTATAAACCTGGAAATATCTACACTGTCATCTATATAAACATGGAAATATCTACAGAGAACTTTGTATAAACATGGAAATGTCTGCACCGCTGTCTGTATAATCATGGAAATATCTTCATGGCTATCTCTCTAAACATGGAAATATCTACACCGCCATATGTATAAACATGGAAATACCTACACAGTCCTCTGTATAAACATAGAAATATCTACCCCACTATCTGTATAAAGATGGAAATATCTACACTGCAATCTGTATAAACATGGAAATATCTACACAGCCATCTCTATAAACATGGATATATCTACATCGCTGTCTGTATAAACATGGAAATATCCACACCGCTACCTGTGTAACCTGGAAATATTTACTCCGCCATCTGTAAAAAACATGGAAATATCTACACATTCATCTGTATAAACATTTAAATATCTACACCCCCCTATGTATAAACATGGAAATATCTACACTGCCACCTATATACACATGGAAATATCTACACAGCCATCTGTATAAACTTGGAAATATCTACACCGCTATCTCTGTAAACATTGAAATACCTGCACCACTATCTGTATAAATATGGAAATATCTACACCGCCATCTGTATAAACGTGGAAATATCTAAACAGTCATCTGTATAAACATGGAAATAACTGCACCAGCATCTCTATAAACCTGGAAATATCTAGACTGCCAATGTATAAACGTGGAAATACCTACACAGCCATCTGTATAATGATGGAAATACCTTCACCGCTTTCTCTATACACATGGAAAAAATTACACAGCTATCTCTATAAACATGGAAATATCTATACCGCCATCTATATAAGCCTGGAAAGATCTACACCGCCATCTTTATTAACATGAAAATATCTACACCGCCATCTCCATAAACATGGAACTATCTACTCCACCATCAGTGTAAAAATGGAAATATCTTAACCGCTATCTCTATAAACATGGAAATATCTACACTGCCATCTGCATAAAGATGGAAATATCTACACCACGAGCTGTATAAACATGGAAATCTCTACACCGCTATCTGTATAAACATGGAAATATCTACACCATTATGTCTATAAACATTGAAATACCTACACCGCCATCTCTATAAACATGGAATTATCTACACCGGTATCTCTATAAACATAGAAATATCTACAAAGCCGTCTGTATAAACATGGAAATATCTATGCCGCCATCTGTATAAACTTAGAAATATCTACACAGCTATCTGTGTAAACCTGGAAATATCTACACCGCTATCTGTATAAACATGGAAACATCTACACCACGATCAGTATAAAAATGGAAATAACTACACCGCTATCTGTATAAACTTGGAAATATCTACACCACTATCTGTATAAACATGCAAGTATCTACACCGCGATCTGTATAAATATGGAAATATCTACACCGCTATCTCTATAAACATGGAAATGTCTACACCGCTATTTGTATAAACATGGAAATATCTACATGGCTAAGTCTATAAATATGGAAATATCTAAACTGCCTTCTGTGTAAACATGGAAATAACTACACCGCCATCTGTATAAACATGGAAATATCTACACCGGTATCTCTATAAACATAGAAATATCTACAAAGCCGTCTGTATAAACATGGAAATATCTACACCGCTATCTATATAAACATGGTAATATCTACACCACCATCTATATAAACATGGAAATATCTACACCGCCATCTGTATAAACATGGAAATATCTACAATGCCATCTGTAGAAAGTTGGAAATATCTACACCGCAAGCTGTGTAAACGTGGAAATATCTACACCGATATCTGTAAAAACATGGAAATATCCACACCGCTATCTGTATAAACATGGAAATATCTACACCGCGATCTGTATAAACATGGAAATATCTACACCGCGATCTGTGTAAACATGGAAATATCTACACCGCTATCTGTATAAACATGGAAATATCTACAAAGCTATCTCTATAAACATGGAAATATCTACACCGCTATCTGTTTAAACATGGAAATACCTACACTGTCATCTGTATAAACATGGAAATATCTACACAGCCATCTCTATAAACATGGAAATATCTACACAGCCGTCTGTATATACATGGAAATATCTACAAAGCTATCTGTATAAACATGGAAATAAATTCACCGCTATTTTTATAAACAAGGAAATATCTACACCACCATCTGTTTAAACATGGAAATACCTACACAGACATCTGTTTATACATGGAAATATCTACACTGCTATCGGTATAAACATGCTAATAACTACACCGCTATCTGTATAAATTTGGAAATATTTGCACCGCTATCCCTATAAACATGGTAATATCAACACCGCAATCTGTATAAACATGGAAATATCTACATCGCGATCTGTATAAACATAGAAATATCAACACCGTGATCTGTATAAACATGGAAATATCTACACCGCCATCTCTATAAACATGGAATTATCTACACCCCTATCTGTATAAACATGGAAATATCCACACCGCTATATCTATAAACGTGGAAAAATCAACACCGCTATCTCTATGAACATGGAAATATCTACACCGCCATCTCTATAAACATGGAAATAACTACACCGCGATCAGTATAAACGTGGAAATATCTACACCGCTATGTGTAAAAACATGGAAATATCTCCAGTGCTATCTCTATAAACATCGAAATATCTACACCACCATCTTTATAAACATAGAAATACTTACAAAGTTATCTGTATAAACATGGCAATATCTACACCGCTATCTGTATAAACATGGAAATATCTACACCGCTATCTGTATAACATGGAAATATCTACAGCGCTATCTGTATAAAAATGGAAATATCTCCACCGCTATGTGTATAAACATGGAAATATCTACACCGCTATCTTTATAAACATGGAAATATCTACACCGCAATCTCTATAAACATGGAAATACCTACAACACTATCTGTGTAAACAAGGAAATATCTACACAGCTGTCTGTGTAAACATGGAAATATGTACACCGTAATCTGTGTGAGGATGGAAATATCTACACTGCAATCTGTGCAAATATGGAAATATCTACATCTCTGCCTCTGTAAACATGGAAATATCTACACCACTATCTGTATAAACATGGAAATATCTACACCGCTATCTGTATAAACATGGAAATATCTACACTACTATCTGTATAAACATGGAAATATCTACAGCGCTATCTGTATAAACGTGGAAATATGTACACCGCAATCTGTGCAAATATGGAAATACCTACACCTCTATCTCTGTAAATATGGAAATATCTACACAGCTATCTGTATAAACATGGAAATATCTACACCGCTATCTGTATAAACATAGAAATATCTCCACCACGATCTGTATAAAGATGGATATATCTACACCGCTATCTGTATAAACATGAAACATCTACACCGCTTTCTGTATAAACATGGAAATATCTACACCGCTATCTGTATAAATATGGATATATCTACACCGCTATCTCTATAAACATGGAAATGTCTACACCGATGTCTGTATAAACATGGAAATATCTTCATGACTATCTCTCTAAACTTGGAAATATCTACACCGCCATATGTATAAACATGGAAATACCTACACAATCATCTGCATAAACATAGAAATATCTACCCCACTATCTGTATAAACATGGAAATATCTACACTGCAATTTGTATAAACATGGAAATATCTACAAAGCCATCTCTATAAACATGGATATATCTACATCGCTATCTGTATAAACATGGAAATATCCACACCGCTATCTGTGTAACATGGAAATCTTTACGCTGCCATCTGTAAAAAGCATGGAAATATCTACCCATTCATCTGTTAACATGGAAATATCTACACCCCCATCTGTATAAACATGGAAATATCTACACTGCCACCTGTATACACATGGAAATATCTACACAGCCATGTGTATAAACATGCAAATATCTACACCGCTATCTCTATAAACATGGAAATACCTGCACCGCTATCTGAATAAACACGGAAATATCTACACCGCTATCTGCATATACTTGGAAATATCTACACCGCCGTCTGTGAAAAAATGGAAATATCTACACCGCCATGTGTATAAACATGGAAATATCTACACCGCTATCTGTATAAATATGGAAATATCTACACCGCTATCTCCATTAACATGGAAATATCTCCACCGCTATCTGTACAAACATGGAAACATGTACACCGCTATCTGTATAAACATGGAAATATCTACACCGCTGTCTGTATAAACATGGAAATAACTACAACACTATCTGTGTAAACATGGAAATATCTACGCCGCTATCTGTATAAACATGGAAACATATACACCACGATCTGTATAAAACTGGAAATATCTACACCGCCATCTGTATAAACATGAAAATATCTTCACCACCATCTGTATATACATAGAAATATCTACACTGTCATCTGTATAAACATGGAAATACCTACACAGTTATCTGTATAAACATGGAAATACCTACACAACTATCTGTGTAAACATGGAAATATCTACACCGCAATCAGTGTAAACATGGAAATATCTACAACGCTATCTTTGTAAAGGTGGAAATAACTACACCGCAATCTGTGCAAAGATAGAAATATCTAAACCGCTATCTGTGTAAACATAGTAATATCTACACCACTGTCTGTATAAACATGGAAATATCCACACCACTATCTGTATATACATGGAAATATCTACACAGCCATCTATAAAAACATGGAAATATCTACACCGCAATCTGTATAAACATGGAAATACCTACACAATCATCTGTATAAACATGGTGACGCCTACACAGCTATCTGTATAGTCATGGAAATATCTACACCGCTATCAGTATAAACATGGAAATATCTACAACACTATCTGTGTAAACATGGAAATGTCTACACAGCTATCTGTGTAAACATGGAAATGTCTACACAGCTATCTGTGTAAACATGGAAATATCTACACCGCTATTTTTGTAAAGATGGAAATATTTGCACCGCAATCTGTGCAAACATGGAAATATTTACACGGCTATCTCTATAAACATGGAAATATCTGCACCGGTATCTGTATAAACATGGAAATATCTACACAGTCATCTGTATATACATGGAAATATCTACACCACCATCTCTATAAACATGGAAATATCTACACTGCCATGTGTATACACATGGAAATATCTACACTTCCATGTGTATACACATGGAAATATCTACACAGCCATCAGTATAAACTTGGAAACATCTGCACCGCTATCTGAATATACAGGGAAATACCTACACCGCTATCTCTATAAACATGGAAAGATCTAAACTGCTATCTGTATAAACATGGAAATATCTACGCCACTATCTGCATAAACATGGAAATACCTACACTGCCGTCTGTATAAACATGGAAATACCTGCACCGTGAACTGAATAAACATGGAAATGTCTACACCGCTATGTGTATAAACATGGAAATATCAACACCAATATCTGTATAAGCATGGAAATATGTACACCGCTATCTGAATAAATATGGAAATACCTACTCCACCATCTCTATAAACATGGAATTATCTACACCGCTATCTCTATAAACATAGAAATATCTACACCGCCATCTCTATAAACATGGAAATATCTACACAGCCATCTCCATAAACATGGAACAGTCTACACTGCCATCTGTGGAAACATGGAATTTAGTACACCGCTATCTGTATAAACATGGAATTAACAACACCACTATCTGTATAAACATGGAAATATCTACAGCTCTATTTGTATAAACATGGAAATATCTACACCACTATCTCTATAAACATGGAAAAACCTACACCGCCATCTCTATAAACATGGAATTATCTACAACGCTATCTCTACAAACCTTGAAACATCTACACCGCCATCTCAATGAACATTTAAATATCTACACCGCCATCAGCATAAACATGGAAATAACTTCACCGCCTTCTGTATAAACATGGAATTATCTACACTGCCATCTCTATAAACATTGAAATATCTACACTGCCATCTGTAGAAAGATGGAAATATCTACACCGAAATCTGCATAAACATGGAAAATCTACGCCTCTATCTGTAAAAACGTGGAAATATCTACGCAGCTATCTGTATAAATATGGATATATCTACACCACTATCTCTATGAACATGGAAATGCCTACACTGCTATCTTTATAAACATGGAAATATCTAAACCGCCATCTGTATAAACATCTAAATAACTACACAGTCATTTGTATAAACATGGAAATATCTACACCACTATACGTATAAACAGGGAAATATTTACACTGCCATCTGTATAAACATGGAAATATCTACAAAGCAATCTCTATAAACATGGAAATATCTACACCGCTATCTGTATAAACATGGAAATATCGACACCACGGTCTGTGTAAACATGATAATATCTACAACGCTATCTGTATAAACATGGAAATATCTACACCACTATCTGTTTAAACTTGGAAATATCTACACCGCTATCAGTATAAACATGGTTATATCTACACCGCCATCTGTATAAACATGGAAATATCTACACCGTCATCTGAATAAACATGGAATTCTCTACACCGCTATCTGTATAAATATGGAATTATCTACACCGCTATCTCTATAAATATGGAAATATATACAAAGCTATCGGTATAAACATGGAAATATCTCCACTGGAGTCTGTATAAACATGGAAACATCTAAGCCATTATCTGTCTAAACATGGAAATATGTACACCGCTATCTGTATAAACATGGAAAAAGCTACAATGCTATCTGTGTAAACATGGAAATATCTACACCACCATCTGTGTAAACATGGAAATATCTACACCGCTATCTGTATAAACATTTAAATATCTCCACCGCTACCTGTATAAACATGGAAATATATACACCGCTATCTGTATAAATATAGAAATATATACACTGCTATCTCTATAAACATGGAAATGTCTACACCGCTATCTGTATAAACATAGAAATATCTACATGGCTATCTCTACAAACATGGAAATATCTACACCGCCATCAGCATAAACATGGAAATAACTACACCACTATCTTTATAAACGTGGAAATACCTACACCACCATCCCTATAAACATGGAATTATCTACACCGCTATCTCTATACACATAGAAATGTCTACAACGCCATCTCTATAAACATGGAAATATCTACACCGCCATCTGCATAAACATGGAAATATATACACCAAGATCTGTATAAACATGGAAACATCTAAACCGCTATCTGTATAAACATGGAAATATCTACACCGCTGTCTGTATAAACATGGAAATATCTACAACACTATCTGTGTAAACATGGAAATATCTACACCGCTATCTGTATAAACATGGAAACATATACACCACGATCTGTATAAAAATGGAAATATCTTCACCGCCATCTGTATAAACATGGAAATATCTGCACCGCCATCTGTATAAACATAGAAATATCTACCCTGTCATCTGTATAAACATGGAAATACCTACACAGTTATCTGTATAAACATGGAAACATCTACACCACTATCTGTGTATACATGGAAATATCTACACCGCAATCTGTGTAAACTTGCAAATATCTACACCGCTATCTTTGTAAAGATGGAAATATCTACACCGCAATCTGTGCAAAGATGGAAATATCTAAACCGCTATCTGAGTAAACATCGTAATATCTACCCCACTGTCTGCATAAACATGGAAATATCCACAATGCTATCTGTATATTCATGGAAATATCTACGCCGCCATCTGTTAAAACATGGAAATATCTACACCGCAATCTGTATAAACAAGTAAATACCTACACAATCATCTGTATAAACATGGTGACATATACACAGCTATCTATATAATCATGGAAATATCTACACCGCAATCAATATAAACATGGAAATATCTACAACGCTATCTGTGTAAACATGGAAATGTCTACACAGCTATCTGTGTATACATGGAAATATATACACCGCTATTTTTTAAAGATGGAAATATCTGCACCGCAATCTGTGCAAACATGGAAATATTTACACAGCTATGTCTGTAAACATGGAAATATCTGCACCGGTATCTCTATAAACATGGAAATATCTACACCGCTGTCTCTATCAACATCGAAATATCAACACCGCCATCTGTATGAACATGGAAATATCTACACAGTCATCTGTATATACATGGAAATATCTACACCACCATGTCTATAAACATGGAAATATCTACACTGCCATGTGTATACACATGGAAATATCTACACAGCCATCAGTATAAACTTGGAAACATCTGCACCGGTATCTGAATACACATGGAAATACCTACACCGCTATCTCTATAAACATGGAAGGTCTAAACTGCTATCTCTATAAACATGGAAATATCTACGCCGCTATCTGCATAAACATGGAAATACCAACACTGCCATCTGTATAAACATGGAAATACCTGCACCGCAAGCTGAATAAACATGGAAATGTCTACACCGCTATGTGTATAAACTTGGAAATATCACCACCACTATCTGTATAAGCATGGAAATATGTACACCGCTATCTGAATAAACATGGAAATACCTACACCAACATCTCTATAAACATGGAATTATCTACACCACTATCTCTATAAACATAGAAATATCTACACCGCCATCTCTAGAAACATGGAAATATATACACCGCCATCCGCATAAACATGGAAATATCTACGCCGCGATCTGTATAAATATGGAAACGTCTACACCGCTATCTGTATAAACATGGAAATATGTACACCGCTGTCTGTATAAACATGGAAATATCTGCAACACTATCTGTGTAAACATGGAAATATCTACACAGCTATCTGTGTAAACATGGAAATATCTACACCGCTATCTGTATGAACATGGAAACATATACACCACGATCTGTATAAAAATGGAAATATGTACACTGCTCTCTGTATAAACATGAAAATATCTACACCGCTATCTGCATAAACATGTAAAAACCTACAATGCCATCTGTAAAAACATGGAAATATCTACACCGTGAGCTGAATAAACATGGAAATGTCTACACCGCTATGTGTATAAACATGGAAATATCAACACCACTATCTGTAAAAACATGGAAATATCTACACCGCGATCTGAATAAACATGGAAATATCTACACCACTATTTCTATAAACATGGAAATACCTACACCACCATCTCTATAAACATGGAATTATCTACACCGCTATCTCTATAAACATAGAAATATCCACAGCACCATCTCTATATACATGGAAATATCTACACCGACATCTACATAAACATGGAAATATCTACACCACGATCTTTATAAATATGGAAATATCTAGACCTCTACCTGTATAAACATGCAAATATCTACACCGCTATCTGTATAAACATGGAAATATCTACACTGCTATCTGTATAAACTTGGAAATATCTACACCGCCATCTGTATAAAGATGGAAATATCTCCACGGCCATCTGTATAAACATGGAAAGATCTCCACCGCTATCTGTATAAACATGGAAATATCTAAAACATTATCTCTATAAACATGGAAATATCTACAACACTATCTGTGTAAACATGGAAATATCTACACAGCTATCTGTGTAAACATGGAAATATGTACACCGCTATCTGTGTAAAGATGGAAATATCTACACCGCAATCTGTGAAATATGGAAATATCTACACCGCTATCTCTGTAAACATGGAGATATCTCAACGGCTATCTGAATAAACATGGAAATATCTACGATACCATGTGAATAAACATGGAAATATCTACACCGCTATCTGTATAAATATGGAAATATCTACACCGCTATTTCCATAAACATGGAAATATCTACACCACGATCTGTATAAACATGGAAATATCTCCACCGCTATCTGTATAAACATGGAAACATCTACACCGCAATCTCTATAAATATGGAAATACCTACACCGCTATCTGTATAAACATGGAAATATCTACAAAACTGTCTCTGTTAACATGGAAATATCTTCACCGCTATCAGTGTAAACATGGAAATATGTACACCACTATCTGTGTAAAGATGGAAATGTTTACACTGCAATCTTTGCAAATATGGAAATATCTACCCCGTTATCTCGGTAAACATGGAAATACCTACACCGCTATCTGTATAAACATGGAAATATCCACACTTCTATCTGTATAAACATGGAAATATCTACACCACGATCTGTATAAACATGGAAATACCTCCACCGCTATCTGTATAGACATGGAAACATCTACACCGCTATCTGTATAAACATGGAAATATCTACACCGCAATCTGTATAAACCTGGAAATATCTACAATGCTCTTTGTGTAAACATGGAAATATCTACACAGCTATCTGTGTAAACATGCAAATAACTACACCGCTATCTGTATAAACCTGGAAATATCTACAATGCTCTTTGTGTAAACATGGAAATATCTACACAGCTATCTGTGTAAACATGGAAATACCTACACCGCTCTCTGTGTAAAGATGGAAATATCTACAGTGCAATCTGTGCAAATATGGAAATATCTGCAACGCTATCTCTATAAACATGGAATTACCTGCACTGCTATCTGTATAAACATGGAAATATCTACACCGCTGTTTGTATAAACCTGGAAATATCTACAATGCTATCTGTGTAAACATGGAAATATCTAAACAGCTATCTGTGTAAACATGGAAATATCTACACCGCTTTCTGTGGAAAGATGGAAATATCTACACTGAAATCTGTGCAAAGATGGAAATATCTACAACGCTATCTCTATAAACATGGAATTATCTGCACCGCTATCTGTATAAACATGGAAATATCTACAACACTATCTGTATAAACATGGAAATATTTATAAGGCTATCTCTATAAATATGGAAATATCTACACCGCCATCTGTATACACATGGAAATATCTACACAGTCAACTGTATATACATGGAAATATCTACACCACCATATCTATAAACATGGAAATATCTACACTGCCATCGGTATAAACATGTAAATATCTACACTGCTATCTCTACAAACTCAGAAATATCTACACTGCCATCTCTATAAAGATGGAAATATCTACACCGCCTTCAGCGTAAACATGGAAATAACTACACCGCCGTCTGTATAAATATGGAATTATCTACACTGCCATCTCTATAAACATAGAAACATCTACACTGCCATCTGTAGAAAGATGGAAATATCTTCAAAGAGAACTGCATAAATATGGAAATATCTACACCTCTACCTGTATAAACATGGAAATAACTACACAGCTATCTGTATAAATATGGAAATATCTACACCGCTATCTCTATGAATATGGAAACGTCTACACCGCTATCTGTATAAACATGGAAATATCTACATGGCTATCTCTATAAACGTGGAAATATCTACACCGCCATTTGTAAAAACATGAAAATACCTACACAGTCATCTGTATAAACATGGAAATATCTACACCACTATCTGTATAAACAATGAATATCTACACGGCCATCAGTATAAACATGGAAATATCTACACAGTCATCTCTATAAACATGGAAATATCTACACTGCCATCTGTATAAACATGGAAATAGCCACACCGTTATCTGTAAAAACATGGAAATATCTACACCACAATCTGTAAAACCATGGAAATATCTACACTGTCATCTGTATACACATGGAAATATCTAAAACGCAATCTGTATAAACATCGAAATATCTACACAGCCATCTGTATGAACATGGAAATATCTACACTGCTATCTCTATAAACATGGAAATACCTACACTACCATCTATATAAACATGGAAATATCTACACCGCTATCTGTAGAAACATGGAAATAACTACACCGCTATCTGAATGAACTTGGAAATATATACACCGCCATCTATATAAACATGGAAATAACTCCACCGCTATCTGTATAAACATGGATATATCAAAAAAGCTATGTGTATAAATATGGAAATATCTACACCGCTGTCTCTATGAACATGGAAATATCTACACTGCCATCTGTATAAACATGGAATATCTACACAGCCATCAGTATAAACATGGAAATATCTACACAGTCATCTCTATAAACATGGAAATATCTACACTGCTGTCTGTATAAACTTGGAAATAACCACACGGCTATCTGTATAAACATGGATATATCTACACCACCATCTGTAAAAACATGAAAATACCTACACAGTCATCTGTATAAACATGGAAGTATCTACAACTCCATCTGTATAAACCTGGAATTATCTACACTGCCATCTCTATACACATGGAAATATCTACACTGACATCGGTATAAACATGGAAATATCTACACCGCTATCTCTATAAACATGGAAATATCTACACAGCTATCTGTATAAACATGGAAATATCTACACGGCTATCTGTAGAAACATGGAAATATCTACACCGCTATCTGTATAAACTTGGAAATATCTACACCTTCATCTGTATAAACATGGAAATACCTACACTGCCATCTGTATACACATGGAAATATCTACACTGCCATGTGTATAAACATGGAAATATCTACATCGTTATCTCTATAAACATGGAAATTCCTACACTGCTATCTGCATAAACATGGAAGTAACTACATGGCTATCAGTATAAACATGGAAATAACTACAACGCGATCTGTATAAACATGGAAATACGTACACAGTCATCTGTATAAACATGGAAATATCTACACCACTATCTCTATAAACTTGGAAATATCTACACTGCCATCTGTATAAACATGGAAATATCTACACAGCCATCTCTATAAACATGGAAATATCTACACTGCTATCTGTATAAATATGGAAATAGCCACACCGCTATCTGTATAAACATGGAAATATCTACACCGCCATCTGTATAAACATGGAAATATCTCCACCCATATCTGTATAAATATGGAAATATTTCCACCGCTATCGGTATAAACATGGAAATGTCTACACCGCTATCGGTATAAACATGGAAATATCTGCACCGCTATCTGTATAAACATGGAAAATCAACAACACTGTCTGTATAAACATGGAAATATCTACACCGCCATCTGTATAAATATGGAAATATCTACACCACAATCTCTATAAATATGGAAATATCTACACCGCTATCTGTATAAACATGGAAATATCTACAGCACTATCTGTGTAAACATGGAAATACCTAAACAGCTATCTGTGTATACATGGAAATATGTACACCGCTATCTGTGTAAAGATGGAAATATCTACACCGCAGTCTGTGCAAAGATGGAAATATCTACACCGCTAACTCTGTAAACATGCAAATACCTACACTGCTATCTGTATAAACATGGAAATACCTACACCGCTATCACTATAAACATGGAAATGGCAACACCGCTATCTGTATAAACATGGAAATATCTACATGGCTATCTCTATAAACATGGAAATATCTACAACACCGTCTGTATAAACATGGAAATTCCTACACAGTCATCTGTATAAACATGGAAATATCTACACCACTATCTGTATAAACATGGAAATATCTACACTGCCATCTGTATAAACATGGAAATATCTACACAGCCATCTCTATAAACATGGAAATATCTACATTGCTATCTGTATAAACATGGAAATAGCCACACCGCTATCTGTATAAACAGGGAAATATCTACACCGCCATCTGCATAAACATGGAAATATCTACACCGCTATCTCTATAAATGAGGAAATACCTACACCGCTATCTGTGTAAATATGGAAATATCTACACCACTATAGCTATATACATGGAATTGTCTACACCGCTATCTGTATAAACATGAAATATCTACACCGCCATCTGTGTAAAAATAGAAATGTCTACACTGCCATCTGTATAAACATGGAAATACATACACAGTAATCTGTATAAACATGGAAACATCTACACCACTATCTGTGTAAACATGGAAATATCTACACTGCTATCTGTGTAAACATGGAAATATCTACACCGCTATCTTTGTAAAGATGGAAATATCTACAACGCAATCTGTGCAAAGATGGAAATATCTAAACTGCTATCTGTGTAAACATGGTAATATCTACACCGCTGACTGTAAAAACATGGAAATATCCACACTGCTATAGGTATATACATGGAAATATCTACACCGCCATCTGTAAAAACATGGAAATATCTACACCACAATCTGTATAAACATGGAAATACGTACACAGTCATCTGTATAAACATGGTAACATCTACACAGCTATCTGTATAGTCATGGAAATATCTACACCACTATCAGTATAAACATGGAAATATCTACAGCGCTATCTGTGTAAACATGGAAATGTCTACACAGCTATCTGTGTAAACATGGAAATATCTACACCGCTATTTGTGTAAAGACAGAAATCTCTGCACCGCAATCTGTGCAAACATGGAAATATTTACACCGCTATCTCTGTAAACATGGAAATATCTACACCGCTATCTGTATAAACATGGAAATATCTACAGCGCTATCTCTCTAAAAATGGAAATATCTACACCGCCATCTGTATAAACATGGAAAAATCTACACAGTCATCTGTATATACATGGAAATATCTACAACACCATATCTATAAACATGGAAATATCTACACTGCCATGTGTATACACATGGAAATACCTACACAGCCATCAGTATAAACTTGGAGACACCTGCACCGCTATCTGAATACACATGGAAATACCTACACCGCTATCTCTATAAACATGGAAAGATCTACACTGCTATCTGTATAAACATGGAAATATCAACACCGCTATCTGCATAAACTTGGAAACAACTACACTGCCATCTGTATAAACATGGAACTATCTACACCGTTATCTCTATAAACATGGAAATGTCTACACCACTATCTGTATAAACATGGAAATATCTACAAGGCTAACTCTATAAATATGGAAATACCTAAACCGCCTTCTCTATAAACATGGAAATAACAACACAGTCATCTGTATAAACATGGAAATATCTACAGCGACATCTGTGAAAACATGGAAATACCTACACCGCCATCAGTATAAACCTGGTAATATCTCCACCGCTATCTGTATAAACATGGAATTATCTCCACTGCTATTTGAATAAAGATGGAAATATCTACACCACGATCTGTATAAACATGGAAATATCTCCACCGCTTTCTGTATAAACATGGAAACATCTACACCGCTATCTGAATAAACATGGAAATATCTACACCGCTATCTGTATAAACATGCAAATATCTACAACGCTATCTGTGTAAACATGGAAACATCTACTCCGCTATCTGTGTAAACATTGAAATATCTACACTGCTATCTGTGTAAAGATGGAAATATCTACACCGCTAACACTATAAACATGGAAATATCTATACCGGTATCTCTATAAGCATGGAAATATCTACACCGCTATCTGTATAAACAAGGAAATAACTCCACCACTATCTGTATAAACATTGAAACATCTGCACAGCTATATCTATAAACATGGAATTATCTACACCGCTATCTGTTTAAACATGGAAATGTCTACAACGCTATCTGTGTAAACATGGAAATATCTACACCGCTATCTGTGTAAAGATGGAAATATCTGCTCCACAATCTGTGCAAAGATGGAAATATTTAGAACGCTATCTCTATAAACATGGAAATATCTTCACCGCTATCTGTATAAACATGGAAATATCTACACCGCTATCTCTATAAACATGCAAAACCTATACCGCTATCTGCATAAACATGAAAATATCTACACCGCTATCTGCATAAACATGGAAATAACTACACTGACATCTCTATAAAGATGGAAATACCTACACCGCGAGCTGTATAAGCATGGAAATATCTACAACACTATCTGTATGAACATGGACATACCAACACCACTATCTCTATAAACGTGGAAATATCTACACCGCTATCTGTATAAATATGGAAATATCTATACAGCTATCTCTTTAAACATGGAAATACCTACACCGACATCTTTATGAACATGGAAATATCTACACCGCTATCTCTATAAACATGAAAATGTCTTCACCGCTATCTCTATGAACATGGAATTATCTACATGGCCATCTCTATAAACATGGAAATATCTACGCTGCCATCTGTATAAACATGAAAATATCTGCACCGCCATCTGTATATACATAGAAATATCTACACTGCCATCTGTATAAACATGGAAATACCTACACAGTTATCTGTATAAACATGGAAACATCTACACCACTATCTGTGTAAACATGGAAATATCTACACCGCAATCTGTGTAAAAAAGGAAATATCTACACCGCTATCTTTGTAAAGATGGTAATATCTACATCGCAATCTGTGCAAAGATGGAAATAACTAAACCGCTATCTGTGTAAACATGGTAATATCTACACCGCTGTCTCTATAAACATGGAAATATCCACAACGCTATCTGTACATACGTGGAAATATCTACACCGCCATCTGTAAAAACATGGAAATATCCACACCACAGTCTGTATAAACATGGAAATACCTACACAATCGTCTGTATAAACATGGTGACATCTACACAGCTATCTGTAGAGTCATGGAAATATCTACACAGCTATCAGTATAAACATGGAAATAACTACAACGCTATCTGTGTAAACATGGAAATGTCTACACAGCTATCTGTGTAAACATGGAAATGTCTACACCGCTATTTGTGTAAAAATGGAAATATCTGCACCGCAATCTGTGCAAGTATGGAAATATTTACACCGCTATCTCCATAAACATGGAAATATCTGCACCGGTATCTGTATAAACATGGAAATATCTACACAGTCATCTGTATATACTTTGAAATATTTACACCACTATCTCTATAAATA
Source organism: Pan troglodytes (assembly GCF_028858775.2). Classification (NCBI taxonomy): domain Eukaryota; kingdom Metazoa; phylum Chordata; class Mammalia; order Primates; family Hominidae; genus Pan; species Pan troglodytes. The sequence continues at coordinate 3,136,296 of NC_072408.2, forward strand.
TGGAAATATCTACACTGCCATGTGTATACTCATGGAAATATCTACACAGCCATCAGTATAAACTTGGAAACATCTGCACCGCTATCTGAATACACATGGAAATACCTACACAGCTATCTCTATAAACATGGAAATATCTACAACGCTATCTGTATAAACATGAAAATATCTACAACACTATCAGTGTAAACATGGAAATATCTAGACAGCTATCTGTGTAAACATGGAAATATCTACACCACTATCTGTGTAAAGATGGAAATAACTACACCGCAATCTGTGCAAAAATGGACATATCTACACGGCTATCTCTATTAAGACGGAAATATCTGCACTGGTATCAGAATAAACATGGGAATATATGCACCGCTATCTCAATAAACATGGAGGTATCTACAACGCTATCTCTATAAATATGGAAATAGCCACATTGCTATCTGTATAAACATGGAAATATCTACGCCGCCATCTGTATAAACATAGAAATACCTACACTGCCATCTGTATACACATGGAAATATCTACACAATCATCTGTATAAACATGGAAATATCTACACTGCTATCTCTATAAACATGGAAATACCTACAACGCTATCTATATAAACATGGAAATAATTACACGGCTATCTGCTTAACATGTAAATACCTACCCTGCCATCTGTATAAAGATGGAAATATCTACACCGCGAGCTGTATAAACATGGAAATATCTACACCGCTATCCATATAAACATGGACATACCAACACCACTATCCCTATAAACATGGAACTATCTACACCACTATCTGTATAAACATGGAAATATCTGCACCGCTATTTCTATAAACATGGAAATACCTACACCGCCATCTTTATACACATGGAAATATCTACACAGCTATCTCTATAAACTTAGAAATATCTACATCGCCATCTCCACGAACATGGAAATATCTACACCGCCATCTGCATAAACATGGAAATATCTTCACCGGCTTCTGTATAAACATGGAAATATCTGCACCGCCATCTGTTTAAACATAGAAATGTCTACACTGGAATCTGTATAAACATGGAAATACCTACACAGTTATCGGTATAAACATGGAAACATCTACACCACTATCTGTGTAAATATGGAAATAACTACACTGCTATCTGTGTAAACATGGAAATATCTACACCGCTATCTTTGTAAAGATGGAAATATCTACACCGCAATCTGTGCAAAGATGGAAATATCTAAACCGCTATCTGTGTAAACATGGTAATATCTACACCGCTGACTGTAAAAACATGGAAATATCCACACCGCTATCGGTATATACATGGAAATATCTACACCGCCATCTGTAAAAACATGGAAATAGCTACACCGCAGTCTGTATAAACATGGAAATACCTACACAGTCACCTCTATAAACATGGTAACATCTACACAGCTATCTGTATAGTCATGGAAATATCTACACCACTATCAGTATAAACATGGAAATATCTACAAAAATATCTGTGTTAACATGGAAAGATCTACACCGCTATCTGTGGAAACATGGAAATATCTACACCGCTATCTCTATAAATATGGAAATATCTACATCGTTATCCGTATAAATATGGAAATATCTACACCACGATCTCTATAAACATGGAAATAGCCACACCGCTATCTGTATAAACATGGAAATATCTACACCACCATCTGTAAAAACATGGAAATATCTACACCGCTATCTGTATAAACATGGAAATTACACCACTACGAGTATAAAAATGGAAGTATCTACACGGCCATCTGAATAAACATGGAAATATTTTACACCGCTATCTATATAAACATGGAAATATCTACACCATTGTCTGCACAAACATGGAAATAACAAAACTGCCATGTGTATAAACATGGAAATATCTACACTGCCATCTGTAAAAACATGGAAATATCTACACTGTAATCTGTATAAACATGGAAATAACTATACCTCCATCTGTATAAACATGGAATTACCTACACTGCCATCTGTATACACAAGGAAATATGTACATTGCCGTCTGTATGAACACGGAAATATCTACACCGCTATCTCTATAAATATAGAAATTACTACACCGCCATCTGTATAAACATGGAAATATCTACACCGCTATCTGTATAAAGATGGAAACGTCTACACCGCTATCTTTATAAACATAGAAATATCTACACTGCTCTCTGTATAAACATGGAAATATCTACAACAATATCTGTGTAAACATGGAAATATCTACACCGCTATCTCTGTAAACATGGAAATATGTACACAGCTGTCTGTGTAAAGATGGAAATATCTACACTGCAATCTGTGCAAAGATGGAAATATCTACACCGCTATCTCTGTAAACATGGAAATATCTACACTGATGTCTTTATAAACATAGAAATATCTACACTGCTATCTGTATCAACTTGGAAATATCTACAACCCTATCTGTATAAACATGGAAATATCTACACTGCCATCTGTATAAACATGCAAATATCAACATAGCAATATCTATAAACATGGAAATATCCACACCACCTTCTGTAAAAACATGGAAATATCTTCACAGTCATCTGTATAAACATGGAAATATCTACACCTCCATCTGTATACACATGGAAATATCTACACTGCCATGCGTATACACATGGAAATATCTACACCGCCATCTGTATAAACATGGAATTATCTACACCGCTATCTCTATAAACATGGAAATACCTACACCGCTATCGGTATAAACATGGAAATATCTACACCACTATCTGAATAAACATGGAAATATCTACACCACGATTTGTATAAACTTGGAAATATCTACACCTCCATCTGTATAAACATAGAAATATCTCCACCGCTATCTGTATAAACATGGAAATATCTCCACCGCTATCTGCATACTCATGGAAATATGTACATCGCTATCTGTATAAACATGGAAATATCTACCCCACTATCTGTATAAACCTGGAAATATCTACATCGCTATCTGTATAAACATGGAAATATTTCCACCGCTATCGGTATAAACATGGAAATATCTACACCGCTATCTTTATAAACATGGAAATACCTACACTGCTATCTGTATAAACATGGAAAATCTACAACACTGTCTGTATAAACATGGAAATATCTACACCGCTATCTGCATAAATATGGAAATATCTACACCACAATCTCCACAAATATGAAAATATCTACACCGCTATCTGTATTAACATGGCAATATCTACAACAATATCTTTGTAAACATTGAAATACCTAAACAGCTATCTGTGTATACATGGAAATATGTACACCGCTATCTGTGTAAAGATGGAAATATCTACATCACAATCTGGGCAAAGATGGAAATATCTACACCGCTACCTCTGTAAACATGCAAATATCTACACTGCTATCTGTATAAACATGGAAATATCTACAACAATATCTGTGTAAACATGGAAATATCTACACCGCTATCTCTGTAAACACGGAAATATGTACACCGCTGTCTGTGTAAAGATGGAAATATCTACACTGAAATCTGTGCAATGATGGAAATATCTACACCGCTATCTCTGTAAACATGGAAATATCTACACTGCTATCTTTATAAACATAGAAATATCTACACTGCTATCTGTATCAACTTGGAAATATCTACAACACTATCTGTATAAACATGGAAATATCTACACTGCCATCTGTATAAACACGCAAATATCTACATAGCAATATCTATAAACATGGAAATATCCACACCACCTTCTGTAAAAACATGGAAATATCTTCACAGTCATCTGTATAAACATGGAAATATCTACACCTCCATCTGTATACACATGGAAATATCTACACTGCCATCCGTATACACATGGAAATATCTACACCGCCATCTGTATAAACATGGAATTATCTACACCGATATCTCTATAAACATGGAAATACCTACACCGCTATCGGTATAAACATGGAAAATCTACAACACTGTCTGTATAAACATGGAAATATCTAAACCGCTATCTGTATAAATATGGAAATATCTACACCACAATCTCCATAAATATGGAAATATCTACACCGCTATCTGTATTAACATGGAAATATCTACAACAATATCTGTGTAAACATGGAAATACCTAAACAGCTATCTGTATATACATGGAAATATGTACACCGCTATCTGTGTAAAGATGGAAATATCTACACCACAATCTGTGCAAAGATGGAAATATCTACACCGCTATCTCTGTAAACATGCAAATATCTACACTGCTATCTGTATAAACATGGAAATATCTACACCGTTATATGTATAAACACGGAAATATCTACACCACGATCTGTATAAACATGGAAATATCTACAACGCTATCTGTATAAACATGGAAATTTCTACACCGCTATCTGTATAAACATGGAAATACCTACACCACTATCTGTGTAAATATGGAAATATCTACACCGCTATCACTATAAACATGGAAATGACAACACCGCTATCTGTATAAACATGGAAATATCTACATGGATATATCTATAAACATGGAAATATCTACAACGCCATCTGTATAAACATGGAAATACCTACACAGTCATCTGTATAAACATGGAAATATCTACAACACTCTCTGCATAAACAAGGAAATATCTACACTGCCATCTGTATAAACATGGAAATATCTACACAGCCATCTCTATAGACATGGAAATATCAACACTGCTATCTGTATAAACATGGAAATAGCCACACCGCTATCTGTATAAACAGGGAAATATCTACACCGACATCTGTAAAAACATGAAAATACCTACACAGTCATCTGTATAAAAACGGAAATATCTACAACTCCTTCTGTAGAAACCTGGAAATATCTACACTTCCTTCTCTATACACATGGAAATATATACACTGCCATCTGTATAAACATGGAAATATCTACACAGCTATTTCTATTAACATGGAAATACCTACACAGCTATCTGTATAAACATGGAAATACCTACACCGCTATCTGTAGAAACATGGAAATATCTACACCGCTACGTGTATAAATTTGGAAATATCTACACCTCCATCTGTATAAACATGGAAATACCTACACTGCCATCTGTATACACATGGAAATATCTACACTGCCATGTGTATAAACATGGAAATATATACACCGTTTTTTCTATAATCATGGAAATTCCTATACCGCTATCTGTATAAACATGGAAATATCTACAACGCCATCTGTATAAACATGGAAATACATACACAGTCATCTGCATAAAAATGGAAATATCTACACCACTATCTGTATAAACATGGAAATAACTACACCGCCATCTGTATAAACATGGAAATATCTCCACCGCTCTCTGTATAAACATGGAAATACCTTCATCGCTATCTGTATAAACATGGAAATATCTCCACCGCTATCGGTATACACATGGAAATATCTACACAGCCATCTGTATAAACATGGAAATATCTACACCGCTATCTCTATATACCTGGAAATACCTACACTGCAATCTGTATAAACATGGAAATAACTGCACTGCTATCAGTATAATAATGGAAATATCTAAACCGATATCTGTATAAACTTGGAAATATCTACACTGCCATCTGTATAAACAAGGCAATATCTCCACCGCTATCTGTATAAACATGGAAATATCTCCAACACTATCTGTATAAACATGGAAATATCTACTCTGCCATCTGTATAAACATGGAAATATCTCCACCGCTCTCTGTATAAACATGGAAATATCTACATCACTATCTGTATAAACATGGAAATATCTCCACCACTATCGGTATACACATGGAAATATATACACAGCCATCTGTATAAACATGGAAATATCTACACCTCCATCTGTATAAACATGGAAATATCTTCTCAGCTATCTGTGTAAACATGGAAATATCTACATTGCTATCTGTATAAACATGGAAATATCTACTCTGCCATCTGTATAAACATGGAAATATCTCCACCGCTCTCTGTATAAACAAGGAAATATCTACACCTCCATCAGTATAAACATGGGAAATCTACACTGCCATCTGTATACACATGGAAATATCTACACAGCCATCAGTATAAACATGGAAATATCTACACCGCAATCTCTGTAAACGTGGAAATATATCCACCGCTATTGGTATAAACATGCAAATATCTACACCGCTATCTACATAAACATGGAAATACCTACACGGCTATCTGTACAAACTTGGAAATATGGACAACGCTATCTGTATAAACATGAAAATATCTACACCCCGATCTGTATAAAAATGGAAATATCTCCAAAGCTATCTGTGTAAACATGGATATATCTCCAACGCTATCTGTACAGACATGGAAATATATACACTGCTATCTGTATAAATATGGAAATATCTACTCTGCTATCTGTATAAAAATGGAAACATCTACACCACAATCTGTGCAAAGATGGAAATATCTACACCGCTATCTTTGTAAACATGGAAATATCATCACCGCTACCTGTATAAACACGGAAATAACCACACCGCTATCTGTATAAACAGGGAAATATCTACACCGCCATCTCTATAAACATGGAAGTATCTACACAGTGATCTGAATAAACATGGAAATATTTACACCGCTATCTGTATAAATATGGAAATATATACAACGCTGTCTCTATAAACATGGAAATACCTGCACCGCTATCTGTATAAACATGGAAATATCTACACCACTATCTCTATAAACATGGAAATATTTACACCGCCATCTGTATAAGTATGGAAATATCTTCACAGTCATCTGTATAAACATGGAAATATCTAAACTGCAATCTCTATAAACATGAAAATATCTTCACTGCCATCTCCATTAATATGGAACTATCTACACCACCAGCTCTGAAAACATGGAAATATCTACACCGCTATCTGTATAAACATGGAAATATCTACACTGTCATCTGTATAAAGATTCAAATATCTACACCGCGAACTGTATAAACATGGAAATATCAACACCGCTATCTGTATAAACATGGAAATACCAACACCGTAATCTGTATAAACATGGAAATATCTACACTGCTATCTGTATGAACATGGAAATATCTACACTGCTATCTCTATAAACCTGAGAATACCAACACCGCCTTCTCTATAAACATGGAATTATCTACACCGCTATCTCTATAAACATAGAAATATATACACGGCCATCTCTATAAACATGGAAATATCTACTCCACCATCTGCATAAACATGGAAATATCTACACCGCCATCTGTATAAACATGGAAATGTCTACACCGCTATCTCTATAAACATAGAAATATCTACACCGCCATCTCTATAAACAGGGAAATATCTTCACCGCCATCTGTATAAATATTGAAATATCTACACTGCCATCTCTAGAAAGATGGAAATGTCTACACCGCGATCTGTATAAACATGGAAATATCTACAGTGCTACCTGTATAAATTGGGAAATATCTACACCGTTATCTGTATAAACATGGAAATATTTACACCAAGATCTCTATAAGCATGGAAATATCAACACCGCTATATGTATAAACATGGAAATATCTAAACCGCTATCTGTATAAACATGGAAATAACTACACCGCGATCTGTATAAACATGGAAATATGTACATGGCTATCTCTATAAACATGGAAATATCTAAACCACCATCTGTATAAATACGGAAATAACTACACAGTCATCTGTGTAAACGTGGAAATATCTACACCACCATCTGTATAAACGTGGAAATATCAACACCGGTATCTGTGTAAACATGGAAATATCTACACCGCAATCTGTGTAAAGATGGAAATATCTACACCGCAATCTGTGCCAAGGTGAAAATATCTACACCGCTATCTTTGTAAACATGGACATATCTTCACCGCTATCTGTGTAAAAATGGAAATACCTACACAGCTATCTGTGTAAACTTGGAAATATCTTCACCGCTATCTGTATAAAGATGGAAATATCTACACCGCAATCTGTGCAAAGATGGAAATATCTGCACCGCTATCTCTGTAAACATGGAAATATCTACACCGCTATCTATATAAACGTGAAAATATCTACACCGCCATCTGTATAAACATGGAAATATATACACAGTCATCTGTAGAAACATTTAAATGTCTACACCACCATCTCAATAAACATGCAAATGTCTACACTGCCATCTGTATTCACGTGGAAATAGCAACACAGCCATCTATATTCACATGGAAATATCTACACAGCCATCTGTATAAACATGGAAATATCTACACCGCTATCTCTTTAAACATGGAAATATCTACACCGTCATCTGTATAAACATGGAAATATCTACACCATCATCTGTATAAAGATGGAAATATCTACACCGCAATCTGTGCAAAGATGGAAATACCTACACCGCTATCACTATAAACATGGAAATATATACACCGCCATCTGTATAAACAGGGAAATATCTACACCGCTATCTGTATTAATATGAATATATCTAAACCCTATGTCTCTAAACATGGAAATAGCTACACCGCTATCTGTATAAACATGGAAATATCCACAGCGCTATCTCTATAAACATGGAAATATCTACACCGCCATCAGTATAAACATGGAAATATCCAAACAGTCATCTGTATAAGCATGGAAATATGTAAACCGCTATCCCTGTAAATATGGAAATGTCTACACCGTTTTCGCTAGATACATGGAAATATCTAAACCGCTATCTCGATAAACATGGAAACATCTACAACACTATCTGTGTAAACATGGAAATATCTACAGAGCTATCTGCGTAAACATGGAAATATCTACACCACTATCTGTGTAAAGATGGAAATATCTACAACGCAATCTGTAGAAACTCGGAAATATCTACACCGCCATCTGTATAAATAAGGCAATACCTCCACCGCTTTCTGTATAAACATGAAAATATCTACACTGCTGTCTGTATAAACATGGAAATATCTACACCACGATCTGTATAAACATGGAAATATCTACACCGCTATCTGTATAAACATGGAAATATCTACAACACTATCTGTGTTAACATGGAAATAAATACACCGCTATCTGTGTAAACATTGAAATATGTACACAGCTATTTGTGTAAAGATGGTAATATCTCCAGCGAAATCTGTGCAAATATGGAAATATATACACCGCTCTCTCCGTAAACATGGAAATATCTAAACCGCTGTCTGTATAAACATGGAAATATCTACACCGCTATCTTTATAAATATGGAAATATCTACCCACGATCTCTATAAACATAGAAATATCTACACTGCTATCTGTATAAATATGGAAATATCAACACCGCTATCTCTATAAACATGGAAATATCTACACCGCTATCTGTATAAACATAGAAATACCTTCACTGCCATCTTTCGGAAGATGGAAATAGCTTCACCGAGATCTGCATAAACATGGAAATATCTACACCTCTACCTGTGTAAACATGGAAATATCTACACAGCTATCTGTATAAATATGGAAATATCTACACCACTATCTCTATGAACATGGAAATGTCAACACCGATATCTGTATAAACATAGAAATATCTCCATGGCTATCTCTATAAACATGGAAATATCTACACCGCCATCTGCATAAACATGGAAATACCTACACAGTCATCTGCATAAACATGGAAATATCTACACCACTATCTGTATAAACATGGAATATCTACACGGCCATCGGTATAAACACGGAAATATCTGCACAGCCATCTCTATAAACACGGAAATGTCTACACTGCTATCTGTAGAAACATGGAAATAGCCACAACGCTCTCTGTATAAACATGGAAATATCAACACTGTCATCTGTATAAACATGGAAATACCTACACTTCCATCTGTATAAACTTGGAAATATCTACACTGCCATCTGTATACACAAGGAAATATGTACACTGCCGTCCGTATGAACATGGAAATATCTACACCGCTATCTCTATAAATATGGAAATACCTACACCGTCATCTGTATAAACATTTAAATATCTACACCGCTATCTGTATAAAGATGGAAACATCTACATCGCTATCTTTATAAACATAGAAATATCGACACTGCTATCTGTATAAACATGGAAATATTTACAACACTATCTGTGTAAACATGGAAATATCTACACCGCTGTCTGAGTAAACATGGAAATATGTACAAGGTTATCTGTGTAAAGATGGAAATATCTTCACCGCAATCTGTGCAAAGATGGAAATATCTACTCCGCTATCTCTGTAAACATGGAAATATCAACACTGCTATCTCTATAAACATGAAAATATCTACACTGCTGTCTGCATAAACGTGGAAATATATACACCACGATCTGTATAAACATGGAAATATCTACACTTCTATCTCTATAAACATGAAAATATCTACACTGCTGTCTGTATAAACATGGAAATATCTACACCACGATCTGTATAAACATGGAAATATCTACACCGGTATCTGTATAAACATGGAAATATCTACAACACTATCTGTTTTAACATGGAAATAAATACACCGCTATCTGTGTAAACAAGGAAATATGTACACGGCTATCTGTGTAAAGATGGAAATATCTACAGCGCAATCTGTGCAAATATGGAAATATCTACACCGCTCTCTCTGAAAACATGGAAATATCTAAACCGCTGTCTGTATAAACATGGAAATATCTACACCGCTATCTTTATAAATATGGAAATATCTACACCACGATCTCTATAAACATGGAAATATCTACACTGCTATCTGTATAAATATGGAAATATCAACACCGCTATCTCTATAAACATGGAAATGTCTACACCGCTATCTGTATAAACATGGAAATATCTACAAGGCTATTTCTATAAACATGGAAATAGCTACAACACCATCTGCATAAACATGGAAATACCTACACCGATATCTGTATAAACATGGAAATACCTACACCACTAGCTGTATAAACATGGAAATATCTTCACTGCCATCTGTATAAACATGGAAATATCTACAGAGCCATCCCTATAAACATCGAAATATCTACACTGCTATCTGTATAAACATGGAAATAGCCACACCGCTATCTGTATTAACATGGAAATATCTACACCACTATCTGTATAAACATGGAAATATCTACACTGCCATCTGTATAAACATGGAAGTATCAACAGAGCGATCTGTATAAACATCGAAATATCTACACTGCTATCTGTATAAACATGGAAATATCTACACCACTATCTGTATAAACATTGAAATATCTACACCGCCATCTGTAAAAACATGAAAATTTCTACACAGTCATCTGTATAAACATGGAAATATCTCCACCGCTATCTCTATAAACATGGAGATACCTTCACCGCAATCTGTAAAAACATGGAAATATCTCCACCGCTATCTGTATAAAAATGGAAATATCTACACCGCTATCTTCATAAACATGGAAATATCTACACCGCTATCTGTATAAACTTGGAAATATCTACAACAATATCTGTGTAAACATGGAAATATCTACAGAGATATCTGTGTAAACCTGGAAATATGTACATCGCTATCTGTGTAAAGATGGAAATATCTAGACCTCAATATGTGCAAATATGAAAATATCTACACCGCTATCTCTGTAAACATGGAAATATCTACACCGCTATCTGTATAAACATGGAAGTATCTACATGGCTATCTGAATAAACATGGAAATATCTACAACGCCATCTGTATAAACATGGAAATACATACACAGTCATCTGTATAAACATGGTAATATGTACACTGCTATCTATATAAACATGGAAATATGTACACCGCCAACTCTATAAACATGAAAATATCTACACCGCCATCTCCATAATCATGGAACTATCTACAACGCCATCTGTATAAACATGGAAATACCTACACCATCTGTATAAACATGGAAATATCCACACCGCTATCTCTATAAACATGGGAATAACTACACCGCAATCTGTAAACATGGAAATATCTACACCGCTATCTGTACAAACATGGAAATATCTACAACGGTATCATTATAAACTTGGAAATATCTCCACCGCTATCTCCATTAACATGGACATATCTACAACGCTATATGTGTAAACATGGAAACATCTACACCGCTATCTGTATAAACTTGGAAATATCTACACAGCTATCTGTATAAACATGGAAATATCTAGAAGGCTATCTATGTAAACATGGAAATATCTACACCGCTATATGAATAAATATGGAAATATCTACTCCGCTATCTCTATAAACATGGAAATATCTACACCACCATCTTTATAAACATGGAAATACCTACAGAGTCATCTGTATGAAGATGGAAATATCAACACCACTATCAGTATAAAAATGGAAATATCTACACCACGATCTGTATAAACATGGAAATGTCTACACCGCTATCTATATAAACATGGAAATAACTACACCGCTATCTGTATAAACATGGAAATATCTACACCGGTATCTATATAAACATGGAAATATCTACATGCCTATCTCTATAAACATGGAAATGTCTACACCGCAATCTGTATAAACATTGAAATACCTAAACGGCTATCTCTATAAACACGGAAATATCTACACCCCCATCTTTATAAACATGGAAATACCTACAGAGTCATCTGTATGAAGATGGAAATATCAACACCACTATCATTATAAAAATGGAAATATCTACACCACGATCTGTATAAACATGGAAATGTCTACACCGCTATCTGTATAAACATGGAAATATCTACACCGCTATCTGTATAAATATGGAAATATCTACTCCGCTATCTCTATAAACACGGAAATATATACACCCCCATCTTTATAAACATGGAAATACCTACAGAGTCATCTGTATGAAGATGGAAATATCAACACCACTATCATTTTAAAAATGGAAATATCTACACCGCGATCTGTATAAACATGGAAATGTCTACACCGCCATCTGCATAAACATGGAAACACCTACACAGTCATCTTTATAAACATGGAAACATCTACACCAATATATGTATAAACATGGAAATATCTACACTGCCATCTGTATAAACATGGAAATATCTACACCACTATCTGTATAAACGTGGAAATGTCTACACAGCTATCTCAAAAACCATGGAAATATCTACACTGCTATCTGTATAAACATGGAAATAGCGACACCGCTATCTGTAAAAACATGGTAATATCTACACTGCTATCTATATAAACATGGAAATATCTACACTGCCAACTCTATAAACATGAAAATATCTACACCGCCATCTCCATAATCATGGAACTATCTACAACGACTTCTGTATAAACATGGAATTACCTACACCGCCATCTGTATAAACATGGAAATATCTACACCGCCATCTCTATTAACACAGAAATATCTACACTGCAATCTGTAGAAAGCTGGAAATATCTACACCGAGATCAGCATAAACATGGAAATATCTACACCTCTAACTGTGTAAACATGGAAATATCTACACAGCTATCTCTATAAATATGGAAATATCTACACCACTATCTGTATGAACATGGAAATATCTACATGGCTATCTGTATAAACATGGAAATGTCTACACTGCTATCTGTATAAACATGGAAATACCTACATGGCCATCTCTATAAACATGGAAATATCTACAACGCCATCTGTACAAACATGGAAATATCTACACCACTATCTGTATAAACACGGAAATATCTATACCGCCATCTGTATAGACATGGAAATATCTACACAGCTATCTCTATAAACATGGAAATATCTACACAGCTATCTGTTAACATGGAAATAGCCACACCGCTATCTGTATAAAGATGGAAATATCTACACCGCCATCTGAAGAAATATGAAAATATCTACACAGTCATCTATATACACATGGAAATATCTACACTGCCATCTGTATAAACATGGAAATATCTACACTGCCATCTGTATACACATGGAAACACCTACACCGCTATCTGTTTAAGCATGGAAATATCCACACCGCTATCTCTATAAACATGGAAATAACTGCACCGCAATCTGTAAACATGGAAATATCTACACCGCTATCTTTATAAACATGGAAATATCTACACCGGTATCATTATAAGCTTGGAAATATCCCCACCGGTATCTGCATAAACATGGAAACATCTACAACACTATCTGTGTAAACATGGAAATATCTCCACCGCTATCTCTATAAACATGGAATTATCTACACCGCTGTCTTTATAAACGTAGAAATATCTACATCGGTATCTGTATAAACATGGAAATATCTACAACATTATCTGCGTAAACATGGAAATATCAACACAGGTATCTGTGTAAACATGTAAATATGTACACCGCTATCTGTGTAAAGATGGAAAAATCTACACCGCAATTTGTGCAAATATGTAAATATCTACACTGCCATCTCTGTAAACATGGAAATGTCTACACCGCTACCTGTAAAAACATGGAAATATCTACCCCGCTATCTGTATAAACATGGAAATATCTACACCGCTATCTGTATAAACATGGAAATATCTACAACGCTATCTCTATAAACACGGAAATATGTACAACGCTATCTGTATAAACATGGAAATATCTACAACTCTATTTGTGTAAACATGGAAATATCTACACAGATATCTGTGTAAAGGTCGAAATATCTATAGCGCAATCTATGCAAAGATGGAAAAATCTACACCGCTATCTCTGTAAACATGGAAATATCTACACCGCTATCTGTATCAACATGGAAATATCTACACCGCTATCTTTATAAACATGGAAATATCGACACTGTTATCTCTATAAAGATGGAAATATCTACACCGCCATCTGTATAAACATGCAAATATCTACACAGTCATGAGTATAAACATGGAAATATCTACACAACCATATCTATAAACATGGAAATATCTACACTGCCATCTGTATACACATGGAAATATCTACAACGCCATCTGTAGAAACGTGGAAGTATCTACACCGCTGTCTCTATAAACATGGAAATACCTACACCGCCATCTCTATAAACATGGAAATAAGTACACCGCAATCTCTATAAACTTGGAAATATCTACACCACCAACTCTATAAACATGAAAATATCTACACCACTATCTTTATAAACATCGAAATATCTACACTGCCATCTGTATAAAGATGGAAATATCTACACCGGGAGCTGAATAAACATGGAAATATCTACAACCCTATCTCTATAAAGATGGAAATGTCCACACCACTATCTCTATAAACATGGAAATATCATCACCACCGTCTCTATAAACATGGAAATATCTACACCGCTATCTGTATAAACATGGAAATATCTACACCGCTATTTGTATAAACCTGAAAATATCTACACCGACATCAGTATAAACATGGAAATACCTACACAGTCATTGGTATAAACATGGAAATATCTACACCACTATCTGTATAAACATGGAAATATATACACTGCCATCTGTATAAACAAAGAAATATCTACACAGCCATCTCTATAAACATGGAAATATCTACACCGCTATCTGTATAAACATGGAAATATCTACACCGCTATCCCTATACACATGGAAATATGAACACCGCTATCCGCATATACATGGAAATATTTTCACCGCTATCTGTATAAACATGGAAAGATCTATAGAGCTATCAGTATAAACATGGAAATACGTACAATGCTATCTCTATAAACATGGAAATATTTACACCGCTATCTCTATAAACATGGAAATATCTACACCGCCATTCCATAAACTTGGAAATGTCTACACCGACATCTGCATAAACATGGAAATATCTACACCACCATCTGCATAAACATGGAAATATCTACACCGCCATCTGTATAAACATGGAAATATCTGCACTGCTATCTATATAAACATGGAAATATCTCCAACGCTCTCTGTGTAAACTTGGAAATATCTACATTGCTATCTGTAAAACGTGGAAATGTCTACACCGCTATCTCTATAAACGTGGAAATATCTGCAACGCTATCTGTAAAAACATGGAAATATTTACAACGCTATCTGCATAAACATGGAAATATCTATAACGCTATCTGTGGAAACATGGAAATATCTACACAGATATTTGTGTAAACTTGCAAATATCTACACAGCTATCTGTGTAAAGATGGAAATATCTACAGCGCAATCTGTGCATAGATGGAAATGTCTACAACGCTATCTCTGTAAACATGGAAATATCTACACCGCTATCTGTATCAACATGGAAATATCTACACCGCTATCTCTATAAACGTGGAAATATCTACAAACACTATCTGTACAAACGTGGAAATATCTACCTCGATATCTGTATAACCGTGGAAATATCTCCAACGCTATCTGTATAAACATGGAAATATATACACCGCTTTCCGTATAAACATGTAAATATCTACACCGCTATCTGTATAAACTTGGAAATATCTACACCGCTATGGGTATAAACAAGGAAATATCTACACCGCTATCTCTATAAACATGGAAATACCTACACCGCTATCTTTATAAACATGGAAATATCTACACTGTTATCTCTATAAACATGGAAATAACTACACCGCCATCTGTATAAACTTGCAAATATCTACACAGTCATCTGTATAAACATGGAAATATCTACACTCTCCTTTGTGGAAAGATGGAAATATCTACACCACGATCTGCATAAACGTGGAAATATCTACACTCTCCTTTGTGGAAAGATGGAATTATCTACACGACGATCTGCATAAACATGGAAATATCTACACTGCCATCTGTATACCCATGGAAATACCTACACAGCCAACTGTGTAACCATGGAAATATCTACTCCGCTATCTCTATAAACATGGAAATACGTACAACGCTATCTGTATAAACATGGAAATATCTACACTGCAATCTGTATAAACATGGAAATATCTACACCGCCATCACTATAAACGTGGAAATATCTACATCGCTATCTGTATTATCATGGAAATAGCTCCACCGCTATCAGTATAAACATGGAAATATCTACACCGCTGTCTGTTTAAACATGGAAATATGTACAACGCTATCTGTATTATCATGGAAATATCTACAACGGTATCTGTGTAAACATGGAAATATCTACACAGATATCTGTGTAAACATGCAAATATGTACACAGATATCTGTGTAAACATGCAAATATCTACACAGCTATCTGTGTAAAGATGGAAATATCTACAGCGCAATCTGTGCAAAGATGTAAATATCTACACCGCTATCTCTGTAAACATGGAAGTATCTACACCGCCATCTGTATCAACATGGAAATATCTACACTGATATCTGTATAAACAAGGAAATATCTACAACACCATCTGTATAAACATGGAAATATCTACACCGCCATCTGTATAAAGATTGAAATATCTACAGCGCTATCTTTATAAATATGCAATTATCTACATCTCTATCTCTATAAACTTGGAAATAACTACAACGCTATCTTTATAAACATGGAAATATCTACACTGTTATCTCTATAAACTTGGAAATATCTACACCGCCATCTGTATAAACATGCAAACATCTACACAGTCATCTGTATAAACATGGAAATATCTCCACCACCATATCTATCAACATGGAAATACCTATACTGACATCTGAATACACATGGAAATATCTACAAAGCCATCTGTAGAAAATTGGAAGTATCTACACCGCAATCTCTATAAACATGGAATTACCTACACCGCCATCTTTATAAACATGGAAATATCTACACCGCAATCTCTATAAACATGGAAATATCTACACCACCATCCCTATAAACATGAAAATATCTACACCACTATCTGTATAAACATCGAAATATCTACACTGCCATCTGTATAAAGATGGAAATACCTACACCGGGAGCTGAATAAACATGGAAATATCTACACCGCTATCTGTAAAAACATGGAAATACCTACACCGCTATCTGTATAAACATGGAAATATCTACACCACTATCCCTATAAACATGCAAATATGAACACCGCTATCCACATAAACATGGAAATATCTTCACCGCTATCTGTATAAACATGGAAATATCTACACCGCTATCTGTATAAACATGGAAATATCTACACCGCTATTTGTATAAACCTGAAAATATCTACACCGACATCAGTATAAACATGGAAATACCTACACAGTCATTGGTATAAACATGGAAATATCTACACCACTATCTGTATAAACATGGAAATATATACACTGCCATCTGTATAAACAAAGAAATATCTACACAGCCATCTCTATAAACATGGAAATATCTACACCGCTATCTGTATAAACATAGAAATAACTTCACTGCCATCTTTCGGAAGATGGAAATAGCTTCACCGAGATCTGCATAAACATGGAAATATCTACACCTCTACCTGTGTAAACATGGAAATATCTACACAGCTATCTGTATAAATATGGAAATATCTACACCACTATCTCTATGAACATGGAAATGTCAACACCAATATCTGTATAAACATAGATATATCTCCATGGCTATCTCTATAAACATGGAAATATCTACACCGCCATCTGCATAAACATGGAAATACCTACACAGTCATCTGCATAAACATGGAAATATCTACACCACTATCTGTATAAACATGGAATATCTACACGGCCATCGGTATAAACACGGAAATATCTGCACAGCCATCTCTATAAACACGGAAATGTCTACACTGCTATCTGTAGAAACATGGAAATAGCCACAACGCTCTCTGTATAAACATGGAAATATCAACACTGTCATCTGTATAAACATGGAAATACCTACACTTCCATCTGTATAAACTTGGAAATATCTACACTGCCATCTGTATACACAAGGAAATATGTACACTGCCGTCCGTATGAACATGGAAATATCTACACCGCTATCTCTATAAATATGGAAATACCTACACCGTCATCTGTATAAACATTTAAATATCTACACCGCTATCTGTATAAAGATGGAAACATCTACATCGCTATCTTTATAAACATAGAAATATCGACACTGCTATCTGTATAAACATGGAAATATTTACAACACTATCTGTGTAAACATGGAAATATCTACACCGCTGTCTGAGTAAACATGGAAATATGTACAAGGTTATCTGTGTAAAGATGGAAATATCTTCACCGCAATCTGTGCAAAGATGGAAATATCTACTCCGCTATCTCTGTAAACATGGAAATATCAACACTGCTATCTCTATAAACATGAAAATATCTACACTGCTGTCTGCATAAACATGGAAATATATACACCACGATCTGTATAAACATGGAAATATCTACACTTCTATCTCTATAAACATGAAAATATCTACACTGCTGTCTGTATAAACATGGAAATATCTACACCACGATCTGTATAAACATGGAAATATCTACACCGGTATCTGTATAAACATGGAAATATCTACAACACTATCTGTTTTAACATGGAAATAAATACACCGCTATCTGTGTAAACAAGGAAATATGTACACGGCTATCTGTGTAAAGATGGAAATATCTACAGCGCAATCTGTGCAAATATGGAAATATCTACACCGCTCTCTCTGAAAACATGGAAATATCTAAACCGCTGTCTGTATAAACATGGAAATATCTACACCGCTATCTTTATAAATATGGAAATATCTACACCACGATCTCTATAAACATGGAAATATCTACACTGCTATCTGTATAAATATGGAAATATCAACACCGCTATCTCTATAAACATGGAAATGTCTACACCGCTATCTGTATAAACATGGAAATATCTACAAGGCTATTTCTATAAACATGGAAATAGCTACAACACCATCTGCATAAACATGGAAATACCTACACCGATATCTGTATAAACATGGAAATACCTACACCACTAGCTGTATAAACATGGAAATATCTTCACTGCCATCTGTATAAACATGGAAATATCTACAGAGCCATCCCTATAAACATCGAAATATCTACACTGCTATCTGTATAAACATGGAAATAGCCACACCGCTATCTGTATTAACATGGAAATATCTACACCACTATCTGTATAAACATGGAAATATCTACACTGCCATCTGTATAAACATGGAAGTATCAACAGAGCGATCAGTATAAACATCGAAATATCTACACTGCTATCTGTATAAACATGGAAATATCTACACCACTATCTGTATAAACATTGAAATATCTACACCGCCATCTGTAAAAACATGAAAATTTCTACACAGTCATCTGTATAAACATGGAAATATCTCCACCGCTATCTCTATAAACATGGAGATACCTTCACCGCAATCTGTAAAAACATGGAAATATCTCCACCGCTATCTGTATAAAAATGGAAATATCTACACCGCTATCTTCATAAACATGGAAATATCTACACCGCTATCTGTATAAACTTGGAAATATCTACAACAATATCTGTGTAAACATGGAAATATCTACAGAGATATCTGTGTAAACCTGGAAATATGTACATCGCTATCTGTGTAAAGATGGAAATATCTAGACCTCAATATGTGCAAATATGAAAATATCTACACCGCTATCTCTGTAAACATGGAAATATCTACACCGCTATCTGTATAAACATGGAAGTATCTACATGGCTATCTGAATAAACATGGAAATATCTACAACGCCATCTGTATAAACATGGAAATACATACACAGTCATCTGTATAAACATGGTAATATGTACACTGCTATCTATATAAACATGGAAATATGTACACCGCCAACTCTATAAACATGAAAATATCTACACCGCCATCTCCATAATCATGGAACTATCTACAACGCCATCTGTATAAACATGGAAATACCTACACCATCTGTATAAACATGGAAATATCCACACCGCTATCTCTATAAACATGGGAATAACTACACCGCAATCTGTAAACATGGAAATATCTACACCGCTATCTGTACAAACATGGAAATATCTACAACGGTATCATTATAAACTTGGAAATATCTCCACCGCTATCTCCATTAACATGGACATATCTACAACGCTATATGTGTAAACATGGAAACATCTACACCGCTATCTGTATAAACTTGGAAATATCTACACACCTATCTGTATAAACATGGAAATATCTAGAAGGCTATCTATGTAAACATGGAAATATCTACACCGCTATCTGAATAAATATGGAAATATCTACTCCGCTATCTCTATAAACATGGAAATATGTACACCACCATCTTTATAAACATGGAAATACCTACAGAGTCATCTGTATGAAGATGGAAATATCAACACCACTATCAGTATAAAAATGGAAATATCTACACCACGATCTGTATAAACATGGAAATGTCTACTCCGCTATCTATATAAACATGGAAATAACTACACCGCTATCTGTATAAACATGGAAATATCTACACCGGTATCTATATAAACATGGAAATATCTACATGCCTATCTCTATAAACATGGAAATGTCTACACCGCAATCTGTATAAACATTGAAATACCTAAACGGCTATCTCTATAAACACGGAAATATCTACACCCCCATCTTTATAAACATGGAAATACCTACAGAGTCATCTGTATGAAGATGGAAATATCAACACCACTATCATTATAAAAATGGAAATATCTACACCACGATCTGTATAAACATGGAAATGTCTACACCGCTATCTGTATAAACATGGAAATATCTACACCGCTATCTGTATAAATATGGAAATATCTACTCCGCTATCTCTATAAACACGGAAATATATACACCCCCATCTTTATAAACATGGAAATACCTACAGAGTCATCTGTATGAAGATGGAAATATCAACACCACTATCATTTTAAAAATGGAAATATCTACACCGCGATCTGTATAAACATGGAAATGTCTACACCGCCATCTGCATAAACATGGAAACACCTACACAGTCATCTTTATAAACATGGAAACATCTACACCAATATATGTATAAACATGGAAATATCTACACTGCCATCTGTATAAACATGGAAATATCTACACCACTATCTGTATAAACGTGGAAATGTCTACACAGCTATCTCAAAAACCATGGAAATATCTACACTGCTATCTGTATAAACATGGAAATAGCGACACCGCTATCTGTAAAAACATGGTAATATCTACACTGCTATCTATATAAACATGGAAATATCTACACTGCCAACTCTATAAACATGAAAATATCTACACCGCCATCTCCATAATCATGGAACTATCTACAACGACTTCTGTATAAACATGGAATTACCTACACCGCCATCTGTATAAACATGGAAATATCTACACCGCCATCTCTATAAACACAGAAATATCTACACTGCAATCTGTAGAAAGCTGGAAATATCTACACCGAGATCAGCATAAACATGGAAATATCTACACCTCTAACTGTGTAAACATGGAAATATCTACACAGCTATCTCTATAAATATGGAAATATCTACACCACTATCTGTATGAACATGGAAATATCTACATGGCTATCTGTATAAACATGGAAATGTCTACACTGCTATCTGTATAAACATGGAAATACCTACATGGCCATCTCTATAAACATGGAAATATCTACAACGCCATCTGTACAAACATGGAAATATCTACACCACTATCTGTATAAACACGGAAATATCTATACCGCCATCTGTATAGACATGGAAATATCTACACAGCTATCTCTATAAACATGGAAATATCTACACAGCTATCTGTTAACATGGAAATAGCCACACCGCTATCTGTATAAAGATGGAAATATCTACACCGCCATCTGAAGAAATATGAAAATATCTACACAGTCATCTATATACACATGGAAATATCTACACTGCCATCTGTATAAACATGGAAATATCTACACTGCCATCTGTATACACATGGAAACACCTACACCGCTATCTGTTTAAGCATGGAAATATCCACACCGCTATCTCTATAAACATGGAAATAACTGCACCGCAATCTGTAAACATGGAAATATCTACACCGCTATCTGTATAAACATGGAAATATCTACACCGGTATCATTATAAGCTTGGAAATATCCCCACCGGTATCTGCATAAACATGGAAACATCTACAACACTATCTGTGTAAACATGGAAATATCTCCCCCGCTATCTCTATAAACATGGAATTATCTACACCGCTGTCTTTATAAACGTAGAAATATCTACATCGGTATCTGTATAAACATGGAAATATCTACAACATTATCTGCGTAAACATGGAAATATCAACACAGGTATCTGTGTAAACATGTAAATATGTACACCGCTATCTGTGTAAAGATGGAAAAATCTACACCGCAATTTGTGCAAATATGTAAATATCTACACCGCCATCTCTGTAAACATGGAAATGTCTACACCGCTACCTGTAAAAACATGGAAATAACTACCCCGCTATCTGTATAAACATGGAAATATCTACACCGCTATCTGTATAAACATGGAAATATCTACAACGCTATCTCTATAAACACGGAAATATGTACAACGCTATCTGTATAAACATGGAAATATCTACAACTCTATTTGTGTAAACATGGAAATATCTACACAGATATCTGTGTAAAGGTCGAAATATCTATAGCGCAATCTATGCAAAGATGGAAAAATCTACACCGCTATCTCTGTAAACATGGAAATATCTACACCGCTATCTGTATCAACATGGAAATATCTACACCGCTATCTTTATAAACATGGAAATATCGACACTGTTATCTCTATAAAGATGGAAATATCTACACCGCCATCTGTATAAACATGCAAATATCTACACAGTCATGAGTATAAACATGGAAATATCTACACAACCATATCTATAAACATGGAAATATCTACACTGCCATCTGTATACACATGGAAATATCTACAACGCCATCTGTAGAAACGTGGAAGTATCTACACCGCTGTCTCTATAATCATGGAAATACCTACACCGCCATCTCTATAAACATGGAAATAAGTACACCGCAATCTCTATAAACTTGGAAATATCTACACCACCAACTCTATAAACATGAAAATATCTACACCACTATCTTTATAAACATCGAAATATCTACACTGCCATCTGTATAAAGATGGAAATATCTACACCGGGAGCTGAATAAACATGGAAATATCTACAACCCTATCTCTATAAAGATGGAAATGTCCACACCACTATCTCTATAAACATGGAAATATCATCACCACCGTCTCTATAAACATGGAAATATCTACACCGCTATCTGTATAAACATGGAAATATCTACACCGCTATTTGTATAAACCTGAAAATATCTACACCGACATCAGTATAAACATGGAAATACCTACACAGTCATTGGTATAAACATGGAAATATCTACACCACTATCTGTATAAACATGGAAATATATACACTGCCATCTGTATAAACAAAGAAATATCTACACAGCCATCTCTATAAACATGGAAATATCTACACCGCTATCTGTATAAACATGGAAATATCTACACCGCTATCCCTATAAACATGGAAATATGAACACCGCTATCCGCATATACATGGAAATATTTTCACCGCTATCTGTATAAACATGGAAAGATCTATAGCGCTATCAGTATAAACATGGAAATACGTACAACGCTATCTCTATAAACATGGAAATATTTACACCGCTATCTCTATAAACATGGAAATATCTACACCGCCATTCCATAAACTTGGAAATGTCTACACCGACATCTGCATAAACATGGAAATATCTACACCACCATCTGCATAAACATGGAAATATCTACACCGCCATCTGTATAAACATGGAAATATCTGCACTGCTATCTATATAAACATGGAAATATCTCCAACGCTCTCTGTGTAAACTTGGAAATATCTACATTGCTATCTGTAAAACGTGGAAATATCTACACCGCTATCTCTATAAACGTGGAAATATCTGCAACGCTATCTGTAAAAACATGGAAATATTTACAACGCTATCTGCATAAACATGGAAATATCTATAACGCTATCTGTGGAAACATGGAAATATCTACACAGATATTTGTGTAAACTTGCAAATATCTACACAGCTATCTGTGTAAAGATGGAAATATCTACAGCGCAATCTGTGCATAGATGGAAATGTCTACAACGCTATCTCTGTAAACATGGAAATATCTACACCGCTATCTGTATCAACATGGAAATATCTACACCGCTATCTCTATAAACGTGGAAATATCTACAAACACTATCTGTACAAACGTGGAAATATCTACCTCGATATCTGTATAACCGTGGAAATATCTCCAACGCTATCTGTATAAACATGGAAATATATACACTGCTTTCCGTATAAACATGGAAATATCTACACCGCTATCTGTATAAACTTGGAAATATCTACACCGCTATGGGTATAAACAAGGAAATATCTACACCGCTATCTCTATAAACATGGAAATACCTACACCGCTATCTTTATAAACATGGAAATATCTACACTGTTATCTCTATAAACATGGACATAACTACACCGCCATCTGTATAAACTTGCAAATATCTCCACAGTCATCTGTATAAACATGGAAATATCTACACTCTCCTTTGTGGAAAGATGGAAATATCTACACCACGATCTGCATAAACGTGGATATATCTACACTCTCCTTTGTGGAAAGATGGAATTATCTACACCACGATCTGCATAAACATGGAAATATCTACACTGCCATCTGTATACCCATGGAAATACCTACACAGCCAACTGTGTAACCATGGAAATATCTACTCCGCTATCTCTATAAACATGGAAATACGTACAACGCTATCTGTATAAACATGGAAATATCTACACTGCAATCTGTATAAACATGGAAATATCTACACCGCCATCACTATAAACGTGGAAATATCTACATCGCTATCTGTATTATCATGGAAATAGCTCCACCGCTATCAGTATAAACATGGAAATATCTACACCGCTGTCTGTTTAAACATGGAAATATGTACAACGCTATCTGTATTATCATGGAAATATCTACAACGGTATCTGTGTAAACATGGAAATATCTACACAGATATCTGTGTAAACATGCAAATATGTACACAGATATCTGTGTAAACATGCAAATATCTACACAGCTATCTGTGTAAAGATGGAAATATCTACAGCGCAATCTGTGCAAAGATGTAAATATCTACACCGCTATCTCTGTAAACATGGAAGTATCTACACCGCCATCTGTATCAACATGGAAATATCTACACTGATATCTGTATAAACAAGGAAATATCTACAACACCATCTGTATAAACATGGAAATATCTACACCGCCATCTGTATAAAGATTGAAATATCTACAGCGCTATCTTTATAAATATGCAATTATCTACATCTCTATCTCTATAAACTTGGAAATAACTACAACGCTATCTTTATAAACATGGAAATATCTACACTGTTATCTCTATAAACTTGGAAATATCTACACCGCCATCTGTATAAACATGCAAACATCTACACAGTCATCTGTATAAACATGGAAATATCTCCACCACCATATCTATCAACATGGAAATACCTATACTGACATCTGAATACACATGGAAATATCTACAAAGCCATCTGTAGAAAATTGGAAGTATCTACACCGCAATCTCTATAAACATGGAAATACCTACACCGCCATCTTTATAAACATGGAAATATCTACACCGCAATCTCTATAAACATGGAAATATCTACACCACCATCCCTATAAACATGAAAATATCTACACCACTATCTGTATAAACATCGAAATATCTACACTGCCATCTGTATAAAGATGGAAATACCTACACCGGGAGCTGAATAAACATGGAAATATCTACACCGCTATCTGTAAAAACATGGAAATACCTACACCGCTATCTGTATAAACATGGAAATATCTACACCACTATCCCTATAAACATGCAAATATGAACACCGCTATCCACATAAACATGGAAATATCTTCACCGCTATCTGTATAAACATGGAAATATCTACACCGCTATCTGTATAAATATGGAAATATCAACACTGCTATCTTAATAAACATGCAAATATCTATATTGTCATCTGTATAAATATGGTAACATCTACACTGCCATCTGTGGCAACATGGAAATATCTACACCACAATCTGTATAAACATGGAAATATCTACACCGCTACCAGTATGAATATGGAAATATCTACACCGCTATCTGTATAAACATGCAAATATCTACACCACCATCTGTATAAACAAGGAAGTATCTCCACCACTATCTGTATAAACATGGAAATATCAACACCGCTATCTGTATAAACATGGAAATATCTACACCGCTATCTGTATAAGCATGGAAATAACTACACTGCTATCTCCATAAACATGGAAATATCTACACCGCCATCTGTATAAACTTGCAAATATCTACGCAGTCATCTGTATAAACATAGAAATACCTACACCACCATCTCTATAAACATGGAAATACCTACACAGCCATCTGTGTAAACACGGAAATATCTACTCCGCTATCTCTATAAACATGGAAATACCTACAATGCTATATCTATAAAGATGGAAATATCTAAACTGCAATCTCTATAAACATGGAAATATCTACACCGCCATCTCTATAAACATGGAAATATCTACATCGCTATCTGTATAAACATGGAAATATCTCCACCGCTATCTCTATAAACATGGAAATACCTACACCGCCATCTCTGTAGACATGGAAATAACTACACCGCTATCTGCATAAACATGGAAATGTCTACACTGCTATCTGTATAAACATGGAAATATCTATACAGCTATCTGTATAAATATGGAAATATCTACACCGCTATCTGTAAAAACCATATAAATGTCTACACCGCTATCTGTATAAACATGGAAATACCTACACCTCTATCTCTATAAACATGAAAATATCTACACCGACATCTGTATAAACATAGAAATACCGACACCGTCATCTGTATACACATGGAAATATCTACACCACCATCTGTATAAACATGGAAATATCTATACTGCCATCTGTATAAACATGGAAATACCTAAACCGCTATCTGTATAAATATGGAAACATCTACACCGCTATCCCTATAAACGTGGAAATAGCAACAACGCTATCCACATAAACATGGAAATATCTACACTGCTATCTGTTTCAACATGGAAATATCTACACCACTATCACTATAAACATGGAAATACCTACACCACTATCTCTATAAACATGGAAATACGTACACCGCCATCTCTATAAACATGGAAATATCTATACCACCATGTCTATAAACTTGGAAATATCTACACCGCCATCTGCATAATCATGGAAATATCCACTCCGCCGTCTGCATAAACATGGAAAAATCTACACCGCCATCTTTATAAACATGGAAATATCTTCAACGCTATCTGTGTAAACATGGAAATATCTGCATCGCTATATGTGTAAACATGGAAATATCTACATCGCTATCTGTATAAACATGGAAATATCTACACAGTTATCTTTATAAACATGGAAATATCTACACTGCTATCTCTATAAACATGGAAATACCTACACCGCTATCTGTATAAACATGGAAACATCTACACCGCTATCTCTATAAAGATGGAAATGTCTACACCGCCATCTGTATAAACATGCAAATATCTACACAGTCATCTGTATAAACATGGAAATATCTTCAACACAATCTGTGTAAACATGGAAATATCTACAACACCATCTGTGTAAACATGGAAATATCTACACAGCTATCGTTGTAAACTCGGAAATATCTACTCCACTATCTGTGTAAAGATGGAAATACCTACACCGCCATCTCTGCAAAGATGGAAATATCTACACCGCTATCTCTGTAAACACGGAGATATCAACACCACCATCTGCATGAACATGGAAATATCTACACTGCCATCTGTATAAACATGGAAATATCTACACCGCTATCTGTATTAACATGGAAATACCGACACGGCTATCTGTTTAAACATGAAAATATCGACACCGCTATCCGTATAAACATGGAAATATCTACACCGCTATCCGTATAAACATGGAAAAATCTACGCCGCTATCACTATAAACATGGAAATATCTACACCGCTATATGTATAAATATGGAAATATCTACACCGCTATCTCTATAAACATGGAAATATCTACACCACTATCTGTACAAACATGGAAATGTCTACACCGCTATCTCAATAAACATGGAAATATATACACCGCTATCTCAATAAACATGGAAATATCTACACCGCCATCTGTACAAACATGGAAATATCTACACCGCTATCTCTATAAACATGGAAATATCTACACTGCGGTCTGTATAAACATGGAAATATCTACACCGCCATCTGTATAAACATGGAAATATCTCCACCGGTATCTGTATAAACATGGAAATATCTACATGGCTTTCTGTATAAACATGGAAATATCTCCAACTCTATCTGTACAAACATGGAAATATCTATACCGCTATCTTTACAAACATGGAAATAACCACAGCGCTGTCTGTGTAAACATGGAAATATCTACACAGCTATCTCTGTAAACATGGAAATATCTAAACTGCTATCTGTGTAAAGATGGAAATATCTACACCGCAATCTGTACAAAAATGTAAATATCTACAACGCTATCTCTGTAAACATGGAAATATCTACACCGCTATCTGTATAAACATGGATATATCTACACTGCCATCAGTATAAAGATCGAAATATCTACACCGCGAGCTGTATAAATATGGAAATATCTATATTGCTGTCTGTATAAACATGGAAGTACCAATAGCGCTGTCAGTATAAACATAGAAATATCTACACCGCTATCTGTATAAACATGGAAATATTTAAAACACTATCACTATAAACATGGAAATACCCACGCCGCTATGTCTATAAACATGAAAATATCTAAACCGCTAACTCAATAAACATAGAAATATCTACACCACCATCTCTATAAACATGGAAATTTCTACACCGCCATCTGCATAAACATGGAAATATGTACACCGCTATCTGTATAAACATGGAAATATCTACACAACCACCTGTATAAACATGGAAATATCTACACTGCCGTCTGGGGAAAGATGGAAATATATACAACGCGATCTGTATAAATATGGATATTTCTACACCGCTACCTGTAAAAACATGGAAATACCTTCACCGCTATCTGTATGAACATGGAAATAACAACACCACGATGTGAATAAACGTGGATATATCTACACCGCTATCTGTATAAACAGGGAAATATCTACACCGGTATCTGTAAAAACATGGAAATATCTACACAGTCATCAGTATAAATATGGAAATATCTACACCACCATCTGTATAAACATGGAAATATCTACACTGCCATCTGTATACACATGGAAATACCTACACAGCCATCTGTATAAACAAGGAAATGTCTACACCGCTATCTGTATAAACATGGAAATACCTTCACCGCTATCTGTATAAACATGGAAATATCTACATCGCTTTCTGTATAAACATGGAAATATCTCCAACGCTATCTGTAAAAACATGGAAATATCTATACCGCAATCTTTATAAAGATGGAAATATCTACACCGCTATCTGTATAAACATGGAAATATCTACACCGCCATCTCTATAAACATGGAAATGTCTACACCGCCATCTGCATAAACATGGAAATATCTACACTGCTATCTCTATAAACATGGAAATATCTACAATGCTATCTGTGTAAACATGGAAATATCTACACAGCTATCACTGTAAATATGGAAATATCTACACCGCTATCAGTGTAAAGATGGAAATATCTACACCGCAACCTGTGCAAAGATGGAAATATGGGCACAGCTATCTCTGTAAACATGGAAATATCTACACCGCCATCTGTATAAACATGGAAATATCTACATTGCCATCTGTATAAAGATGGAAATATCTGCACCGCGAGTTGTATAAATATGGAAATATCTACACCGCTGTCTGTACAAAGATGGAAATACCAACACCGCTATCTGTATAAACATGGAAATATCTAAACCACTATCTGTATAAACTTAGAAATATCTATACCACAATCTCTATAAACATGGAAATACCTAAACCGCCATGTCTATACACATGGAAATGTCTGGACCGCTATCTCTTTAAACATAGAAATATCTACTCCGACATCTCTATAAACATGAAAATATCTACACCGCTATCAGCAAGAACATGGAAGTATCTACACCGCTATATGTGTAAACAAGGAAATATCTCCACCGCTATCTGTATAAACATGGAAATATCTACACCGCTATCTGTATAAACATGGAAATATCTACACCGCTATCTGTATTAATATGGAAATATCAACAACGCTATCAGTATAAACATGGAAATATTTACACCGCCATCTGTATAAACTTGGAAATATCTCCAACACTATCTCTATAAACATGGAAATATCTACACAACCATGTCTATACACATGGAAATCTCTAGACCGTTATCTCTATAAACAGAGAAATATCTACACCGCCGTCTCTATAAACATGGAGATATCTACACCGCCATCTGCATGAACATGGAAGTATCAACACCGCTATATGTGTAAACAAGGAAATATCTCCACCGCTATCTGCATAAACATGGAAATATCTTCACCGCTATCTGTATAAACATGGAAATATCTACAACGCTATCTGTGTAAACATGCATATATCTACACTGCTATATGTGTAAACTTGGAAATATCTACATCGCTATCTGTGTAAAGATGGAAATATCTACACCGCAGTCTCTGCAATGATGGAAATGTCTACACCGCTATCTATGTAAACATGGAAATATCTACTCCGCTATCTGTATAAACATGGAAATATCTAAACCGCGATCTGTATAAACATCGAAATAACTACAACGCCATCTGTATAAACATGGAAATATCTACACTGCCATCTGTATAAACATGGAAATATCCACAACGCTAACTGTGTAAACATGGAAATATCTACAGAGCTATCTGTGTAAACTTGTTAATATCTACACCGCTATATGTGTAAATTTGGAAATATCTACACCAAAATCTCTGCAAAGTTGGAAATATACACACCGCTATCTCTGTAAACATGGAAATGTCTACACCGCTGCCTGTATAAACATGGAAATATCTACACCGATATCTGTATAAACATGGAAATATCTACACCGATACCTGCATAAACATGGAAATATCTACACTGCAATCTCTATAAACATGGAAATATCTACACCAAGATCTATATAAACCAGGAAATATCTCCACCGCTATCGGTATAAACACGGAAACATCTACACCGCTATCTGTATAAACATGGAAATACCTACAACGCTATCTGTGTAAACACGGAAATATCTACACAGCTTTCTGTGAAAACTTGGAAATATCTACATCGCTATCTGTGTAAAGATGGAAATATCTACACTGCAATCTGTGCAAAGATGGAAATATCTACACTGCTATCTCTGTAAGCATTGAAATATCTACACCTCTATCTGTATAAACATGGAAAAATCTACACCGCTATCTGTATAAACATGGAAATATCTACACCGCCATCTGTATAAACATGGAAATATCTACAACGCCATCTGTACAAACATGGAAATATGTACACTGCCACTTGTAAAAACAAGCAAATATCTACACAGTCGTCTGTATAAACCTGGAAATATCTACACCACAATCTCAATAAACATGGAAATAGCTACACTGCCATCTGTATACACATGGAAATATCTACACAGCCATCTGCATAAACATGGAAATATCTACACGGCTATCTCTATAAACATGGAAATATCTACACCGCTATCTGTATAAACATGGAAATGTCTACATCGCTATCTGTATAAACATGGAAATATCTCCACCGCTATCTGTATAAACATGCAAATATTTACACCGTTATCTCTATAAACATGGAAATATCTACAACACTATCTGTGTAAACGTGGAAATATCTACCCAGCTATCTGTGTAAACTTTGAAATATCTGCACCGCTATTTGTGTAAATATGGAAAAATCTACACTGCAATCTGTGCAAACACCGAAATATCTACAACTCTATCTCTGTAAACATGGAAATATCCACACTGCTATCTGTATAAACATGGAAATACACCGCCATCTGTGTAAACATGGAAATATCTACACCGCCATCTGTATAAACATGGAAATATCTTCACCGCTATCTCTATAAACATGGAAATACCTACACCGCAATCTCTGCAAAAATGGAAATATCTACACCGCATTCTCTATAAACATGGAAATATCTACACCGCCATCTCTACAAACATGAAAATATCTACACCGCCATCTCCATAAACATTGAACTATCTAAATCGCCAGCTGTATAATCATGGAAATATCTAAATCCCTATCTCTATAAACATGGAATTATCTCCACTGCCATCTCTATAAAGATGGAAATATCTACACCGCTATCTATATAAACAAAGAAATACCTTCACCACTATCACTATAAACATGGAAATAGCTACACCACAATCTCTATACACATGGAAATATCTACACAGCCATCTGTGTACCCATGGAAATATCTACACAGCCATCTGTAGAAACATGGAAATATCTACACCGCTATCTGTATAAACATGGAAATATCTACAATGCTATCTGTGTAAACATGGAAATATTTACACAGCTATCTGTCTAAACTTGGAAATATCTACACTGCTATCTGAGTAAAGATGGCAATATCTACACTGCAATCTGCGCAAATATGGAAATATCTACACCGGTATCACTGTAAACATGGAAATACTTACACGGCTATCCCTATAAACACGGAAATATCTACACTGCCACCTGTATAAACACGGAAATATCTACACCGCCATCTGTATAAACATGGAAAAACCTACACCGCCATCTGTATAAACATGGAATTATCTACACCGCTATCTGTATAAATATGGAAATATCTACACCGCTATCTCTAAAAACATCGAAATATCTACACCGCTGTCTGTATAAACATGGAAATATCTACACCGCTATCTCTATAAACATGGAAATATCTACAGCGCTATCTGTAAAAACATGCAAATATCTACACAGTCATCTGTATAAACATGGAAATATCTACACCACCATCTTTATAAACATGGAAATATCTACACTGCCATCTGTATACACATGGAAATGCCTACACAGTCATCTGTATAAACATTGAAATATCTACGCCGCTATCTCTATAAACATGGAAATATCTACACAGCTATCTAAGTATGGAAATATCTGCATCGCAATCTGTATAAACCTGGAAATATCTACCCCACTATCTGTATAAACATGGAAATACCTACAACGCTATCCCTATGAACATGGAAATATCTACACCGCTATCTCTATAAACATGGAAATATCTACACTGCCGTTCTATAAACTTGGAAATATCTACACCGCTATCTGCATAAACATGGAAATATCTACACCGCCATCTGTATAAACATGCAAATATCTACACAGTCACTTGTATAAACATGAAAATATCTACACTGCCATCTGTATAAACATGGAAATATCTACACCGCTATCTCTATAAACATGGAAACACCTACACTTCTATGTCTATAAACATGGAAATATCTACACGGGCATCTCTATAAACATGAAAGTATCTACACCGTCATCTCCAGAAACATGGAACTATCTCCACCGCCATCTGTTTAAACACAGAAATATCTAAACCAATCTCTGTATAAACATGGAATAATCTACACTGCCATCTGAATAAAGTTGGAAATATCTACACCGTAAGCTGTATAAACATGGAAATATCTACACCGCCATCTGTATAAACATGGAAAAACCTACACCGCGATCTGTATAGAAATGGAAATATCTACACCGCTATCTGTATAAATATGGAAATATCTACACTGCTATCTCTTCTAAACATGGAAATATCTACACCGCTGTCTGTATAAACATGGAAATATCTACACCGCTATCTCTATAAACATGGAAATATCTACACCGCCATCTGTAAAAAATGCAAATATCTACACAGTCATCTGTATAAACATGGAAATATCTACACCACCATCTTTATAAACATGGAAATATCTACACTGCCATCTGTATAAGCATGGAAATACAGACACAGTCATCTGTATAAACATTGAAATATCTACGCTGCTATCTCTATAAACATGGAAATATCTACAGAGCTATCTGTTTAAGTATGGAAATATCTGCATCGCTCTCTGTATAAACCTGGAAATATCTACGCCACTATCTGTATAAACATGGAAATATCTACAATGCCATCTGTAGAAAGATGGAAATATCTACACCGCAATCTGTGTAAACATGGAAATATCTACACCAATATCTGTAAAAACATGGAAATATCTACACCGCTATCTGTATAAACATGGAAATATCTACACCGCGATCTGCATAAACATGGAAATATCTACACCGCGATCTGTATAAACATGGAAATATCTACACCGCTATCTGTAGAAACATGGAAATATCTACATTGCGATCTGCATAAACATGGAAATATCTACACCGCGATCTGCATAAACATGGAAATATCTACACCGCTATCTGTAGAAACATGGAAATATCTACACAGTTATCTCTATAAACATGGAAATATCTACACCGCCATCTGTATAAACATGTAAATACCTACAAGTCATCTCTATAAACATGGAAATATCTACACAGCCATCTGTATAAACATGGAAATATCTACACAGCCATCTGTATAAACATGGAAATACCTACACCGCTATCTGTATAAACATGGAAATAACTACACCGCTATTTGTATAAACAAGGAAATATCTACACCGTGATCTGTATAAACATGGAAATATCTACACTGCTATTTGTATAAACAAGGAAATATCTACACCGCTGTCTGTATAAACATGGAAATAACTACACCGCTATTTGCATAAACAAGGAAATATCTACACCGTGATCTGTATAAACATGGAAATATCTACAACGCCATCTCTATAAAAATGGAAATATCTAAACCCCTATCTGTATAAACATGGAAATATCCACACCGCTCTCTATAAACATGGAAATAACTACACTGCGATCAGCATAAACGTGGAAATATATACACCGCTATCTCTATAAACATGGAAATATCTCCACTGCTATCTCTATAAACATCAAAATAACTACACCGCCATCTGTATAAACATGGAAATACTGACAAAGTTATCTGTATAAACATGCAAATATCTACACCGCCATCTGTATAAACATGGAAATATCTGCACCGCTATCTCTATAAACATGGAAATATCTACACCGCTATCTGTAGAAACATGGAAGTATCTACACCGCGATCTGCATAAACATGGAAATATCTACACCGCGATCTGTATAAACATGGAAATATCTACACCGCTATCTGTAGAAACATGGAAATATCTACACAGCTATCTCTATAAACATGGAAATATCTACACCGCCATCTCTATAAACATGGAAATACCTACAAGTCATCTGTATAAACATGGAAATATCTACCCAGCCATCTGTATAAACATGGAAATATCTACACAGCCATCTGTATATACATGGAAATATCTACACCGCTATCTGTATAAACATGGAAATAACTACACCGCTATTTGTATAAACAAGGAAATATCTACACCGTGATTTGTATAAACATGGAAATATCTACACAGCCATCGGTATAAACATGGAAATATCTACACAGCCATCTGTATATACATGGAAATATCTACACCGCTATCTGTATTAACATGGAAATAACTACACCGCTATTTTTATAAACAAGGAATTATCTACACTGTGATCTCTATAAACATGGAAATATCTACACTGCTATTTGAATAAACAAGGAAATATCTACAACGCTACCTGTATAAACATGGAAATAACTACACCGCTATTTGCATAAACAAGGAAATATCTACACCGTGATCTGTATAAACATGGAAATATCTTCAACGCCATCTCTACAAACATGGAAATATCTACACCCCTATCTGTATAAACATGGAAATATCCACACCTCTATCTCTATAAACATGGAAATAACTACACCGCGATCAGTATAAACGTGGAAATATCTACACCGCTATCTCTATAAACATGGAAATATCTCCACTGCTATGTCTATAAACATCGAAATATCTACACCGCCATCTGTATAAACATGGAAATACCTACACCCCTATCTGTATAAACCTGGAAATATCTACATCGCTATCTGTATAAACATGGTAATATCTACACCACCATCTATATAAACATGGAAATATCTACACCGCCATCTGTATAAACATGCAAATATCTACAATGCCATCTGTAGAAAGATGGAAATATCTACACCACAATCTGTGTAAACATGGAAATATCTACACCAATATCTGTAAAAACATGGAAATATCTACACTGCTATCTGTATAAACATGGAAATATCTACACCGCGATCTGCATAAACATGGAAATATCTACACGGCGGTCTGTATGAACATGGAAATATCTACACCGCTATCTGTAGAAACATGGAAATATCTACACCGCGATCTGCATAAACATGGAAATATCTACACCGCGAACAGTATAAACATGGAAATATCTACACCGCTATCTGTAGAAACATGGAAATATCTACACAGCTATCTCTATAAACATGGAAATATCTACACCGCCATCTCTATAAACATGGAAATACCTACAAGTCATCTGTATAAACATGGAAATATGTACACAGCCATCTGTATAAACATGGAAATATCTACACAGCCATCTGTATATACATGGAAATATCTACACCGCTATCTGTATAAACATGGAAATAACTAAACCGCTATTTGTATAAACAAGGAAATATCTACACCGTGATTTGTATAAACATGGAAATATCTACACTGCTATTTGTATAAACAAGGAAATATCTACACCGCTATTTGTATAAACAAGGAAATATCTACACCGCTATCTGTATAAACATGGAAATAACTACACCGCTATTTCCATAAACAAGAAAATATCTACACCGTGATCTGTATAAACATGGAAATATCTACAACGCCATCTCTATAAACATGGAAATATCTACACCCCTATGTGTATAAACATGGAAATATCCACACCGCTATCTCTATAAACATGGAAATAACCACACCGCAATCAGTATAAACGTGGAAATATCTACACCGCTATCTCTATAAACATGGAAATATCTCCACTGCTATCTCTACAAACATCGAAATATCTACACCCCCATCTGTATAAACATGGAAATACTTACAAAGTTATCTGTATAAACATGGAAATATCTACACCACCATCTGTATAAACATTTAAATATCTACACAGCCATGTGTACATACTTGGAAATATCTACACCGCTCTCTATATAAACATGGAAATAACTACACCGCTATCTGTATATACATGGAAATATCTACACCGCCATCTGCATATCCATAGAAATATCTGCGCCTCCATCTGTATAAACATGGAAATATCTACACGGTCATCTGTGTAGAGATGGAAATATCAACACCGCCATCTGTACAAACATGGAAATATCTGCACCGCTATCTATATAAACATGGAAATATCTACACAGTGGTCTGTATATACATGGAAATATCTACACCGCTATCTGTATAAACATGGAAATATATACACCGCTATCTCTATAAACATGGAAATATCTACACCGTGATCTGTATAAACATGGAAATTTTTACACCGATATCTGTATAAACATGGAAATATCTACACCGCCATCTCTATAAACATGGAAATATCTACACCGCCATCTGTATAAACATGGAAATATCTACAATGCCATCTGTAGAAAGATGGAAATATCTACACCGCGATCTGCATAAACATGGAAATATCTACACCACTATCTGTAGAAACATGGAAATATCTACACAGCTATCTCTATAAACATGGAAATATCTACACCGCCATCTGTATAAACATGGAAATACCTACAAGTCATCTGTATAAACATGGAAATATCTACAGAGCCATCTGTATAAACATGGAAACATCTACACAGCCATCTGTATATACATGGAAATATCTACACCGCTATCTGTATAAACATGGAAATAACTACACCGCTATTTGTATAAAGAAGGAAATATCTTCACCGTGATTTGTATAAACATGGAAATATCTACACTGCTATTTGTATAAACAAGGAAGTGTCTACACCGCTATCTGTATAAACATGGAAATAACTACACCGCTATTTGCATAAACAAGGAAATATCTACACCGTGATCTGTATAAACATGGAAATATCTACAACGCCATCTCTATAAACATGGAAATAACTACACTGCTATTTGCATAAACAAGGAAATATCTACACCGTGATCTGTATAAACATGGAAATATCTACAACGCCATCTCTATAAACATGGAAATATCTACACTCCTATGTGTACAAACATGGAAATATCCACACCACTATCTCTATAAACATGGAAATAACTACACCGCGATCAGTATAAACGTGGAAATATCTACACCGCTATCTCTATAAACATGGAAATATCTCCACTGCTATCTCTATAAACATCGAAATATCTACACAGCCATCTGTATAAACATGGAAATACTTACAAAGTTATCTGTAGAAACATGGAAATATCTACACAGCTATCTCTATAAACATGGAAATATCTACACCGTCATCTACATAAACATGGAAATACCTACAAGTCATCTGTATAAACATGGAAATATCTACACAGCCATCTGTATAAACATGGAAATATCTACACAGCCATTTGTATATACATGGAAATATCTACACGGCTATCTGTATTAATATGGAAATAACTACACCGCTATTTTTATAAACAAGGAATTATCTCCACCTTGATCTATATAAACATGGAAATATCTACACTGCTATTTGTATAAACAAGGAAATATCTACACCGCTATCTGTATAAACATGGAAATCACTACACCGCTATTTGCATAAACAAGGAAATATCTACACCGTGATCTGTATAAACATGGAAATATCTACAACGCCATCTCTACAAACATGGAAATATCTACACCCCTATCTGTATAAACATGGAAATATCCACACCTGTATCTCTATAAACATGGAAATAACTACACAGTGATCAGTATAAACGTGGAAATATCTACACCGCTATCACTATAAACATGGAAATATCTCCAATGCTATGTCTATAAACATCAAAATATCTACACCGCCATCTGTATAAACATGGAAATATCTACACGGCTATCTGTATAAACCTGGAAATATCTACATCGCTAACTGTATAAACATGGTAATATCTAAACCACCATCTATATAAACATGGAAATATCTACACCGCCATCTGTATAAACATGCAAATATCTACAATGCCATCTGTAGAAAGATGGAAATATCTACACCGCAATCTGTGTAAACATGGAGATATCTACACCAATATCTGTAAAAACATGGAAATATCTACACCGCTATCTGTATAAACATGGAAATATCTACACCGCGATCTGCATAAACATGGAAATATCTACACCGCGATCTGTATAAACATGGAACTATCTACACCGCTATCTGTAGAAACATGGAAGTATCTACACCGCGATCTGCATAAACATGGAAATATCTACACCGCGATCTGTATAAACATGGAAATATCTACACCGCTATCTGTAGAAACATGGAAATATCTACACAGCTATCTCTATAAACATGGAAATATCTACACCGCCATCTCTATAAACATGGAAATACCTACAAGTCATCTGTATAAACATGGAAATATCTACACAGCCATCTGTATAAACATGGAAATATCTACAATGCCATCTGTAGAAAGATGGAAATATCTACACCGCGATCTGCATAAACATGGAATTATCTACACCACTATCTGTAGAAACATGGAAATATCTACACAGCTATCTCTATAAACATGGAAATATCTACACCGCCATCTGTATAAACATGGAAATACCTAAAAGTCATCTGTATAAACATGGAAATATCTACAGAGCCATCTGTATAAACATGGAAACATCTACACAGCCATCTGTATATACATGGAAATATCTACACCGCTATCTGTATAAACATGGAAATAACTACACCGCTATTTGCATAAACAAGGAAATATCTACACCGTGATCTGTATAAACATGGAAATATCTACAACGCCATCTCTACAAACATGGAAATATCTACACCCCTATCTGTATAAACATGGAAATATCCACACCTGTATCTCTATAAACATGGAAATAACTACACAGTGATCAGTATAAACGTGGAAATATCTACACCGCTATCACTATAAACATGGAAATATCTCCACTGCTATGTCTATAAACATCAAAATATCTACACCGCCATCTGTATAAACATGGAAATATCTACACGGCTATCTGTGTATAGATGGAAATATCAACACCGCCATCTGTACAAACATGGAAATATCTGCACCGCTATCTGTATAAACATGGAAATATCTACACCGTGGTCTGTATATACATGGAAATATCTACACCGCTATCTGTATAAATATGGAAATATATACACAGCTATCTCTATCAACATGGAAATATCTACACCGTGATCTGTATAAACATGGAAATATCTACACCGCCATCTCTATAAACATGGAAATATCTACACCGCCATCTGTATAAACA
Organism: Pan troglodytes; assembly: GCF_028858775.2. Lineage (NCBI taxonomy): Eukaryota > Metazoa > Chordata > Mammalia > Primates > Hominidae > Pan > Pan troglodytes. The sequence goes on from NC_072408.2 coordinate 3,178,169, forward strand.
TGGAAATACTTACAAAGTTATCTGTATAAACATGGAAATATCTACACCACCATCTGTATAAACATTTAAATATCTACACAGCCATGTGTACATACTTGGAAATATCTACACCGCTCTCTATATAAACATGGAAATAACTACACCGCTATCTGTATATACATGGAAATATCTACACCGCCATCTGCATATCCATAGAAATGTCTGCGCCGCCATCTGTATAAACATGGAAATATCTACACGGTCATCTGTGTATAGATGGAAATATCAACACCGCCATCTGTACAAACATGGAAATATCTGCACCGCTATCTATATAAACATGGAAATATCTACACAGTGGTCTGTATATACATGGAAATATCTACACCGCTATCTGTATAAACATGGAAATATATACACCGCTATCTCTATAAACATGGAAATATCTACACCGTGATCTGTATAAACATGGAAATATTTACACTGATATCTGTATAAACATGGAAATATCTACACCGCCATCTCTATAAACATGGAAATATCTACACCGCCATCTGTATAAACATGGAAATATCTACACCACTATCTGTATAAACCTGGAAATATCTACACTGCTATCTGTATAAACATGGTAATATCTACACCACCATCTATATAAACATGGAAATATCTACACCGCCATCTGTATAAACATGGAAATATCTACAATGCCATCTGTAGAAAGATGGAAATATCTACACCGCGATCTGCATAAACATGGAAATATCTACACCACTATCTGTAGAAACATGGAAATATCTATACAGCTATCTCTATGAACATGGAAATATCTACACCGCCATCTGTATAAACATGGAAATACCTACAAGTCATCTGTATAAACATGGAAATATCTACAGAGCCATCTGTATAAACATGGAAACATCTACACAGCCATCTGTATATACATGGAAATATCTACACCGCTATCTGTATAAACATGGAAATAACTACACCGCTATTTGTATAAAGAAGGAAATATCTTCACCGTGATTTGTATAAACATGGAAATATCTACACTGCTATTTGTATAAACAAGGAAATGTCTACACCGCTATCTGTATAAACATGGAAATAACTACACCGCTATTTGCATAAACAAGGAAATATCTACACCGTGATCTGTATAAACATGGAAATATCTACAACGCCATCTCTATAAACATGGAAATAACTACACCGCCATTTGCATAAACAAGGAAATATCTACACCGTGATCTGTATAAACATGGAAATATCTACAACGCCATCTCTATAAACATGGAAATATCTACACTCCTATGTGTACAAACATGGAAATATCCACACCGCTATCTCTATAAACATGGAAATAACTACACCGCGATCAGTATAAACGTGGAAATATCTACACCGCTATCTCTATAAACATGGAAATATCTCCACTGCTATCTCTATAAACATCGAAATATCTACACAGCCATCTGTATAAACATGGAAATACTTACAAAGTTATCTGTAGAAACATGGAAATATCTACACAGCTATCTCTATAAACATGGAAATATCTACACCGTCATCTACATAAACATGGAAATACCTACAAGTCATCTGTATAAACATGGAAATATCTACACAGCCATCTGTATAAACATGGAAATATCTACACAGCCATTTGTATATACATGGAAATATCTACACCGCTATCTGTATTAACATGGAAATAACTACACCGCTATTTTTATAAACAATGAATTATCTACACCTTGATCTGTATAAACATGGAAATATCTACACTGCTATTTGTATAAACAAGGAAATATCTACACCGTGATCTGTATAAACATGGAAATATCTACAACGCCATCTCTACAAACATGGAAATATCTACACCCCTATCTGTATAAACATGGAAATATCCACACCTGTATCTCTATAAACATGGAAATAACTACACAGTGATCAGTATAAACGTGGAAATATCTACACCGCTATCACTATAAACATGGAAATATCTCCACTGCTATGTCTATAAACATCAAAATATCTACACCGCCATCTGTATAAACATGGAAATATCTACACGGCTATCTGTATAAACCTGGAAATATCTACATCGCTAATTGTATAAACATGGTAATATCTAAACCACCATCTATATAAACATGGAAATATCTACACCGCCATCTGTATAAACATGCAAATATCTACAATGCCATCTGTAGAAAGATGGAAATATCTACACCGCAATCTGTGTAAACATGGAGATATCTACACCAATATCTGTAAAAACATGGAAATATCTACACCGCTATCTGTATAAACATGGAAATATCTACACCGCGATCTGCATAAACATGGAAATATCTACACCATGATCTGTATAAACATGGAAATATCTACACCGCTATCTGTAGAAACATGGAAGTATCTACACCGCGATCTGCATAAACATGGAAATATCTACACCGCGATCTGTATAAACATGGAAATATCTACACCGCTATCTGTAGAAACATGGAAATATCTACACAGCTATCTCTATAAACATGGAAATATCTACACCGCCATCTCTATAAACATGGAAATACCTACAAGTCATCTGTATAAACATGGAAATATCTACACAGCCGTCTGTATAAACATGGAAATATCTACACAGCCATCTGTATATACATGGAAATATCTACACCGCTATCTGTATAAACATGGAAATAACTACACCGCTATTTGTATAAAGAAGGAAATATCTACACCGTGATTTGTATAAACATGGAAATATCTACACTGCTATTTGTATAAACAAGGAAATATCTACACCGCTATCTGTATAAACATGGAAATAACTACACCGCTATTTGCATAAACAAGGAAATATCTACACCGTGATCTGAATAAACATGGAAATATCTACAACGCCATCTCTATAAACATGGAAATATCTACACCCCTATGTGTATAAACATGGAAATATCCACACCGCTATCTCTATAAACATGGAAATAACCACACCGCGATCAGTATAAATGTGGAAATATCTACACCGCTATCTCTATAAACATGGAAATATCTCCACTGCTATCTCTATAAACATCGAAATACCTACACAGCCATCTGTATAAACATGGAAATACTTACAAAGTTATCTGTATAAACATGGAAATATCTACACCACCATCTGTATAAACATGGAAATACTTACAAAGTTTTCTGTATAAACATGGAAATATCTACTCGGTCATCTGTGTATGGATGGAAATATCAACACCGCCATCAGTACAAACATGGAAATATCTGCACCGCTATCTGTATAAGCATGGAAATATCTACACCGTGGTCTGTATAAACATGGAAATATCTACACCGCCATCTGTATAAACATGGAAATATCTACACAGCCATGTGTACATACATGGAAATATCTACACCGCTCTTTATATATATACATGGAAATAACTACACCGCTATCTGTATATAAATGGAATTATCTACACTGCCATCAACATATCCATAGAAATATCTGCGCCGCCATCTGTATAAACATGGAAATATCTACACGGTCATCTGTGTATAGATGGAAATATCAACACCGCCCTCTGTACAAACATGGAAATATCTACAACGCCATCTCTGTAAACATGAAAATATCTACACCGCCATCTGTATAAACATGGAAATATCTACACCGTTATCTGTATAAACATGGAAATATCTTCAGAGCCATCTGTATAAACATGGTAATATCTACACCACCATCTCTATAAACATGGAAATATCTACACCGCCATCTGTATAAACATGGAAATATCTACAATGCCATCTGTAGAAAGATGGAAATATCTACAGCGCAATCTGCGTAAACATGGAAATATCTACACCAATATCTGTCAAAACATGGAAATATCTACACCGCTATCTGTATAAACATGGAAATATCTACACCGCGATCTGCATAAACATGGAAATATCTACACCGCGATCTGTATAAACATGGAAATATCTACACCGCTATCTCCATAAACATAGAAATATATACACCGCTATCTCTACAAACATGGAAATATCTACACCGTGATCTGTATGAACATGGAAATATTTACACCGATATCTGTATAAACATGGAAATATCTACACCGCCATCTGTATAAACATGGAAATATCTACACCGCCATCTGTATAAACATGGAAATATCTACACCAATGTCTGTAAAAACATGGAAATATCTACACCGCTATCTGTATAAACATGGAAATATCTACACCGCGATCTGCATAAACATGGAAATATCTACTCCGCGATCTGTATAAACATGGAAATATCTACACCGCTATCTGTAGATACATGGAAATATCTACACCGCGATCTGCATAAACATGGAAATATCTACACCGCGATCTGTATAAACATGTAAATATCTACACCGCGATCTCTATAAACATGTAAATATATACTCCGCTATCTGTAGAAACATGGAAATATCTACACAGCTATCTCTATAAACATGGAAATATCTACACCGCCATCTCTATAAACATGGAAATACCTACAAGTCATCAGTATAAACATGGAAATATCTACACAGCCATCTGTATAAACATGGAAATATCTACACAGCCATCTGTATATACATGGAAATAACTACACCGCTACCTGTATAAACATGGAAATAACTACACCGCTATTTGTATAACCAACGAAATATCTACACCGTGATCTGTATAAACATGGAAATATCTACACTGCTATTTCTATAAACAAGGAAATATCTACACTGCTATCTGTATAAACATGGAAATAACTACACCACTATTTCCATAAACAAGGAAATATCTACACCGTGATCTGTATAAACATGGAAATATCTACAACGCCATCTCTATAAACATGGAAATATCTACAGCCCTATCTGTATAAACATGGAAATATCCACACCGCTATCTCTATAAACATGGAAATAACTACACCGCGATCAGTATAAACGTGGAAATATCTACAACGCTATCCCTATAAACATGGAAATATCTCCACTGCTATCTCTATAAACATCGAAATATCTACACCGCCATCTGTATAAACATGGAAATACTTACAAAGTTATCAGTATAAACATGGAAATATCTACTCCGCCATCTGTATAAACATGGAAATATCTAGACAGCCATGTGTACATATATGGAAATATCTACACCGCTCTCTATATAAAGATGGAAATAACTACACCGCTATCTGTATATACGTGGAAATATCTACACCGCCATCTACATATCCATACAAATATCTGTGCCGCCATCTGTATAAACATGCAAATATCTACACGGTCATCTGTGTAGAAATGGAAATATCAACATCGCCATCTGTACAAACATGGAAATATCTGCACCGCTATCTGTATAAATATGGAAATATCTACACCGTGGTCTGTATAAACATGGAAATATCTACACCGCTATCTGTATAAACATAGAAATATATACACCGCAATCTCTATAAACATGGAAATATCTATACCGCCATCTGTATAAACATGGAAATATCTACAATGCCATCTTTAGACAGATGGAAATATCTACACCGCAATCTGTGTAAACGTGGAAATATCTACACCAATATCTGTAAAAACATGGAAATATCTTATCCACACCGCTATCTGTATAAACATGGTAATATCTACACCACCATCTATATAAACATGGAAATATCTACACCGCCATCTGTATAAACATGGAAATATCTACAATGCCATCTGTAGAAAGATGGAAATATCTACACCGCAATCTGTGTAAACATGGAAATATCTACACCAATATCTGTAAAAACATGGAAATATCTACACCGCTATCTGTATAAACATGGAAGTATCTATACCGCGATCTGCATAAACATGGAAATATCTACACCGCGATCTATATAAACATGGAAATATCTACACCGCTATCTGTAGAAACACGGAAATATCTACAGCGCGATCTGAATACACATGGAAATATCTACACCGCGATCTGTATAAACATGGAAATATCTACACCGCTATCTGTAGAAACATGGAAATATCTACACAGCTATCTCTCTAAACATGGAAATATCTACACCGCCATCTGTATAAACATGGAAATACCTACAAGTCATCTGTATAAAGATGGAAATATCTTCACAGCCATCTGTATAAACATGGAAATATCTACACAGCCATCTGTATATACATGGAAATATCTACACCGCTATCTGTATAAACATGGAAATATCTACACCGCGATCTGTATAAACATGGAAATATGTACACCGCTATCTGTAGAAACATGGAAATATCTACACAGCTATCTCTATAAACATGGACATATCTACACCGCCATCTGTATAAACATGGAAATACCTACAAGTCATCTGTATAAACATGGAAATATCTACACAGCCATCTGTGTAAAGATGGAAATATCTACACAGCCATCTGTATATACATGGAAATATCTACACCGCTATCTGTATAAACATGGAAATAACTAGACCGCTATTGGTAGAAACAAGGAAATATCTACACCGTGATCTGTATAAACATGGAAATATCTACACTGCTATTTGTATAAACAAGGAAATATCTACACCGCTATCTGTATAAACATGGAAATAACTATACCGCTATTTGCATAAACAAGGAAATATCTACACCGTGATCTGTATAAACATGGAAATATCTACAACGCCATCTCTATAAACATGGAAATATCTACACCCCTATCTGTATAAACATGGAAATATCCACACCACTATCTCTATAAACATGGAAAATACTACACCGCGATCAGTATAAACGTGGAAATAACTACACCGCTATCTCTATAAACATGGAAATATCTCCACTACTATCTCTATAAACATCGAAATATCTACACCGCCATCTGTATAAACATGGAAATACTTACAAAGTTATCTGTATAAACATGGAAATATCTGCACCGTCATCTGTATAAACATGGAAATATCTACACAGCCATGTGTACATATATGGAAATATCTACACCGCTCTCTATATAAACATGGAAATAACTACACCGCTATCTGTATATACATGGAAATATCTACACCGCCATCTACATATCCATAGAAATATCTGCGCCGCCATCTGTACAAACATGGAATTATCTTCACGGCCATCTGTGTATAGATGGAAATATCAACACCGCCATCTGTACAAACATGGAAATATCTGCACCGCTATCTGTATAAACATGGAAATATCTACACCGTGGTCTGTATAAACATGGAAATATCTACACCGCTATCTGTATAAACATGGAAATATATACACCGCTATCTGTATAAACCTGGAAATATCTACACCGCTATCTGTATAAACATGGTAATATCTACACCACCATCTATATAAACATGGAAATATCTACACCGCCATCTGTATAAACATGGAAATGTCTACAATGCCGTCTGTAGATAGATGGAAATATCTACACTGCGATGTGCATAAACATGGAAATACCTACAGCGCTATCTGTAGAAACATGGAAATATCTACACAGCTATCTCTATAAAGATGGAAATATCTACACCGCCATCTGTATAAACATGGAAATACCTACAAGTCATCTGTATAAACATGGAAATATCTACTCAGCCATCTGTATAATCATGGAAATATCTACACAGCCATCTGTATATACATGGAAATGTCTACACCGCTATCAGTATAAACATGGAAATAACTACACCGCTATTTGTATAAACAAGGAAATATCTACACCGTGATCTGTATAAACATGGAAATAACTACACCGATATTTGCATAAACAAGGAAATATCTACACCGTGATCTGTATAAACATGGAAATATCTACAACGCCATCTCTATAAACATGGAAATATCTACACCCCTATCTGTATAAACATGGAAATATCCACACCGCTATCTCTATAAACATGGAAATAACTACACCGCGATCAGTATAAACGTGGAAATATCTACACCGCTATCTCTATAAACATGGAAATATCTCCAGCGCTATCTCTATAAACATCGAAATATCTACACCGCCATCTGTATAAACATGAAAATTCTTACAAAGTTATCTGTATAAACATGGAAATATCTACACCGCCATATGTATAAACATGGAAATATCTACACAGCTATCTCTATAAACATGGAAATATCTACACCGCCATCTGTATAAACATGGAAATACCTACAAGTCATCTGTATAAACATGGAAATATCTACACAGCCATCTATATAAACATGGAAATATCTACACAGCCATCTGTATATACATGGAAATATCTACACAGCTATCTGTATAAACATGGAAATAACTACAACGCTATTTGTATAAACAAGGAAATATCTACACCGTGATTTGTATAAACATGGAAATATCTACACTGCTATTTGTATAAACAAGGAAATATCTACACCGCTATCTGTATAAACATGGAAATAACTACACCGCTATTTGCATAAACAAGGAAATATCTACACCATGATCTGTATAAACATGGAAATATCTACAACGCCATCTCTATAAACATGGAAATAACTACACCGCTATTTGCATAAACAAGGAAATATCTACACCGTGATCTGTATAAACATGGAAATATCTACAACACCATCTCTATAAACATGGAAATATCTACACTCCTATGTGTATAAACATGGAAATATCCACAACGCTATCTCTATAAACATGGAAATAACTACACCGCGATCAGTATAAACGTGGAAATATCTACACCGCTATCTCTATAAACATGGAAATATCTCCACCGCTATTTCTATAAACATGGAAATATCTACACCGCCATCTGTATAAACATGGAAATACTTAAAAAGTTATCTGTATAAACATGGAAATATCTACACCGCCATCTGCATAAACATGGAAATATCTACACAGCCATGTGTACATACATGGAAATATCTACACCGCTCTCTATATAAACATGGAAATAACTACATCGCTATCTGTATATACATGGAAATATCTACACCGCCATCTACATATACATAGAAATATCTGTGCCGCCATCTGTATAAACATGGAAATATCTACACGGTCATCTGTGTATAGATGGAAATATCAACACCGCCATCTGTACAAACATGGAAATATCTGCACCGCTATCTGTATAAGCATGGAAATATCTACACCGTGGTCTGTATAAACATGGAAATATCTATACCGCTATCTGTATAAACATGGAAATATATACACCGCTATCTCTATAAACATGGAAATATCTACACCGTGATCTGTATAAACATGGAAATATTTACACCGATATCTGTATAAACATGGAAATATCTACACCGCCATCTCTATAAACATGGAAATATCTACACCGCCATCTGTATAAACATGGAAATATCTACACCGCTATCTATATAAACCTGGAAATATCTACACCGCTATCTGTATAAACATGGTAATATCTACACCACCATCTATATAAACATGGAAATATCTACACTGCCATCTGTATAAACATGGAAATATCTACAATGCCATCTGTAGAAAGATGGAAATATCTACACCGCAATCTGTGTAAACATGGAAATATCTACACCAATATCTGTAAAAACATGGAAATATCTACACCGCTATCTGTATAAACATGGAAATATCTACACCGCGATCTGCATAAACATGGAAATATCTACACCGCGATCTGTATAAACATGAAAATATCTACACCGCTATCTGTAGAAACATGGAAATATCTACACCGCGATCTGAATAAACATGGAAATATCTACACCGCGATCTGTATAAACATGGAAATATCTACACCGCTATCTGTAGAAACATGGAAATATCTACACAGCTATCTCTATAAACATGGAAATATCTACACCGCCATCTGTATAGACATGGAAATACCTACAAGTCATCTGTATAAACATGGAAATATCTACACAGCCATCTGTATAAACATGGAAATATCTACACAGCCATCTGTATATACATGGAAATATCTACACCGCTATCTGTATAAACATGGAAATAACTACACTGCTATTTGTATAAACAAGGAAATATCTACACCGCTATCTGTATAAACATGGAAATAACTACACCAATATTTGCATAAACAAGGAAATATCTACACCGTGATCTGTATAAACATGGAAATATCTACAACGCCATCTCTATAAACATGGAAATATCTACACCCCTATCTGTATAAACATGGAAATATCCACACCGCTATCTCTATAAACATGGAAATTACTACACCGCGATCAGTATAAACGTGGAAATATCTACACCGCTATCTCTATAAACATGGAAATATCTCCACTACTATCTCTATAAACATCGAAATATCTACACCGCCATCTGTATAAACATGGAAATACTTACAAAGTTATCTGTATAAACATGGAAATATCTGCACCGTCATCTGTATAAACATGGAAATATCTACACAGCCATGTGTACATATATGGAAATATCTACACCGCTCTCTATATAAACATGGAAATAACTACACCGCTATCTGTATATACATGGAAATATCTACACCGCCATCTACATATCCATAGAAATATCTGCGCCGCCATCTGTACAAACATGGAATTATCTACACGGTCATCTGTGTATAGATGGAAATATCAACACCGCCATCTGTACAAACATGGAAATATCTGCACCGCTATCTGTATAAACATGGAAATATCTACACCGTGGTCTGTATAAACATGGAAATATCTACACCGCTATCTGTATAAACATGGAAATATATACACCGCTATCTGTATAAACCTGGAAATATCTACACCGCTATCTGTATAAACATGGTAATATCTACACCACCATCTATATAAACATGGAAATATCTACACCGCCATCTGTATAAACATGGAAATGTCTACAATGCCGTCTGTAGATAGATGGAAATATCTACACTGCGATGTGCATAAACATGGAAATAACTACACCGCTATCTGTAGAAACATGGAAATATCTACACAGCTATCTCTATAAACATGGAAATATCTACACCGCCATCTGTATAAACATGGAAATACCTACAAGTCATCTGTATAAACATGGAAATATCTACACAGCCATCTGTATAATCATGGAAATATCTACACAGCCATCTGTATATACATGGAAATGTCTACACCGCTATCAGTATAAACATGGAAATAACTACACCGCTATTTGTATAAACAAGGAAATATCTACACCGTGATCTGTATAAACATGGAAATAACTACACCGCTATTTGCATAAACAAGGAAATATCTACACCGTGATCTGTATAAACATGGAAATATCTACAACGCCATCTCTATAAACATGGAAATATCTACACCCCTATCTGTATAAACATGGAAATATCCACACCGCTATCTCTATAAACATGGAAATAACTACACCGCGATCAGTATAAACGTGGAAATATCTACACCGCTATCTCTATAAACATGGAAATATCTCCACCGCTATCTCTATAAACATCGAAATATCTACACCGCCATCTGTATAAACATGAAAATTCTTACAAAGTTATCTGTATAAACATGGAAATATCTACACCGCCATCTGTATAAACATGGAAATATCTACACAGCTATCTCTATAAACATGGAAATATCTACACCGCCATCTGTATAAACATGGAAATACCTACAAGTCATCTGTATAAACATGGAAATATCTACACAGCCATCTATATAAACATGGAAATATCTACACAGCCATCTGTATATACATGGAAATATCTACACAGCTATCTGTATAAACATGGAAATAACTACAACGCTATTTGTATAAACAAGGAAATATCTACACCGTGATTTGTATAAACATGGAAATATCTACACTGCTATTTGTATAAACAAGGAAATATCTACACCGCTATCTGTATAAACATGGAAATAACTACACCGCTATTTGCATAAACAAGGAAATATCTACACCATGATGTGTATAAACATGGAAATATCTACAACGCCATCTCTATAAACATGGAAATAACTACACCGCTATTTGCATAAACAAGGAAATATCTACACCGTGATCTGTATAAACATGGAAATATCTACAACACCATCTCTATAAACATGGAAATATCTACACTCCTATGTGTATAAACATGGAAATATCCACAACGCTATCTCTATAAACATGGAAATAACTACACCGCGATCAGTATAAACGTGGAAATATCTACACCGCTATCTCTATAAACATGGAAATATCTCCACCGCTATTTCTATAAACATGGAAATATCTATACCGCCATCTGTATAAACATGGAAATACTTAAAAAGTTATCTGTATAAACATGGAAATATCTACACCGCCATCTGCATAAACATGGAAATACCTACACAGCCATGTGTACATACATGGAAATATCTACACCGCTCTCTATATAAACATGGAAATAACTACATCGCTATCTGTATATACATGGAAATATCTACACCGCCATCTACATATACATAGAAATATCTGTGCCGCCATCTGTATAAACATGGAAATATCTACACGGTCATCTGTGTATAGATGGAAATATCAACACCGCCATCTGTACAAACATGGAAATATCTGCACCGCTATCTGTATAAGCATGCAAATATCTACACCGTGGTCTGTATAAACATGGAAATATCTATACCGCTATCTGTATAAACATGGAAATATATACACCGCTATCTCTATAAACATGGAAATATCTACACCGTGATCTGTATAAACATGGAAATATTTACACCGATATCTGTATAAACATGGAAATATCTACACCGCCATCTCTATAAACATGGAAATATCTACACCGCCATCTGTATAAACATGGAAATATCTACACCGCTATCTATATAAACCTGGAAATATCTACACCGCTATCTGTATAAACATGGTAATATCTACACCACCATCTATATAAACATGGAAATATCTACACTGCCATCTGTATAAACATGGAAATATCTACAATGCCATCTGTAGAAAGATGGAAATATCTACACCGCAATCTGTGTAAACATGGAAATATCTACACCAATATCTGTAAAAACATGGAAATATCTACACCGCTATCTGTATAAACATGGAAATATCTACACCGCGATCTGCATAAACATGGAAATATCTACACCGCGATCTGTATAAACATGAAAATATCTACACCGCTATCTGTAGAAACATGGAAATATCTACACCGCGATCTGAATAAACATGGAAATATCTACACCGCGATCTGTATAAACATGGAAATATCTACACCGCTATCTGTAGAAACATGGAAATATCTACACAGCTATCTCTATAAACATGGAAATATCTACACCGCCATCTGTATAGACATGGAAATACCTACAAGTCATCTGTATAAACATGGAAATATCTACACAGCCATCTGTATAAACATGGAAATATCTACACAGCCATCTGTATATACATGGAAATATCTACACCGCTATCTGTATAAACATGGAAATAACTACACCGCTATTTGTATAAACAAGTAAATATCTACACTGTGATCTGTATAAACATGGAAATATCTACACTGCTATTTGTATAAACAAGGAAATATCTACACCGCTATCTGTATAAACATGGAAATAACTACACCGCTATTTGCATAAACAAGGAAATATCTACACCGTGATCTGTATAAACATGGAAATATCTACAACGCCATCTCTATAAACATGGAAATATCTACACCCCTATCTGTATAAACATGGAAATATCCACACCGCTATCTCTATAAACATGGAAATTACTACACCGCGATCAGTATAAACGTGGAAATATCTACACCGCTATCTCTATAAACATGGAAATATCTCCACTACTATCTCTATAAACATCGAAATATCTACACCGCCATCTGTATAAACATGGAAATACTTACAAAGTTATCTGTATAAACATGGAAATATCTGCACCGTCATCTGTATAAACATGGAAATATCTACACAGCCATGTGTACATATATGGACATATCTACACCGCTCTCTATATAAACATGGAAATAACTACACCGCTATCTGTATATACATGGAAATATCTACACCGCCATCTACATATCCATAGAAATATCTGCACCGCCATCTGTACAAACATGGAATTATCTACACGGTCATCTGTGTATAGATGGAAATATCAACACCGCCATCTGTACAAACATGGAAATATCTGCACCGCTATCTGTATAAACATGGAAATATCTACACCATGGTCTGTATAAACATGGAAATATCTACACCGCTATCTGTATAAACATGGAAATATATACACCGCTATCTGTATAAACCTGGAAATATCTACACCGCTATCTATATAAACATGGTAATATCTACACCGCCATCTATATAAACATGGAAATATCTACACCGCCATCTGTATAAACATGGAAATATCTACAATGCCGTCTGTAGATAGATGGAAATATCTACACTGCGATGTGTATAAACATGGAAATACCTACACCGCTATCTGTAGAAACATGGAAATATCTACACAGCTATCTCTATAAACATGGAAATATCTACACCGCCATCTGTATAAACATGGAAATACCTACAAGTCATCTGTATAAACATGGAAATATCTACACAGCCATCTGTATAAACATGGAAATATCTACACAGCCATCTGTATATACATGGAAATGTCTACACCGCTATCTGTATAAACATGGAAATAACTACACCGCTATTTGTATAAACAAGGAAATATCTACACCGTGATCTGTATAAACATGGAAATAACTACACCGCTATTTGCATAAACAAGGAAATATCTACACCGTGATCTGTATAAACATGGAAATATCTACAACGCCATCTCTATAAACATGGAAATATCTACACCCCTATCTGTATAAACATGGAAATATCCACACCGCTATCTCTATAAACATGGAAATAACTACACCGCGATCAGTATAAACGTGGAAATATCTACACCGCTATCTCTATAAACATGGAAATATCTCCACCGCTATCTCTATAAACGTCGAAATATCTACACCGCCATCTGTATAAACATGAAAATTCTTACAAAGTTATCTGTATAAACATGGAAATATCTACACCGCCATCTGTATAAACATGGAAATATCTACACAGCTATCTCTATAAACATGGAAATATCTACACCGCCATCTGTATAAACATGGAAATACCTACAAGTCATCTGTATAAACATGGAAATATCTACACAGCCATCTGTATAAACATGGAAATATCTACACAGCCATCTGTATATACATGGAAATATCTACACAGCTATCTGTATAAACATGGAAATAACTACACCGCTATTTGTATAAACAAGGAAATATCTACACCGTGATATGTATAAACATGGAAATATCTACACCGCTATTTGTATAAACAAGGAAATATCTACACCGCTATCTGTATAAACATGGAAATAACTACACCGCTATTAGCATAAACAAGGAAATATCTACACCATGATCTGTATAAACATGGAAATATCTACAACGCCATCTGTATAAACATGGAAATAACTACTCCGCTATTTGCATAAACAAGGAAATATCTACACCGCGATCTGTATAAACATGGAAATATCTACACCGCTATCTGTAGAAACATGGAAATATCTACACAGCTATCTCTATAAACATGGAAATATCTACACCGCCATCTGTATAGACATGGAAATACCTACAAGTCATCTGTATAAACATGGAAATATCTACACAGCCATCTGTATAAACATGGAAATATCTACACAGCCATCTGTATATACATGGAAATATCTACACCGCTATCTGTATAAACATGGAAATAACTACACCGCTATTTGTATAAACAAGTAAATATCTACACTGTGATCTGTATAAACATGGAAATATCTACACTGCTATTTGTATAAACAAGGAAATATCTACACCGCTATCTGTATAAACATGGAAATAACTACACCGCTATTTGCATAAACAAGGAAATATCTACACCGTGATCTGTATAAACATGGAAATATCTACAACGCCATCTCTATAAACATGGAAATATCTACACCCCTATCTGTATAAACATGGAAATATCCACACCGCTATCTCTATAAACATGGAAATTACTACACCGCGATCAGTATAAACGTGGAAATATCTACACCGCTATCTCTATAAACATGGAAATATCTCCACTACTATCTCTATAAACATCGAAATATCTACACCGCCATCTGTATAAACATGGAAATACTTACAAAGTTATCTGTATAAACATGGAAATATCTGCACCGTCATCTGTATAAACATGGAAATATCTACACAGCCATGTGTACATATATGGAAATATCTACACCGCTCTCTATATAAACATGGAAATAACTACACCACTATCTGTATATACATGGAAATATCTACACCGCCATCTACATATCCATAGAAATATCTGCACCGCCATCTGTACAAACATGGAATTATCTACACGGTCATCTGTGTATAGATGGAAATATCAACACCGCCATCTGTACAAACATGGAAATATCTGCACCGCTATCTGTATAAACATGGAAATATCTACACCATGGTCTGTATAAACATGGAAATATCTACACCGCTATCTGTATAAACATGGAAATATATACACCGCTATCTGTATAAACCTGGAAATATCTACACCGCTATCTATATAAACATGGTAATATCTACACCACCATCTATATAAACATGGAAATATCTACACCGCCATCTGTATAAACATGGAAATATCTACAATGCCGTCTGTAGATAGATGGAAATATCTACACTGCGATGTGTATAAACATGGAAATACCTACACCGCTATCTGTAGAAACATGGAAATATCTACACAGCTATCTCTATAAACATGGAAATATCTACACCGCCATCTGTATAAACATGGAAATACCTACAAGTCATCTGTATAAACATGGAAATATCTACACAGCCATCTGTATAAACATGGAAATATCTACACAGCCATCTGTATATACATGGAAATGTCTACACCGCTATCTGTATAAACATGGAAATAACTACACCGCTATTTGTATAAACAAGGAAATATCTACACTGTGATCTGTATAAACATGGAAATAACTACACCGCTATTTGCATAAACAAGGAAATATCTACACCGTGATCTGTATAAACATGGAAATATCTACAACGCCATCTCTATAAACATGGAAATATCTACACCCCTATCTGTATAAACATGGAAATATCCACACCGCTATCTCTATAAACATGGAAATAACTACACCGCGATCAGTATAAACGTGGAAATATCTACACCGCTATCTCTATAAACATGGAAATATCTCCACCGCTATCTCTATAAACGTCGAAATATCTACACCGCCATCTGTATAAACATGAAAATTCTTACAAAGTTATCTGTATAAACATGGAAATATCTACACCGCCATCTGTATAAACATGGAAATATCTACACAGCTATCTCTATAAACATGGAAATATCTACACCGCCATCTGTATAAACATGGAAATACCTACAAGTCATCTGTATAAACATGGAAATATCTACACAGCCATCTGTATAAACATGGAAATATCTACACAGCCATCTGTATATACATGGAAATATCTACACAGCTATCTGTATAAACATGGAAATAACTACACCGCTATTTGTATAAACAAGGAAATATCTACACCGTGATTTGTATAAACATGGAAATATCTACACTGCTATTTGTATAAACAAGGAAATATCTACACCGCTATCTGTATAAACATGGAAATAACTACACCGCTATTTGCATAAACAAGGAAATATCTACACCATGATCTGTATAAACATGGAAATATCTACACTGCTATTTCTATAAACAAGGAAATATCTACACTGCTATCTGTATAAACATGGAAATAACTACACCACTATTTCCATAAACAAGGAAATATCTACACCGTGATCTGTATAAACATGGAAATATCTACAACGCCATCTCTATAAACATGGAAATATCTACAGCCCTATCTGTATAAACATGGAAATATCCACACCGCTATCTCTATAAACATGGAAATAACTACACCGCGATCAGTATAAACGTGGAAATATCTACAACGCTATCCCTATAAACATGGAAATATCTCCACTGCTATCTCTATAAACATCGAAATATCTACACCGCCATCTGTATAAACATGGAAATACTTACAAAGTTATCAGTATAAACATGGAAATATCTACTCCGCCATCTGTATAAACATGGAAATATCTAGACAGCCATGTGTACATATATGGAAATATCTACACCGCTCTCTATATAAAGATGGAAATAACTACACCGCTATCTGTATATACGTGGAAATATCTACACCGCCATCTACATATCCATACAAATATCTGTGCCGCCATCTGTATAAACATGCAAATATCTACACGGTCATCTGTGTAGAAATGGAAATATCAACATCGCCATCTGTACAAACATGGAAATATCTGCACCGCTATCTGTATAAATATGGAAATATCTACACCGTGGTCTGTATAAACATGGAAATATCTACACCGCTATCTGTATAAACATAGAAATATATACACCGCAATCTCTATAAACATGGAAATATCTATACCGCCATCTGTATAAACATGGAAATATCTACAATGCCATCTTTAGACAGATGGAAATATCTACACCGCAATCTGTGTAAACGTGGAAATATCTACACCAATATCTGTAAAAACATGGAAATATCTTATCCACACCGCTATCTGTATAAACATGGTAATATCTACACCACCATCTATATAAACATGGAAATATCTACACCGCCATCTGTATAAACATGGAAATATCTACAATGCCATCTGTAGAAAGATGGAAATATCTACACCGCAATCTGTGTAAACATGGAAATATCTACACCAATATCTGTAAAAACATGGAAATATCTACACCGCTATCTGTATAAACATGGAAGTATCTATACCGCGATCTGCATAAACATGGAAATATCTACACCGCGATCTATATAAACATGGAAATATCTACACCGCTATCTGTAGAAACACGGAAATATCTACAGCGCGATCTGAATACACATGGAAATATCTACACCGCGATCTGTATAAACATGGAAATATCTACACCGCTATCTGTAGAAACATGGAAATATCTACACAGCTATCTCTCTAAACATGGAAATATCTACACCGCCATCTGTATAAACATGGAAATACCTACAAGTCATCTGTATAAAGATGGAAATATCTTCACAGCCATCTGTATAAACATGGAAATATCTACACAGCCATCTGTATATACATGGAAATATCTACACCGCTATCTGTATAAACATGGAAATATCTACACCGCGATCTGTATAAACATGGAAATATGTACACCGCTATCTGTAGAAACATGGAAATATCTACACAGCTATCTCTATAAACATGGACATATCTACACCGCCATCTGTATAAACATGGAAATACCTACAAGTCATCTGTATAAACATGGAAATATCTACACAGCCATCTGTGTAAAGATGGAAATATCTACACAGCCATCTGTATATACATGGAAATATCTACACCGCTATCTGTATAAACATGGAAATAACTAGACCGCTATTGGTAGAAACAAGGAAATATCTACACCGTGATCTGTATAAACATGGAAATATCTACACTGCTATTTGTATAAACAAGGAAATATCTACACCGCTATCTGTATAAACATGGAAATAACTATACCGCTATTTGCATAAACAAGGAAATATCTACACCGTGATCTGTATAAACATGGAAATATCTACAACGCCATCTCTATAAACATGGAAATATCTACACCCCTATCTGTATAAACATGGAAATATCCACACCACTATCTCTATAAACATGGAAAATACTACACCGCGATCAGTATAAACGTGGAAATAACTACACCGCTATCTCTATAAACATGGAAATATCTCCACTACTATCTCTATAAACATCGAAATATCTACACCGCCATCTGTATAAACATGGAAATACTTACAAAGTTATCTGTATAAACATGGAAATATCTGCACCGTCATCTGTATAAACATGGAAATATCTACACAGCCATGTGTACATATATGGAAATATCTACACCGCTCTCTATATAAACATGGAAATAACTACACCGCTATCTGTATATACATGGAAATATCTACACCGCCATCTACATATCCATAGAAATATCTGCGCCGCCATCTGTACAAACATGGAATTATCTTCACGGCCATCTGTGTATAGATGGAAATATCAACACCGCCATCTGTACAAACATGGAAATATCTGCACCGCTATCTGTATAAACATGGAAATATCTACACCGTGGTCTGTATAAACATGGAAATATCTACACCGCTATCTGTATAAACATGGAAATATATACACCGCTATCTGTATAAACCTGGAAATATCTACACCGCTATCTGTATAAACATGGTAATATCTACACCACCATCTATATAAACATGGAAATATCTACACCGCCATCTGTATAAACATGGAAATGTCTACAATGCCGTCTGTAGATAGATGGAAATATCTACACTGCGATGTGCATAAACATGGAAATACCTACAGCGCTATCTGTAGAAACATGGAAATATCTACACAGCTATCTCTATAAAGATGGAAATATCTACACCGCCATCTGTATAAACATGGAAATACCTACAAGTCATCTGTATAAACATGGAAATATCTACTCAGCCATCTGTATAATCATGGAAATATCTACACAGCCATCTGTATATACATGGAAATGTCTACACCGCTATCAGTATAAACATGGAAATAACTACACCGCTATTTGTATAAACAAGGAAATATCTACACCGTGATCTGTATAAACATGGAAATAACTACACCGATATTTGCATAAACAAGGAAATATCTACACCGTGATCTGTATAAACATGGAAATATCTACAACGCCATCTCTATAAACATGGAAATATCTACACCCCTATCTGTATAAACATGGAAATATCCACACCGCTATCTCTATAAACATGGAAATAACTACACCGCGATCAGTATAAACGTGGAAATATCTACACCGCTATCTCTATAAACATGGAAATATCTCCAGCGCTATCTCTATAAACATCGAAATATCTACACCGCCATCTGTATAAACATGAAAATTCTTACAAAGTTATCTGTATAAACATGGAAATATCTACACCGCCATATGTATAAACATGGAAATATCTACACAGCTATCTCTATAAACATGGAAATATCTACACCGCCATCTGTATAAACATGGAAATACCTACAAGTCATCTGTATAAACATGGAAATATCTACACAGCCATCTATATAAACATGGAAATATCTACACAGCCATCTGTATATACATGGAAATATCTACACAGCTATCTGTATAAACATGGAAATAACTACAACGCTATTTGTATAAACAAGGAAATATCTACACCGTGATTTGTATAAACATGGAAATATCTACACTGCTATTTGTATAAACAAGGAAATATCTACACCGCTATCTGTATAAACATGGAAATAACTACACCGCTATTTGCATAAACAAGGAAATATCTACACCATGATCTGTATAAACATGGAAATATCTACAACGCCATCTCTATAAACATGGAAATAACTACACCGCTATTTGCATAAACAAGGAAATATCTACACCGTGATCTGTATAAACATGGAAATATCTACAACACCATCTCTATAAACATGGAAATATCTACACTCCTATGTGTATAAACATGGAAATATCCACAACGCTATCTCTATAAACATGGAAATAACTACACCGCGATCAGTATAAACGTGGAAATATCTACACCGCTATCTCTATAAACATGGAAATATCTCCACCGCTATTTCTATAAACATGGAAATATCTACACCGCCATCTGTATAAACATGGAAATACTTAAAAAGTTATCTGTATAAACATGGAAATATCTACACCGCCATCTGCATAAACATGGAAATATCTACACAGCCATGTGTACATACATGGAAATATCTACACCGCTCTCTATATAAACATGGAAATAACTACATCGCTATCTGTATATACATGGAAATATCTACACCGCCATCTACATATACATAGAAATATCTGTGCCGCCATCTGTATAAACATGGAAATATCTACACGGTCATCTGTGTATAGATGGAAATATCAACACCGCCATCTGTACAAACATGGAAATATCTGCACCGCTATCTGTATAAGCATGGAAATATCTACACCGTGGTCTGTATAAACATGGAAATATCTATACCGCTATCTGTATAAACATGGAAATATATACACCGCTATCTCTATAAACATGGAAATATCTACACCGTGATCTGTATAAACATGGAAATATTTACACCGATATCTGTATAAACATGGAAATATCTACACCGCCATCTCTATAAACATGGAAATATCTACACCGCCATCTGTATAAACATGGAAATATCTACACCGCTATCTATATAAACCTGGAAATATCTACACCGCTATCTGTATAAACATGGTAATATCTACACCACCATCTATATAAACATGGAAATATCTACACTGCCATCTGTATAAACATGGAAATATCTACAATGCCATCTGTAGAAAGATGGAAATATCTACACCGCAATCTGTGTAAACATGGAAATATCTACACCAATATCTGTAAAAACATGGAAATATCTACACCGCTATCTGTATAAACATGGAAATATCTACACCGCGATCTGCATAAACATGGAAATATCTACACCGCGATCTGTATAAACATGAAAATATCTACACCGCTATCTGTAGAAACATGGAAATATCTACACCGCGATCTGAATAAACATGGAAATATCTACACCGCGATCTGTATAAACATGGAAATATCTACACCGCTATCTGTAGAAACATGGAAATATCTACACAGCTATCTCTATAAACATGGAAATATCTACACCGCCATCTGTATAGACATGGAAATACCTACAAGTCATCTGTATAAACATGGAAATATCTACACAGCCATCTGTATAAACATGGAAATATCTACACAGCCATCTGTATATACATGGAAATATCTACACCGCTATCTGTATAAACATGGAAATAACTACACTGCTATTTGTATAAACAAGGAAATATCTACACCGCTATCTGTATAAACATGGAAATAACTACACCAATATTTGCATAAACAAGGAAATATCTACACCGTGATCTGTATAAACATGGAAATATCTACAACGCCATCTCTATAAACATGGAAATATCTACACCCCTATCTGTATAAACATGGAAATATCCACACCGCTATCTCTATAAACATGGAAATTACTACACCGCGATCAGTATAAACGTGGAAATATCTACACCGCTATCTCTATAAACATGGAAATATCTCCACTACTATCTCTATAAACATCGAAATATCTACACCGCCATCTGTATAAACATGGAAATACTTACAAAGTTATCTGTATAAACATGGAAATATCTGCACCGTCATCTGTATAAACATGGAAATATCTACACAGCCATGTGTACATATATGGAAATATCTACACCGCTCTCTATATAAACATGGAAATAACTACACCGCTATCTGTATATACATGGAAATATCTACACCGCCATCTACATATCCATAGAAATATCTGCGCCGCCATCTGTACAAACATGGAATTATCTACACGGTCATCTGTGTATAGATGGAAATATCAACACCGCCATCTGTACAAACATGGAAATATCTGCACCGCTATCTGTATAAACATGGAAATATCTACACCGTGGTCTGTATAAACATGGAAATATCTACACCGCTATCTGTATAAACATGGAAATATATACACCGCTATCTGTATAAACCTGGAAATATCTACACCGCTATCTGTATAAACATGGTAATATCTACACCACCATCTATATAAACATGGAAATATCTACACCGCCATCTGTATAAACATGGAAATGTCTACAATGCCGTCTGTAGATAGATGGAAATATCTACACTGCGATGTGCATAAACATGGAAATAACTACACCGCTATCTGTAGAAACATGGAAATATCTACACAGCTATCTCTATAAACATGGAAATATCTACACCGCCATCTGTATAAACATGGAAATACCTACAAGTCATCTGTATAAACATGGAAATATCTACACAGCCATCTGTATAATCATGGAAATATCTACACAGCCATCTGTATATACATGGAAATGTCTACACCGCTATCAGTATAAACATGGAAATAACTACACCGCTATTTGTATAAACAAGGAAATATCTACACCGTGATCTGTATAAACATGGAAATAACTACACCGCTATTTGCATAAACAAGGAAATATCTACACCGTGATCTGTATAAACATGGAAATATCTACAACGCCATCTCTATAAACATGGAAATATCTACACCCCTATCTGTATAAACATGGAAATATCCACACCGCTATCTCTATAAACATGGAAATAACTACACCGCGATCAGTATAAACGTGGAAATATCTACACCGCTATCTCTATAAACATGGAAATATCTCCACCGCTATCTCTATAAACATCGAAATATCTACACCGCCATCTGTATAAACATGAAAATTCTTACAAAGTTATCTGTATAAACATGGAAATATCTACACCGCCATCTGTATAAACATGGAAATATCTACACAGCTATCTCTATAAACATGGAAATATCTACACCGCCATCTGTATAAACATGGAAATACCTACAAGTCATCTGTATAAACATGGAAATATCTACACAGCCATCTATATAAACATGGAAATATCTACACAGCCATCTGTATATACATGGAAATATCTACACAGCTATCTGTATAAACATGGAAATAACTACAACGCTATTTGTATAAACAAGGAAATATCTACACCGTGATTTGTATAAACATGGAAATATCTACACTGCTATTTGTATAAACAAGGAAATATCTACACCGCTATCTGTATAAACATGGAAATAACTACACCGCTATTTGCATAAACAAGGAAATATCTACACCATGATGTGTATAAACATGGAAATATCTACAACGCCATCTCTATAAACATGGAAATAACTACACCGCTATTTGCATAAACAAGGAAATATCTACACCGTGATCTGTATAAACATGGAAATATCTACAACACCATCTCTATAAACATGGAAATATCTACACTCCTATGTGTATAAACATGGAAATATCCACAACGCTATCTCTATAAACATGGAAATAACTACACCGCGATCAGTATAAACGTGGAAATATCTACACCGCTATCTCTATAAACATGGAAATATCTCCACCGCTATTTCTATAAACATGGAAATATCTATACCGCCATCTGTATAAACATGGAAATACTTAAAAAGTTATCTGTATAAACATGGAAATATCTACACCGCCATCTGCATAAACATGGAAATACCTACACAGCCATGTGTACATACATGGAAATATCTACACCGCTCTCTATATAAACATGGAAATAACTACATCGCTATCTGTATATACATGGAAATATCTACACCGCCATCTACATATACATAGAAATATCTGTGCCGCCATCTGTATAAACATGGAAATATCTACACGGTCATCTGTGTATAGATGGAAATATCAACACCGCCATCTGTACAAACATGGAAATATCTGCACCGCTATCTGTATAAGCATGCAAATATCTACACCGTGGTCTGTATAAACATGGAAATATCTATACCGCTATCTGTATAAACATGGAAATATATACACCGCTATCTCTATAAACATGGAAATATCTACACCGTGATCTGTATAAACATGGAAATATTTACACCGATATCTGTATAAACATGGAAATATCTACACCGCCATCTCTATAAACATGGAAATATCTACACCGCCATCTGTATAAACATGGAAATATCTACACCGCTATCTATATAAACCTGGAAATATCTACACCGCTATCTGTATAAACATGGTAATATCTACACCACCATCTATATAAACATGGAAATATCTACACTGCCATCTGTATAAACATGGAAATATCTACAATGCCATCTGTAGAAAGATGGAAATATCTACACCGCAATCTGTGTAAACATGGAAATATCTACACCAATATCTGTAAAAACATGGAAATATCTACACCGCTATCTGTATAAACATGGAAATATCTACACCGCGATCTGCATAAACATGGAAATATCTACACCGCGATCTGTATAAACATGAAAATATCTACACCGCTATCTGTAGAAACATGGAAATATCTACACCGCGATCTGAATAAACATGGAAATATCTACACCGCGATCTGTATAAACATGGAAATATCTACACCGCTATCTGTAGAAACATGGAAATATCTACACAGCTATCTCTATAAACATGGAAATATCTACACCGCCATCTGTATAGACATGGAAATACCTACAAGTCATCTGTATAAACATGGAAATATCTACACAGCCATCTGTATAAACATGGAAATATCTACACAGCCATCTGTATATACATGGAAATATCTACACCGCTATCTGTATAAACATGGAAATAACTACACCGCTATTTGTATAAACAAGTAAATATCTACACTGTGATCTGTATAAACATGGAAATATCTACACTGCTATTTGTATAAACAAGGAAATATCTACACCGCTATCTGTATAAACATGGAAATAACTACACCGCTATTTGCATAAACAAGGAAATATCTACACCGTGATCTGTATAAACATGGAAATATCTACAACGCCATCTCTATAAACATGGAAATATCTACACCCCTATCTGTATAAACATGGAAATATCCACACCGCTATCTCTATAAACATGGAAATTACTACACCGCGATCAGTATAAACGTGGAAATATCTACACCGCTATCTCTATAAACATGGAAATATCTCCACTACTATCTCTATAAACATCGAAATATCTACACCGCCATCTGTATAAACATGGAAATACTTACAAAGTTATCTGTATAAACATGGAAATATCTGCACCGTCATCTGTATAAACATGGAAATATCTACACAGCCATGTGTACATATATGGACATATCTACACCGCTCTCTATATAAACATGGAAATAACTACACCGCTATCTGTATATACATGGAAATATCTACACCGCCATCTACATATCCATAGAAATATCTGCACCGCCATCTGTACAAACATGGAATTATCTACACGGTCATCTGTGTATAGATGGAAATATCAACACCGCCATCTGTACAAACATGGAAATATCTGCACCGCTATCTGTATAAACATGGAAATATCTACACCATGGTCTGTATAA
The DNA here is from genome assembly GCF_028858775.2 of Pan troglodytes. Lineage (NCBI taxonomy): Eukaryota > Metazoa > Chordata > Mammalia > Primates > Hominidae > Pan > Pan troglodytes. Next base: position 3,205,449 of record NC_072408.2, read on the forward strand.
ACATGGAAATATCTACACCGCTATCTGTATAAACATGGAAATATATACACCGCTATCTGTATAAACCTGGAAATATCTACACCGCTATCTATATAAACATGGTAATATCTACACCGCCATCTATATAAACATGGAAATATCTACACCGCCATCTGTATAAACATGGAAATATCTACAATGCCGTCTGTAGATAGATGGAAATATCTACACTGCGATGTGTATAAACATGGAAATACCTACACCGCTATCTGTAGAAACATGGAAATATCTACACAGCTATCTCTATAAACATGGAAATATCTACACCGCCATCTGTATAAACATGGAAATACCTACAAGTCATCTGTATAAACATGGAAATATCTACACAGCCATCTGTATAAACATGGAAATATCTACACAGCCATCTGTATATACATGGAAATGTCTACACCGCTATCTGTATAAACATGGAAATAACTACACCGCTATTTGTATAAACAAGGAAATATCTACACCGTGATCTGTATAAACATGGAAATAACTACACCGCTATTTGCATAAACAAGGAAATATCTACACCGTGATCTGTATAAACATGGAAATATCTACAACGCCATCTCTATAAACATGGAAATATCTACACCCCTATCTGTATAAACATGGAAATATCCACACCGCTATCTCTATAAACATGGAAATAACTACACCGCGATCAGTATAAACGTGGAAATATCTACACCGCTATCTCTATAAACATGGAAATATCTCCACCGCTATCTCTATAAACGTCGAAATATCTACACCGCCATCTGTATAAACATGAAAATTCTTACAAGGTTATCTGTATAAACATGGAAATATCTACACCGCCATCTGTATAAACATGGAAATATCTACACAGCTATCTCTATAAACATGGAAATATCTACACCGCCATCTGTATAAACATGGAAATACCTACAAGTCATCTGTATAAACATGGAAATATCTACACAGCCATCTGTATAAACATGGAAATATCTACACAGCCATCTGTATATACATGGAAATATCTACACAGCTATCTGTATAAACATGGAAATAACTACACCGCTATTTGTATAAACAAGGAAATATCTACACCGTGATATGTATAAACATGGAAATATCTACACCGCTATTTGTATAAACAAGGAAATATCTACACCGCTATCTGTATAAACATGGAAATAACTACACCGCTATTAGCATAAACAAGGAAATATCTACACCATGATCTGTATAAACATGGAAATATCTACAACGCCATCTGTATAAACATGGAAATAACTACACCGCTATTTGCATAAACAAGGAAATATCTACACCGCGATCTGTATAAACATGGAAATATCTACACCGCTATCTGTAGAAACATGGAAATATCTACACAGCTATCTCTATAAACATGGAAATATCTACACCGCCATCTGTATAGACATGGAAATACCTACAAGTCATCTGTATAAACATGGAAATATCTACACAGCCATCTGTATAAACATGGAAATATCTACACAGCCATCTGTATATACATGGAAATATCTACACCGCTATCTGTATAAACATGGAAATAACTACACCGCTATTTGTATAAACAAGTAAATATCTACACTGTGATCTGTATAAACATGGAAATATCTACACTGCTATTTGTATAAACAAGGAAATATCTACACCGCTATCTGTATAAACATGGAAATAACTACACCGCTATTTGCATAAACAAGGAAATATCTACACCGTGATCTGTATAAACATGGAAATATCTACAACGCCATCTCTATAAACATGGAAATATCTACACCCCTATCTGTATAAACATGGAAATATCCACACCGCTATCTCTATAAACATGGAAATTACTACACCGCGATCAGTATAAACGTGGAAATATCTACACCGCTATCTCTATAAACATGGAAATATCTCCACTACTATCTCTATAAACATCGAAATATCTACACCGCCATCTGTATAAACATGGAAATACTTACAAAGTTATCTGTATAAACATGGAAATATCTGCACCGTCATCTGTATAAACATGGAAATATCTACACAGCCATGTGTACATATATGGAAATATCTACACCGCTCTCTATATAAACATGGAAATAACTACACCACTATCTGTATATACATGGAAATATCTACACCGCCATCTACATATCCATAGAAATATCTGCACCGCCATCTGTACAAACATGGAATTATCTACACGGTCATCTGTGTATAGATGGAAATATCAACACCGCCATCTGTACAAACATGGAAATATCTGCACCGCTATCTGTATAAACATGGAAATATCTACACCATGGTCTGTATAAACATGGAAATATCTACACCGCTATCTGTATAAACATGGAAATATATACACCGCTATCTGTATAAACCTGGAAATATCTACACCGCTATCTATATAAACATGGTAATATCTACACCACCATCTATATAAACATGGAAATATCTACACCGCCATCTGTATAAACATGGAAATATCTACAATGCCGTCTGTAGATAGATGGAAATATCTACACTGCGATGTGTATAAACATGGAAATACCTACACCGCTATCTGTAGAAACATGGAAATATCTACACAGCTATCTCTATAAACATGGAAATATCTACACCGCCATCTGTATAAACATGGAAATACCTACAAGTCATCTGTATAAACATGGAAATATCTACACAGCCATCTGTATAAACATGGAAATATCTACACAGCCATCTGTATATACATGGAAATGTCTACACCGCTATCTGTATAAACATGGAAATAACTACACCGCTATTTGTATAAACAAGGAAATATCTACACTGTGATCTGTATAAACATGGAAATAACTACACCGCTATTTGCATAAACAAGGAAATATCTACACCGTGATCTGTATAAACATGGAAATATCTACAACGCCATCTCTATAAACATGGAAATATCTACACCCCTATCTGTATAAACATGGAAATATCCACACCGCTATCTCTATAAACATGGAAATAACTACACCGCGATCAGTATAAACGTGGAAATATCTACACCGCTATCTCTATAAACATGGAAATATCTCCACCGCTATCTCTATAAACGTCGAAATATCTACACCGCCATCTGTATAAACATGAAAATTCTTACAAAGTTATCTGTATAAACATGGAAATATCTACACCGCCATCTGTATAAACATGGAAATATCTACACAGCTATCTCTATAAACATGGAAATATCTACACCGCCATCTGTATAAACATGGAAATACCTACAAGTCATCTGTATAAACATGGAAATATCTACACAGCCATCTGTATAAACATGGAAATATCTACACAGCCATCTGTATATACATGGAAATATCTACACAGCTATCTGTATAAACATGGAAATAACTACACCGCTATTTGTATAAACAAGGAAATATCTACACCGTGATTTGTATAAACATGGAAATATCTACACTGCTATTTGTATAAACAAGGAAATATCTACACCGCTATCTGTATAAACATGGAAATAACTACACCGCTATTTGCATAAACAAGGAAATATCTACACCATGATCTGTATAAACATGGAAATATCTACAACGCCATCTGTATAAACATGGAAATAACTACACCGCTATTTGCATAAACAAGGAAATATCTACACCGTGATCTGTATAAACATGGAAATATCTACAACACCATCTCTATAAACATGGAAATATCTACACTCCTATGTGTATAAACATGGAAATATCCACACGCTATCTCTATAAACATGGAAATAACTACACCGCGATCAGTATAAACGTGGAAATATCTACACCGCTATCTCTATAAACATGGAAATATCTCCACTGCTATTTCTATAAACATGGAAATATCTACACCGCCATCTGTATAAACATGGAAATACTTACAAAGTTATCTGTATAAACATGGAAATATCTACACCGCCATCTGCATAAACATGGAAATATCTACACAGCCATGTGTACATACATGGAAATATCTACACCGATCTCTATATAAACATGGAAATACTTACAAAGTTATCTGTATAAACATGGAAATATCTACACCGCCATCTGCATAAACATGGAAATATCTACACAGCCATGTGTACATACATGGAAATATCTACACCGCTCTCTATATAAACATGGAAATAACTACATCGCTATCTGTATATACATGGAAATATCTACACCGCCATCTACATATACATAGAAATATCTGTGCCGCCATCTGTATAAACATGGAAATATCTACACGGTCATCTGTGTATAGATGGAAATATCAACACCGCCATCTGTACAAACATGGAAATATCTGCACCGCTATCTGTATAAGCATGGAAATATCTACACCGTGGTCTGTATAAACATGGAAATATCTATACCGCTATCTGTATAAACATGGAAATATATACATCGCTATCTCTATAAACATGGAAATATCTACACCGTGATCTGTATAAACATGGAAATATTTACACCGATATCTGTATAAACATGGAAATATCTACACCGCCATCTCTATAAACATGGAAATATCTACACCGCCATCTTTATAAACATGGAAATATCTACACCGCTATCTGTATAAACCTGGAAATTTCTACACCGCTATCTGTATAAACATGGTAATATCTACACCACCATCTATATAAACATGGAAATATCTACACTGCCATCTGTATAAACATGGAAATATCTACAATGCCATCTGTAGAAAGATGGAAATATCTACACCGCAATCTGTGTAAACATGGAAATATCTACACCAATATCTGTAAAAACATGGAAATATCCACACCGCTATCTCTATAAACATGGAAATTACTACACCGCGATGAGTATAAACGTGGAAATATCTACACCGCTATCTCTATAAACATGGAAATATCTCCACTACTATCTCTATAAACATCGAAATATCTACACCGCCATCCGTATAAACATGGAAATACTTACAAAGTTATCTGTATAAACATGGAAATATCTGCACCGTCATCTGTATAAACATGGAAATATCTACACAGCCATGTGTACATATATGGAAATATCTACACCGCTCTCTATATAAACATGGAAATAACTACACCGCTATCTGTATATACATGGAAATATCTACACTGCCATCTACATATCCATAGAAATATCTGCACCGCCATCTGTACAAACATGGAATTATCTACACGGTCATCTCTGTATAGATGGAAATATCAACACCGCCATCTGTGCAAAGATGGAAATATCTGCACCGCTATCTGTATAAACATGGAAATATCTACACCATGGTCTGTATAAACATGGAAATATCTACACCGCTATCTGTATAAACATGGAAATATATACACCGCTATCTGTATAAACCTGGAAATATCTACACCGCTATCTGTATAAACATGGTAATATCTACACCACCATCTATATAAACATGGAAATATCTACACCGCCATCTGTATAAACATGGAAATATCTACAATGCCGTCTGTAGATAGATGGAAATACCTACACTGCGATGTGTATAAACATGGAAATACCTACACCGCTATCTGTAGAAACATGGAAATATCTACACAGCTATCTCTATAAACATGGAAATATCTACACCGCCATCTGTATAAACATGGAAATACCTACAAGTCATCTGTATAAACATGGAAATATCTACACAGCCATCTGTATAAACATGGAAATATCTACACAGCCATCTGTATATACATGGAAATGTCTACACCGCTATCTGTATAAACATGGAAATAACTACACCGCTATTTGTATAAACAAGGAAATATGTACACCGTGATCTGTATAAACATGGAAATAACTACACCGATATTTGCATAAACAAGGAAATATCTACACCGTGATCTGTATAAACATGGAAATATCTACAACGCCATCTCTATAAACATGGAAATATCTACACCCCTATCTGTATAAACATGGAAATATCCACACCGCTATCTCTATAAACATGGAAATAACTACACCGCGATCAGTATAAACGTGGAAATATCTACACCGCTATCTCTATAAACATGGAAATATCTCCACCGCTATCTCTATAAACGTCGAAATATCTACACCGCCATCTGTATAAACATGAAAATTCTTACAAAGTTATCGGTATAAACATGGAAATATCTACACCGCCATCTGTATAAACATGGAAATACCTACAAGTCATCTGTATAAACATGGAAATATCTACACAGCTATCTGTATATACATGGAAATATCTACACAGCTATCTGTATAAACATGGAAATAACTACACCGCTATTTGTATAAACAAGGAAATATCTACACCGTGATTTGTATAAACATGGAAATATCTACACTGCTATTTGTATAAACAAGGAAATATCTACACCGCTATCTGTATAAACATGGAAATAACTACACCGCTATTTGCATAAACAAGGAAATATCTACACCATGATCTGTATAAACATGGAAATATCTACAACGCCATCTGTATAAACATGGAAATAACTACACCGCTATTTGCATAAACAAGGAAATATCTACACCGTGATCTGTATAAACATGGAAATATCTACAACACCATCTCTATAAACATGGAAATATCTACACTCCTATGTGTATAAACATGGAAATATCCACACGCTATCTCTATAAACATGGAAATAACTACACCGCGATCAGTATAAACGTGGAAATATCTACACCGCTATCTCTATAAACATGGAAATATCTCCACTGCTATTTCTATAAACATGGAAATATCTACACCGCCATCTGTATAAACATGGAAATACTTACAAAGTTATCTGTATAAACATGGAAATATCTACACCGCCATCTGCATAAACATGGAAATATCTACACAGCCATGTGTACATACATGGAAATATCTACACCGCTCTCTATATAAACATGGAAATAACTACATCGCTATCTGTATATACATGGAAATATCTGCACCGCCATCTACATATACATAGGAATATCTGTGCCGCCATCTGTATAAACATGGAAATATCTACACGGTCATCTGTGTATAGATGGAAATATCAACACCGCCATCTGTACAAACATGGAAATATCTGCACCGCTATCTGTATAAGCATGGAAATATCTACACCGTGGTCTGTATAAACATGGAAATATCTATACCGCTATCTGTATAAACATGGAAATATATACACCGCTATCTCTATAAACATGGAAATATCTACACCGTGATCTGTATAAACATGGAAATATTTACACCGATATCTGTATAAACATGGAAATATCTACACCGCCATCTCTATAAACATGGAAATATCTACACCGCCATCTGTATAAACATGGAAATATCTACACCGCTATCTGTATAAACCTGGAAATTTCTACACCGCTATCTGTATGAACATGGTAATATCTACACCACCATCTATATAAACATGGAAATATCTACACTGCCATCTGTATAAACATGGAAATATCTACAATGCCATCTGTAGAAAGATGGAAATATCTACACCGCAATCTGTGTAAACATGGAAATATCTACACCAATATCTGTAAAAACATGGAAATATCTACACCGCTATCTGTATAAACATGGAAATATCTACACCGCGATCTGCATAAACATGGAAATATCTACACCGCGATCTGTATAAACATGAAAATATCTACACCGCTATCTGTAGAAACATGGAAATATCTACACCGCGATCTGAATAAACATGGAAATATCTACACCGCGATCTGTATAAACATGGAAATATCTACACCGCTATCTGTAGAAACATGGAAATATCTACACAGCTATCTCTATAAACGTGGAAATATCTACACCGCCATCTGTATAGACATGGAAATACCTACAAGTCATCTGTATAAACATGGAAATATCTACACAGCCATCTGTATAAACATGGAAATATCTACACAGCCATCTGTATATACATGGAAATATCTACACCGCTATCTGTATAAACATGGAAATAACTACACCGCTATTTGTATAAACAAGTAAATATCTACACTGTGATCTGTATAAACATGGAAATATCTACACTGCTATTTGTATAAACAAGGAAATATCTACACCGCTATCTGTATAAACATGGAAATAACTACACCGCTATTTGCATAAACAAGGAAATATCTACACCGTGATCTGTATAAACATGGAAATATCTACAACGCCATCTCTATAAACATGGAAATATCTACACCCCTATCTGAATAAACATGGAAATATCCACACCGCTATCTCTATAAACATGGAAATAACTACACCGTGATCAGTATAAACGTGGAAATGTCTACACTGCTATCTCTATAAACATGGAAATATCTCCACTGCTATTTCCAGAAACATCGAAATATCTACACCGCCATCTGTATAAACATGGAAATACTTACAAAGTTATCTGTATAAACATGGAAATATTTACACCGTCATCTGTATAAACATGGAAATATCTACACAGCCATGTGTACATATATGGAAATATCTACACCGCACTCCATATAAACATGGAAATAACTACACCGCTATCTGTATATACATGGAAATATCTACACCGCTATCTACATATCCATAGAAATATCTGCGCCACCATCTGTATAAACATGGAATTATCTACACGGTCATCTGTGTATAGATGGAAATATCAACACCGCCATCTGTACAAACATGGAAATATCTGCACCGCTATCTGTATAAACATGGAAATATCTACACCGTGGTCTGTAAAACATGGAAATATCTACACCGCTATCTGTATAAACATGGAAATATATACATCGCTATCTGTATAAACATGGAAATACCTACACCGTGATCTGTATAAACATGGAAATATTTACAACGATATCTGTATAAACATGGAAATATCTACACCGCCATCTCTATAAACATGGAGATATCTACACCGCCATCTGTATAAACTTGGAAATATCTACACCGCTATCTGTATAAACCTTTAAATATCTACACCGCTATCTGTATAAACATGGTAATATCTACACCACCATCTATATAAACATGGAAATATCTACACCGCCATCTGTATAAACATGGAAATATCTACAATGCCATCTGTAGAAAGATGGAAATATCTACACCGCAATCTGTGTAAACATGGAAATATCTAAACCAATATCTGTAAAAACATGGAAATATCTACACCGCTATCTGTATAAACATGGAAATATCTATACCGCGATCTGCATAAACATGGAAATATCTACACCGCGATCTGTATAAACATGAAAATATCTACACCGCTATCTGTAGAAACATGGAAATATCTACACCGCGATCTGAATAAACATGGAAATATCTACACCGCGATCTGTATTAACATGGAAATATCTACACCGCTATCTGTAGAAACATGGAAATATCTACACAGCTATCTCTATAAACATGGAAATATCTACACCGCCATCTGTATAGACATGGAAATACCTACAAGTCATCTGCATAAACATGGAAATATCTACACAGCCATCTGTATAATCATGGAAATATCTACACAGCCATCTGTATATACATGGAAATATCTACACCGCTATCTGTATAAACATGGAAATAACTACACCGCTGTTTGTATAAACAAGGAAATATCTACACTGTGATATGTATAAACATGGAAATATCTACACTGCTATTTGTATAAACAAGGAAATATCTACACCGCTATCTGTATAAACATGGAAATAACTCCACCGCTATTTGCATAAACAAGGAAATATCTACACCGTGTTCTGTATAAACATGGAAATATCTACAACGCCATCTCTATAAACATGGAAATATCTACACCCCTATCTGTATAAACATGGAAATATCCACACCGCTATCTCTATAAACATGGAAAATACTACACCGTGATCAGTATAAACGTGGAAATATCTACACCGCTATCTCTATAAACATGGAAATATCTCCACTATTGTCTCTATAAACATCGAAATATCTACACCGCCATCTGTATAAACATGGAAATACTTACAAAGTTATCTGTATAAACATGGAAATATCTACACCGTCATCTGTAAAAACATGGAAATATCTACACAGCCATGTGTACATATATGGAAATATCTACACCGCTCTCTATATAAACATGGAAATAACTACACCGCTATCTGTATATACATGGAAATATCTACACCGCCATCTACATATCCATAGAAATATCTGCGCCGCCATCTGTATCAACATGGAAATATCTACACGGTCATCTGTGTATAGATGGAAATATCAACACCGCCATCTGTACAAACATGGAAATATCTGCACCGCTATCTGTATAAACATGGAAATATCTACACCGTGGTCTGTATAAACATGGAAATATCTACACCGCTATCTGTATAAACATGGAAATATATACACCGCCACATCTATAAACATGGAAATATGTACACCGTGATCTGTATAAACATGGAACTATTTTCACCGATATTTGTATAAACATGGAAATATCTACACCGCCATCTCTACAAACATGGAAATATCTACACCGCCATCTGTATAAACATGGAAATATCTACACCGCTATCTGTATAAACCTGGAAATATCTACACCGCTATCTGTATAAACATGGTAATATCTACACCACCATATATATAAACATGGAAATGTCTACACCGCCATCTGTATAAACATGGAAATATCTACAATGCCGTCTGTAGAAAGATGGAAATATCTACACTTCAATCTGTGTAAACATGGAAATATCTACACCAATATCTGTAAAAACATGGAAATATCTACACCGCTATCTCTATAAACATGGAAATATCTATACCGCGATCTGCATAAACATGGAAATATCTACACCGCGATCTGTATAAACATGAAAATATCTACACCGCTATCTGTAGAAACATGGAAATATCTACACCGCGATCTGAATAAACATGGAAATATCTACACCGCGATCTGTATTCACATGGAAATATCTACACCGCTATCTGTAGAAACATGGAAATATCTACACAGCTATCTCTATAAACATGGAAATATCTACACCGCCATCTGTATAGACATGGAAATACCTACAAGTCATCTGCATAAACATGGAAATATCTACACAGCCATCTGTATAAACATGGAAATATCTACACAGCCATCTGTATATACATGGAAATATCTACACCGCTATCTGTATAAACATGGAAATAACTACACCGCTGTTTGTATAAACAAGGAAATATCTACACTGTGATCTGTATAAACATGGAAATATCTACACTGCTATTTGTATAAACAAGGAAATATCTACACCGCGATCTGTATAAACATGGAAATATCTACACCGCGATCTGTATAAACATGCAAAAATCTACACCGCTATCTGTGGAAACATGGAAATATCTACACAGCTATCTCTATAAACATGGAAATATCTACACCGCCATCTCTATAAACATGGAAATACCTACAAGTCATCTGTATAAACATGGAAATATCTACACCGCCATCTCTATAAACATGGAAATACCTACAAGTCATCTGTATAAACATGGAAATATCTACACAGCCACCTGTATAAACATGGAAATATCTACACAGCCATCTGTATATACATGGAAATATCTACACCGCTACCTGTATAAACATGGAAATAACTACACCGCTATTTGTATAACCAAGGAAATATCTAAACCGTGATTTGTATAAACATGGAAATATCTACACTGCTATTTGTATAAACAAGGAAATATCTACACCGCTATCTGTATAAACATGGAAATAACTACACCGCAATTTGCATAAACAAGGAAATATCTACACAGTGATCTGTATAAACATGGAAATATCTACATCGCCATCTCTATAAACATGGAAATATCTACAATGCTATCTGTAGAAAGATGGAAATATCTACACTGCAATCTGTGTAAACATGGAAAAACCTACACCAATATCTGTAAAAACTTGGAAATATCTACACCGCTATCTGTATAAAGATGGAAATATCTACACCACGACATGCATAAGCATGGAAATATCTACACCGCGATCTGCATAAACATGGAAATATCTACACCGCTATCTGTATAAACATGGAAATATCTACACAGCCATCTGTATAAACATGGAAATATCTACACAGCCATCTGTATATACATGGAAATATCTACACCGCTATCTGTATAAACATGGAAATAACCACACCGCTATTTGTATAAACAAGGACATATCTACACCGTGATTTGTAAAAACATGGAAATATCTACACTGCTATTCGTATAAACAAGGAAATATCTACACCGCTATCTGTATAAACATGGAAATAACTACACCGCTATTTGCATAAACAAGGAAATATCTACACCGTGATCTGAATAAACATGGAAATATCTACAACGCCATCTCTATAAACATGGAAATATCTACATCCCTATCTGTATAAACATGGAAATATCCACACTGCTATCTCCATAAACATGGAAATAACCACACCGCGATCAGTATAAACGTGGAAATATCTACACCGCTATCTCTATAAACATGGAAATATCTCCACTGCTATCTGTTCAAACATCGAAATATCTACACCCCCATCTGTATAAACATGGAAATACTTACAAAGTTATCTGTATAAACATGGAAATATCTACACCGCCATCTGTATAAACATTTAAATATCTACACAGCCATGTGTACATACTTGGAAATATCTACACCGCTCTCTATATAAACATGGAAATAACTACACCGCTATCTGAATATACATGGAAATATCTACACCGCCATCTACATATCCATAGAAATATCTGCGCCGCCATCAGTATAAACATGGAAATATCTACACGGTCATCTGTGTATAGATGGAAATATCAACACCGCCATCTGTACAAACATGGAAATATCTGCACCGCTATCTGTATAAACATGGAAATATCTACACCGTGGTCTGTATAAACATGGAAATATCTACACCGCTATCTGTATAAACATGGAAATATATACACCGCTATCTCTATAAACATGGAAATATCTACACCGTGATCTGTATAAACATGGAAATATTTACACCGATATCTGTATAAACATGGAAATATCTACACCGCCATCTCTATAAACATGGAAATATCTACACAACCATCTGTATAAACATGGAAATATCTACACCGCTATCTGTATAAACCTGGAAATATCTACACCGCTATCTGTATAAACATGGTAATATCTACACCACCATCTATATAAACATGGAAATATGTACACCGCCATCTGTATAAACATGGAAATATCTACAATGCCGTCTGTAGAAAGATGGAAATATCTACACTTCAATCTGTGTAAACAAGGAAATAACTACACCAATATCTGTAAAACATGGAAATATCTACACCGCTATCTGTATAAAGATGGAAATATCTACACCGCGATCTGCATAAGCATGGTAATATCTACACCGCGATCTGCATAAACATGGAAATATCTACACCGCTATCTGTAGAAACATGGAAATATCTACACAGCTATCTCTATAAACATGGAAATATCTACACCGCCATCTGTATAAACATGGAAATACCTACAAATCATCTGTATAAACATGGAAATATCTACACAGCCATCTGTATAAACATTGAAATATATACACAGCCATCTGTATATACATGGAAATATCTACACCGCTATCTGTATAAACATGGAAATAACTACACCGCTATTTGTATAAACAAGGAAATATCTACACCGTGATCTGTATAAACATGGAAATATCTACACTGCTATTTGTATAAACAAGGAAATATCTACACCGCTATCTGTATAAACATGGAAATAACTACACCGCTATTTGCATAAACAAGGAAATATCTACACCGTGATCTGTATAAACATGGAAATATCTACAACGCCATCTCTATAAACATGGAAATATCTACACCCCTATCTGTATAAACATGGAAATATCCACACCGCTATCTCTATAAACATGGAAATAACTACACCGCGATCAGTATAAACGTGGAAATATCTACACCGCTATCTCTATAAACATGGAAATATCTCCACCGCTATCTCTATAAACATCGAAATATCTACACCGCCATCTGTATAAACATGAAAATTCTTACAAAGTTATCTGTATAAACATGGAAATATCTACACCGCCATCTGTATAAACACGGAAATATCTACACAGCTATCTCTATAAACATGGAAATATCTACACAGCCATCTGTATAAACATGGAAATACTTACAAAGTTATTTGTAGAAACATGGAAATATCTACACAGCTATCTCTATAAACATGGAAATATCTACACCGTCATCTGCATAAACATGGAAATACCTACAAGTCATCTGTATAAACATGGAAATATCTACACAGCCATCTGTATAAACATGGAAATATCTACACAGCCATCTGTATATACATGGAAATATCTACACCGCTATCTGTATTAACATGGAAATAACTACACCGCTATTTTTATAAACAAGGAATTATCTACACCGTGATCTGTATAAACATGGAAATATCTACACTGCTATTTGTATAAACAAGGAAATATCTACACGGCTATCTGTATAAACATGGAAATAACTACACCGCTATTTGCATAAACAAGGAAATATCTACACCGTGGTCTGTATAAACATGGAAATATCTACAACGCCATCTCTACAAACATGGAAATATCTACACCCCTATCTGTATAAACATGGAAATATCCACACCTCTATCTCTATAAACATGGAAATAACTACACCGTGATCAGTATAAACGTGGAAATATCTACACCGCTATCTCTATAAACATGGAAATATCTCCACTGCTATGTGTATAAACATCGAAATATCTACACCGCCATCTGTATAAACATGGAAATACTTACAAAGTTATCTGTATAAACATGGAAATATCTACACTGCCATCTGCATAAACATGGAAATATCTACACAGCCATGTGTACATACATGGAAATATCTACACCGCTCTCTATATAAACATGGAAATAACTACATCGCTATCTGTATATACATGGAAATATCTACACCGCCATCTACATATACAAAGAAATATCTGTGCCGCCATCTGTATAAACATGGAAATATCTACACGGTCATCTGTGTATAGATGGAAATATCAACACCGCCATCTGTACAAACATGGAAATATCTGCACCGCTATCTGTATAAGCATGGAAATATCTACAACGTGTTCTGTATAAACATGGAAATATCTATACCGCTATCTGTATAAACATGGAAATATATACACCGCTATCTCTATAAACATGGAAATATCTACACCGTGATCTGTATAAACATGGAAATATTTACACCGATATCTGTATAAACATGGAAATATCTACACCGCCATCTCTATAAACATGGAAATATCTACACCGCCATCTGTATAAACATGGAAATATCTACACCGCTATCTGTATAAACCTGGAAATATCTACACCGCTATCTGTATAAACATGGTAATATCTACACCACCATCTATATAAACATGGAAATATCTACACCGCCATCTGTATAAACATGGAAATATCTACAATGCCATCTGTAGAAAGATGGAAATATCTACACCGCGATCTGCATAAACATGGAAATATCTACACCACTATCTGTATAAAGATGGAAATATCTACACAGCTATCTCTGTAAACATGGAAATATCTACACCACCAACTGTATAAACATGGAAATACCTACAAGTCATCTGTATAAACATGGAAATATCTACACAGCCATCTGTATAAACATGGAAATATCTACACAGCCATCTGTATATACATGGAAATATCTACACCGCTATCTGTATAAACATGGAAATAACTACACCGCTATTTGTATTAACAAGGAAATACCTACAGAGTGATCTGTATAAACATGGAAATATCTACACTGCTATTTGTATAAACAAGGAAATATCTACACCGCTATCAGTATAAACATGGAAATAACTGCACCGCTATTTGCATAAACAATGAAATATCTACACCGTGATCTGTATAAACATGGAAATATCTACAACGCCACCTCTATAAACATGGAAATAACTACACCGCTATTTGCATAAACAAGGAAATATCTACACCGTGATCTGTATAAACATGGAAATATCTACAACGCCATCTCTGTAAACATGGAAATATCTACACTCCTATGTGTACAAACATGGAAATATCCACACCGCTATCTCTATAAACATGGAAATAACTACACCACGATCAGTAGAAACGTGGAAATATCTACACCGCTATCTCTATAAACATGGAAATAACTCCACTGCTATCTCTATAAACATCGAAATATCTACACAGCCATCTGTATAAACATGGAAATACTTACAAAGTTATCTGTAGAAACATGGAAATATCTACACAGCTATCTCTATAAACATGGAAATATCTACACCGTCATCTGCATAAACATGGAAATACCTACAAGTCATCTGTATAAACATGGAAATATCTACACAGCCATCTGTATAAACATGGAAATATCTACACAGCCATCTGTATATACATGGAAATATCTACACCGCTATCTGTATTAACATGGAAATAACTACACCGCTATTTTTATAAACAAGGAATTATCTACACCGTGATCTGTATAAACAAGGAAATATCTACACCGTGATCTGTATAAACATGGAAATATCTACAATGATATTTGTATAAACAAGGAAATATCTACACCGCTATCTGTATAAACATGGAAATAAGTACACCGCTATTTGCATAAACAAGGAAATATCTACACCGTGATCTGTATAAACATGGAAATATCTACAACGCCATCTCTATAAACATGGAAATATCTACACCACTATCTGTATAAACATCGAAATATCCACACCGCTATCTCTATAAACATGGAAATAACTACACCGCGATCAGTATAAACGTGGAAATATCTACACCGCTATCTCTATAAACATGGAAATATCTCCAATGCTATCTCTATAAACATCGAAATATCTACACCGCCATCTGTATAAACATGGAAATATCTACACAGGTATCTGTATAAACATGGAAATATCTACACCGCCATCTGTATAAACATGGAAATACCTACAAGTCATCTGTATAAACATGGAAATATCTACACAGCCATCTGCATAAACATGGAAATATCTACACAGCCATCTGTATATTCACGGAAATATCTACACCGCTATCTGTATAAACATGGAAATAACTACACCGCTATTTGTATAAACAAGGAAATATCTACACCGTGATCTGTATAAACATGGAAATATCTACAATGATATTTGTATAAACAAGGAAATATCTACACCGCTATCTGTATAAACATGGAAATAAGTACACCGCTATTTGCATAAACAAGGAAATATCTACACCGTGATCTGTATAAACATGGAAATATCTACAACGCCATCTCTATAAACATGGAAATATCTACACCACTATCTGTATAAACATCGAAATATCCACACCGCTATCTCTATAAACATGGAAATAACTACACCGCGATCAGTATAAACGTGGAAATATCTACACCGCTATCTCTATAAACATGGAAATATCTCCACTGCTATCTCTATAAACATCGAAATATCTACACCGCCATCTGTATAAACGTGGAAATACTTACAAAGTTATCTGTATAAACATGGAAATATCTACACCGCCATCTGTATAAACATGGAAATATCTACACAGCCATGTGTACATACATGGAAATATCTACACCGCTCTCTATATGAACATAGAAATAACTACACCGCTATCTGTATGTACATGGAAATATCTACACCGCCATCTGCATATCCATAGAAATATCTGCGCCGCCATCTGTATAAACATGGAAATATCTACACCGTGGTTTGTATAAACATGGAAATATCTACACCGCTATCTGTAAAAACATGGAAATATATACACCGCTATCTCTATAAACATGGAAATATCTACACCGTGATCTGTATAAACATGGAAATATTTATACCGATATCTGTATAAACATGGAAATATCTACACCGCCATCTGTATAAACATGGAAATATCTACACCGCTATCTGTATAAACCTGGAAATATCTACACTGCTATCTGTATAAACATGGTAATATCTACACCACCATCTATATAAACATGGAAATGTCTACACCGCCATCTGTATAAACATGGAAATATCTACAATGCCGTCTGTAGAAAGATGGAAATATCTACACTTCAATCTGTGTAAACATGGAAATATCTACACCAATATCTGTATAAACATGGAAATATCTACACCGCTATCTGTAGAAACATGGAAATATCTACACAGCTATCTGTATAAACATGGAAATATCTACACCGCCATCTGTATAAACATGGAAATACCTACAAGTCATCTGTATAAACATGGAAATATCTACACAGCCATCTGCATAAACATGGAAATATCTACACAGCCATCTGTATATTCACGGAAATATCTACACCGCTATCTGTATAAACATGGAAATTACTACACCGCTATTTGTATAAACAAGGAAATATCTACACCATGATCTGTATAAACATGGAAATATCTACAATGATATTTGTATAAACAAGGAAATATCTACACCGCTATCTGTATAAACATGGAAATAAGTACACCGCTATTTGCATAAACAAGGAAATATCTACACCGTGATCTGTATAAACATGGAAATATCTACAACGCCATCTCTATAAACATGGAAATATCTACACCACTATCTGTATAAACATCGAAATATCCACACCGCTATCTCTATAAACATGGAAATAACTACACCGCGATCAGTATAAACGTGGAAATATCTACACCGCTATCTCTATAAACATGGAAATATCTCCAATGCTATCTCTATAAACATCGAAATATCTACACCGCCATCTGTATAAACGTGGAAATACTTACAAAGTTATCTGTATAAACATGGAAATATCTACACCGCCATCTGTATAAACATGGAAATATCTACACAGCCATGTGTACATACATGGAAATATCTACACCGCTCTCTATATGAACATAGAAATAACTACACCGCTATCTGTATGTACATGGAAATATCTACACCGCCATCTGCATATCCATAGAAATATCTGCGCCGCCATCTGTATAAACATGGAAATATCTACACCGTGGTTTGTATAAACATGGAAATATCTACACCGCTATCTGTATAAACATGGAAATATATACACCGCTATCTCTATAAACATGGAAATATCTACACCGTGATCTGTATAAACATGGAAATATTTACACCGATATCTGTATAAACATGGAAATATCTACACCGCCATCTCTATAAACATGGAAATATCTACACCGCCATCTGTATAAACCCGGAAATATCTACACCGCTATCTGTATAAACCTGGAAATATCTACAACGCTATCTGTATAAACATGGTAATATCTACTCCACCATCTATATAAACATGGAAATATCTACACCGCCATCTGTATAAACATGGAAATATCTACAATGCCATCTGTAGAAAGATGGAAATATCTACACTGCGATCTGTGTAAACATGGAAATACCTACACCAATATCTGTAAAAACATGGAAATATCTACACCGCTATCAGTATAAAGATGGAAATATCTACACCGCGATTTGCATAAGCATGGAAATATCTACACCGCGATCTGCATAAACTTGGAAATATCTACACCGCTATCTGTAGAAACATGGAAATATCTACACAGCTATCTCTGTAAACATGGAAATATCTACACCGCCATCTGAATAAACATGGAAATACCTACAAGTCATCTGTATAAACATGGAAATATCTACACAGCCATCTGTAGAAACATGGAAATATCTACACAGCCATCTGTATATACATGGAAATATCTACACCGCTATCTGTATAAACATGGAAATAACTACACCGCTATTTGTATAAACAAGGAAATATCTACACCGTGATCTGTATAAACATGGAAATATCTACACTGCTATTTGTATAAACAAGGAATTATTTACACCGCTATCAGTATAAACATGGAAATAACCACACCGCTATTTGCATAAACAAGGAAATATCTACACCGTGATCTGTATAAACATGGAAATATCTACAACGCCATCTCTATAAACATGGAAATATCTACACCCCTATCTGTATTAACATGGAAATATCCACACCGCTATCTCAATAAACATGGAAATATCTACACCGCTATCAGTATAAAGATGGAAATATCTACACCGCGATTTGCATAAGCATGGAAATATCTACACCGCGATCTGTAGAAACATGGAAATATCTACACAGCTATCTCTGTAAACATGGAAATATCTACACCGCCATCTGAATAAACATGGAAATACCTACAAGTCATCTGTAGAAACATGGAAATATCTACACAGCCATCTGTATATACATGCAAATATCTACACCGCTATCTGTATAAACATGGAAATAACTACACCGCTATTTGTATAAACAAGGAAATATCTACACCGTGATCTGTATAAACAGGGAAATATCTACACTGCTATTTGTATAAACAAGGAAATATCTACACCGCTATCTGTATAAACATGGAAATAACTACACCGCTATTTGCATAAACAAGGAAATATCTACATCGTGATCTGCATAAACATGGAAATATCTACAACGCCATCTCTATAAACATGGAAATATCTACACCCCTATCTGTATAAACATGGAAATATCCACACCGCTATCTCTATAAACATGGAAATAACTACAACGCGATCAGTATAAACGTGGAAATATCTACACCGCTATCTCTATAAACATGGAAATATCTCCACTGCTATCTCTATAAACATCGAAATATCTACACCGCCATCTGTATAAACATGGAAATACTTACAAAGTTATCTGTATAAACATGGAAATATCTACACCGCCATCTGTATAAACATGGAAATATCTACACAGCCATGTGTACATACATGGAAATACCTACACTGCTCTCTATATAAACATGGAAATAATTACACCGCTATCTGTATATACATGGAAATATCTACACCGCCAACTACATATCCATAGAAATATCTGCTCCGCCATCTTTATAAACATGGTAATATCTACACGGTCATCTGTGTATAGATGGAAGTATCAACACCGCCATCTGTACAAACATGGAAATATCTGCACCGCTATCTTTATAAACGTGGAAATATCTACACCGTGGTCTGTATAAACATGGAAATATATACACTGCTATCTCTATAAACATGGAAATATCTACAACGCTATCTGTGTAAACATGGAAATATATACACCGCTATCTCTATAAACATGGAAATATCTACACCGTGATCTGTATAAACATGGAAATATTTCACCGATATCTGTATAAACATGGAAATATCTACACCGCCATCTCTATAAACATGGAAATATCTACACCGCCATCTGTATAAACCCGGAAATATCTACACCGCTATCTGTATAAACCTGGAAATATCTACACCGCTATCAGTATAAACATGGTAATATCTACTCCACCATCTATATAAACATGGAAATATCTACACCGCCATCTGTATAAACATGGAAATATCTACAATGCCATCTGTAGAAAGATGGAAATAGCTACACTGCGATCTGTGTAAACATGGAAATACCTACACCAATATCTGTAAAAACATGGAAATATCTACACCGCTATCAGTATAAAGATGGAAATATCTACACCGCGATTTGCATAAGCATGGAAATATCTACACCGCGATCTGCATAAACTTGGAAATATCTACACCGCTATCTGTAGAAACATGGAAATATCTACACAGCTATCTCTGTAAACATGGAAATATCTACACCGCCATCTGAATAAACATGGAAATACCTACAAGTCATCTGTATAAACATGGAAATATCTACACAGCCATCTGTATAAACATGGAAATATCTACTCCACCATCTATATAAACATGGAAATATCTACACCGCCCTCTGTATAAACCCGGAAATATCTACACCGCTATCTGTATAAACCTGGAAATATCTACACCGCTATCTGTATAAACATGGTAATATCTACTCCACCATCTATATAAACATGGAAATATCTACACCGCCATCTGTATAAACATGGAAATATCTACAATGCCATCTGTAGAAAGATGGAAATATCTACACCGCGATCTGTGTAAACATGGAAATACCTACACCAATATCTGTAAAAACATGGAAATATCTACACCGCTATCAGTATAAAGATGGAAATATCTACACCGCGATTTGCATAAGCATGGAAATATCTACACCGCGATCTGTAGAAACATGGAAATACCTACACAGCTATCTCTGTAAACATGGAAATATCTACACCGCCATCTGAATAAACATGGAAATACCTACAAGTCATCTGTAGAAACATGGAAATATCTACACAGCCATCTGTATATACATGCAAATATCTACACCGCTATCTGTATAAACATGGAAATAACTACACCGCTATTTGTATAAACAAGGAAATATCTACACCGTGATCTGTATAAACAGGGAAATATCTACACTGCTATTTGTATAAACAAGGAAATATCTACACCGCTATCTGTATAAACATGGAAATAACTACACCGCTATTTGCATAAACAAGGAAATATCTACATCGTGATCTGCATAAACATGGAAATATCTACAACGCCATCTCTATAAACATGGAAATATCTACACCCCTATCTGTATAAACATGGAAATATCCACACCGCTATCTCTATAAACATGGAAATAACTACACCGCGATCAGTATAAACGTGGAAATATCTACACCGCTATCTCTATAAACATGGAAATATCCCCACTGCTATCTCTATAAACATCGAAATATCTACACAGCCATCTGTATAAACATGGAAATACTTACAAAGTTATCTGTATAAACATGGAAATATCTACACCGCCATCTATATAAACATGGAAATATCTACACAGCCATGTGTACATACTTGGAAATACCTACACTGCTCTCTATATAAACATGGAAATAATTACACCGCTATCTGTATATACATGGAAATATCTACACCGCCAACTACATATCCATAGAAATATCTGCGCCGCCATCTGTATAAACATGGAAATATCTACACGGTCATCTGTGTATAGATGGAAGTATCAACACTGCCATCTGTACAAACATGGAAATATCTGCACCGCTATCTGTATAAACGTGGATATATCTACACCGTGGTCTGTATAAACATGGAAATATATACACTGCTATCTCTATAAACATGGAAATATCTACACCGCTATCTGTATAAACAAGGAAATATCTACACCGATATGTGTATAAACATGGAAATATCTACACTGCCATCTCTATAAACATGGAGGTATCCACACCGCCATCTGTATAAACCTGGAAATATCTACACCGCTATCTGTATAAACCTGGAAATATCTACACCGCTATCTGTATAAACATGGTAATATCTACCCCACCATCTATATAAACATGGAAATATCTACACCGCCGTCTGTATAAAAACGGAAATATCTACAATGCCTTCTGTAGAAAGATGGAAATATCTACACTGCAATCTGTGTAAACATGGAAATACCTACACCAATCTCTGTTAAAACATGGAAATATCTACACTGCTATCTGTATAAAGATGGAAATATCTACACAGCGATCTGCATAAGCATGGAAATATCTACACCGCGATCTTCATAAACATGGAAATATCTACACCGCTATCTGTAGAAACATGGAAATATCTACACCGCGATCTGCATAAACATGGAAATATCTACACCGCGATCCGTATAAACATGGAAATAACTACACCGCTATCTGTAGAAACATGGAAATATCTACACAGCTATCTCTATAAATATGGAAATATCTACACCGCCATCTGAATAAACATGGAAATACCTACAAGTCATCTGTATAAACATGAAAATATCTACACAGCCATCTGTATAAACATGGAAATATCTACACAGCCATCTGTATATACATGGAAATATCTACACCGCTATCTGTATAAACATGGAAATAACTACACCGATATTTGTATAAACAAGGAAATATCTACACCGTGATCTGTATAAACATGGAAATATCTACACTGCTATTTGTATAAACAAGGAAATATCTGCACCGCTATCAGTATAAACATGGAAATAACCACACCGCTATTTGCATAAACAAGGAAATATCTACACCGTGATATGTATAAACATGGAAATATCTACAACGCCATCTCTATAAACATGGAAATATCTACACCCCTATCTGTATTAACATGGAAATATCCACACCACTATCTCAATAAACATGGAAATATCTACACCGCTATCTGTAGAAACATGGAAATATCTACACAGCTATCTCTGTAAACATGGAAATATCTACACCGCAAACTGTATAAACATGGAAATACCTACAAGTCATCTGTATAAACATGGAAATATCTACACAGCCATCTGTATAAACATGGAAATATCTACACATCCATCTGTATAAACATGGAAATAACTAGACCGCTATTTGTATAAACAAGGAAATACCTACACAGTGATCAGTATAAACATGGAAATATCTACACTGCTATTTGTATAAACAAGGAAATATCTACACCGCTATCAGAATAAACATGGAAATATCTACACCGCTCTCTATATAAACATGAAAATAACTACACCGCTATCTGTATGTACATGGAAATATCTACACCGCCATCTGCATATCCATAGAAATATCTGCGCCGCCATCTGTATAAACATGGAAATATCTACACGGTAATCTGTGTATAGATGGAAATATCAACACCGCCATCTGTACAAATATGGAAATATCTGCACCGCTATCTGCATAAACATGGAAATATCTACACCGTGGTCTGTATAAACATGGAAATATCTACACCGCTATCTGTATAAACATGGAAATATATACACCGCTATCTCTATAAACATGGAAATATCTACACCGTGATCTGTATAAACATGGAAATACTTACACCGATATCTGTATAAATATGGAAATAACTACACCGCCATCTCTATAAACATGGAAATATCTACACCGCCATCTGTATAAACATGGAAATATCTATACCGCTATCTGTATAAACCTGGAAATATCTAAACCGCTATCTGTATAAACATGGTAATATCTACACCACCATCTAAATAAACATGGAAATATCTACACCGCCATCTGTATAAACATGGAAATATCTACAATGCCATCTGTAGAAAGATGGAAATATCTACAAAGCAATCTGTGTAAACATGGAAATATCTACACCAATGTCTGTAAAAACATGGAAATATCTACACCACAATCTGCATAAACATGGAAATATCTACTCCGCGATCTGTATACACATGGAAATATCTACACCGCTATCTGTATAAACATGGAAATATCTACACCACTATCTGTAGAAACATGGAAATATCTACACCGCGATCTGCATAAACATGGAAATATCTACACCGCGATCTGTATAAACATGGAAATATCTACACCGCGATCTGTATAAACATGCAAAAATCTACACCGCTATCTGTGGAAACATGGAAATATCTACACAGCTATCTCTATAAACATGGAAATATCTACACCGCCATCTCTATAAACATGGAAATACCTACAAGTCATCTGTATAAACATGGAAATATCTACACAGCCACCTGTATAAACATGGAAATATCTACACAGCCATCTGTATATACATGGAAATATCTACACCGCTACCTGTATAAACATGGAAATAACTACACCGCTATTTGTATAACCAAGGAAATATCTAAACCGTGATTTGTATAAACATGGAAATATCTACACTGCTATTTGTATAAACAAGGAAATATCTACACCGCTATCTGTATAAACATGGAAATAACTACACCGCAATTTGCATAAACAAGGAAATATCTACACAGTGATCTGTATAAACATGGAAATATCTACATCGCCATCTCTATAAACATGGAAATATCTACAATGCTATCTGTAGAAAGATGGAAATATCTACACTGCAATCTGTGTAAACATGGAAAAACCTACACCAATATCTGTAAAAACTTGGAAATATCTACACCGCTATCTGTATAAAGATGGAAATATCTACACCACGACATGCATAAGCATGGAAATATCTACACCGCGATCTGCATAAACATGGAAATATCTACACCGCTATCTGTATAAACATGGAAATATCTACACAGCCATCTGTATAAACATGGAAATATCTACACAGCCATCTGTATATACATGGAAATATCTACACCGCTATCTGTATAAACATGGAAATAACCACACCGCTATTTGTATAAACAAGGACATATCTACACCGTGATTTGTAAAAACATGGAAATATCTACACTGCTATTCGTATAAACAAGGAAATATCTACACCGCTATCTGTATAAACATGGAAATAACTACACCGCTATTTGCATAAACAAGGAAATATCTACACCGTGATCTGAATAAACATGGAAATATCTACAACGCCATCTCTATAAAAATGGAAATATCTACATCCCTATCTGTATAAACATGGAAATATCCACACTGCTATCTCCATAAACATGGAAATAACCACACCGCGATCAGTATAAACGTGGAAATATCTACACCGCTATCTCTATAAACATGGAAATATCTCCACTGCTATCTGTTCAAACATCGAAATATCTACACCCCCATCTGTATAAACATGGAAATACTTACAAAGTTATCTGTATAAACATGGAAATATCTACACCGCCATCTGTATAAACATTTAAATATCTACACAGCCATGTGTACATACTTGGAAATATCTACACCGCTCTCTATATAAACATGGAAATAACTACACCGCTATCTGAATATACATGGAAATATCTACACCGCCATCTACATATCCATAGAAATATCTGCGCCGCCATCAGTATAAACATGGAAATATCTACACGGTCATCTGTGTATAGATGGAAATATCAACACCGCCATCTGTACAAACATGGAAATATCTGCACCGCTATCTGTATAAACATGGAAATATCTACACCGTGGTCTGTATAAACATGGAAATATCTACACCGCTATCTGTATAAACATGGAAATATATACACCGCTATCTCTATAAACATGGAAATATCTACACCGTGATCTGTATAAACATGGAAATATTTACACCGATATCTGTATAAACATGGAAATATCTACACCGCCATCTCTATAAACATGGAAATATCTACACAACCATCTGTATAAACATGGAAATATCTACACCGCTATCTGTATAAACCTGGAAATATCTACACCGCTATCTGTATAAACATGGTAATATCTACACCACCATCTATATAAACATGGAAATATGTACACCGCCATCTGTATAAACATGGAAATATCTACAATGCCATCTGTAGAAAGATGGAAATATCTACACTTCAATCTGTGTAAACAAGGAAATAACTACACCAATATCTGTAAAACATGGAAATATCTACACCGCTATCTGTATAAAGATGGAAATATCTACACCGCGATCTGCATAAGCATGGTAATATCTACACCGCGATCTGCATAAACATGGAAATATCTACACCGCTATCTGTAGAAACATGGAAATATCTACACAGCTATCTCTATAAACATGGAAATATCTACACCGCCATCTGTATAAACATGGAAATACCTACAAATCATCTGTATAAACATGGAAATATCTACACAGCCATCTGTATAAACATTGAAATATATACACAGCCATCTGTATATACATGGAAATATCTACACCGCTATCTGTATAAACATGGAAATAACTACACCGCTATTTGTATAAACAAGGAAATATCTACACCGTGATCTGTATAAACATGGAAATATCTACACTGCTATTTGTATAAACAAGGAAATATCTACACCGCTATCTGTATAAACATGGAAATAACTACACCGCTATTTGCATAAACAAGGAAATATCTACACCATGATCTGTATAAACATGGAAATATCTACAACGCCATCTCTATAAACATGGAAATATCTACACCCCTATCTGTATAAACATGGAAATATCCACACCGCTATCTCTATAAACATGGAAATAACTACACCGCGATCAGTATAAACGTGGAAATATCTACACCGCTATCTCTATAAACATGGAAATATCTCCACCGCTATCTCTATAAACATCGAAATATCTACACCGCCATCTGTATAAACATGAAAATTCTTACAAAGTTATCTGCATAAACATGGAAATATCTACACCGCCATCTGTATAAACACGGAAATATCTACACAGCTATCTCTATAAACATGGAAATATCTACACAGCCATCTGTATAAACATGGAAATACTTACAAAGTTATTTGTAGAAACATGAAAATATCTACACAGCTATCTCTATAAACATGGAAATATCTACACCGTCATCTGCATAAACATGGAAATACCTACAAGTCATCTGTATAAACATGGAAATATCTACACAGCCATCTGTATAAACATGGAAATATCTACACAGCCATCTGTATATACATGGAAATATCTACACCGCTATCTGTATTAACATGGAAATAACTACACCGCTATTTTTATAAACAAGGAATTATCTACACCGTGATCTGTATAAACATGGAAATATCTACACTGCTATTTGTATAAACAAGGAAATATCTACACGGCTATCTGTATAAACATGGAAATAACTACACCGCTATTTGCATAAACAAGGAAATATCTACACCGTGGTCTGTATAAACATGGAAATATCTACAACGCCATCTCTACAAACATGGAAATATCTACACCCCTATCTGTATAAACATGGAAATATCCACACCTCTATCTCTATAAACATGGAAATAACTACACCGTGATCAGTATAAACGTGGAAATATCTAAACCGCTATCTCTATAAACATGGAAATATCTCCACTGCTATGTGTATAAACATCGAAATATCTACACCGCCATCTGTATAAACATGGAAATACTTACAAAGTTATCTGTATAAACATGGAAATATCTACACTGCCATCTGCATAAACATGGAAATATCTACACAGCCATGTGTACATACATGGAAATATCTACACCGCTCTCTATATAAACATGGAAATAACTACATCGCTATCTGTATATACATGGAAATATCTACACCGCCATCTACATATACAAAGAAATATCTGTGCCGCCATCTTATAAACATGGAAATATCTACACGGTCATCTGTGTATAGATGGAAATATCAACACCGCCATCTGTACAAACATGGAAATATCTGCACCGCTATCTGTATAAGCATGGAAATATCTACACCGTGTTCTGTATAAACATGGAAATATCTATACCGCTATCTGTATAAACATGGAAATATATACACCGCTATCTCTATAAACATGGAAATATCTACACCGTGATCTGTATAAACATGGAAATATTTACACCGATATCTGTATAAACATGGAAATATCTACACCGCCATCTCTATAAACATGGAAATATCTACACCGCCATCTGTATAAACATGGAAATATCTACACCGCTATCTGTATAAACCTGGAAATATCTACACCGCTATCTGTATAAACATGGTAATATCTACACCACCATCTATATAAACATGGAAATATCTACACCGCCATCTGTATAAACATGGAAATATCTACAATGCCATCTGTAGAAAGATGGAAATATCTACACCGCGATCTGCATAAACATGGAAATATCTACACCACTATCTGTATAAAGATGGAAATATCTACACAGCTATCTCTGTAAACATGGAAATATCTACACCACCAACTGTATAAACATGGAAATACCTACAAGTCATCTGTATAAACATGGAAATATCTACACAGCCATCTGTATAAACATGGAAATATCTACACAGCCATCTGTATATACATGGAAATATCTACACCGCTATCTGTATAAACATGGAAATAACTACACCGCTATTTGTATTAACAAGGAAATACCTACAGAGTGATCTGTATAAACATGGAAATATCTACACTGCTATTTGTATAAACAAGGAAATATCTACACCGCTATCAGTATAAACATGGAAATAGCTACACCGCTATTTGCATAAACAATGAAATATCTACACCGTGATCTGTATAAACATGGAAATATCTACAACGCCACCTCTATAAACATGGAAATAACTACACCGCTATTTGCATAAACAAGGAAATATCTACACCGTGATCTGTATAAACATGGAAATATCTACAACGCCATCTCTGTAAACATGGAAATATCTACACTCCTATGTGTACAAACATGGAAATATCCACACCGCTATCTCTATAAACATGGAAATAACTACACCACGATCAGTAGAAACGTGGAAATATCTACACCGCTATCTCTATAAACATGGAAATAACCCCACTGCTATCTCTATAAACATCGAAATATCTACACAGCCATCTGTATAAACATGGAAATACTTACAAAGTTATCTGTAGAAACATGGAAATATCTACACAGCTATCTCTATAAACATGGAAATATCTACACCGTCATCTGCATAAACATGGAAATACCTACAAGTCATCTGTATAAACATGGAAATATTTACACAGCCATCTGTATAAACATGGAAATATCTACACAGCCATCTGTATATACATGGAAATATCTACACCGCTATCTGTATTAACATGGAAATAACTACACCGCTATTTTTATAAACAAGGAATTATCTACACCGTGATCTGTATAAACATGGAAATATCTACACTGCTATTTGTATAAACAAGGAAATATCTACACGGCTATCTGTATAAACATGGAAATAACTACACCGCTATTTGCATAAACAAGGAAATATCTACACCGTGGTCTGTATAAACATGGAAATATCTACAACGCCATCTCTACAAACATGGAAATATCTACACCCCTATCTGTATAAACATGGAAATATCCACACCTCTATCTCTACAAACATGGAAATAACTACACCGTGATCAGTATAAACGTGGAAATATCTACACCGCTATCTCTATAAACATGGAAATATCTCCACTGCTATGTCTATAAACATCGAAATATCTACACCGCCATCTGTATAAACATGGAAATATCTACACCGCTATCTGCATAAACCTGGAAGTATCTACATCGCTATCTGTATAAACATGGTAATATCTACACCACCATCTATATAAACATGGAAATATCTACACCGCCATCTGTATAAACTTGCAAATATCTACAATGCCATCTGTAGAAAGATGGAAATATCTACACCGCAATCTGTGTAAACATGGAAATATCTACACCAATATCTGTAAAAACATGGAAATATCTACACCGCTATCTGTATAAAAATGGAAATATCTACACCGCGATCTGCATAAACATGGAAATATCTACACCGCGATCTGTATAAACATGGAAATATCTACACCACTATCTGTAGAAACATGGAAATATCTACACTGCGACCTGCATAAACATGGAAATATCTACACCGCGATCTGTATAAACTTGGAAATATCTACACCGCTGTCTGTAGAAACATGGAAATATCTACACAGCTATCTCTATAAACATGGAAATATCTACACCGCCATCTCTATAAACATGGAAATACCTACAAGTCAACTGTATAAACATGGAAATATCTGCACATCCATCTGTATAAACATGGAAATATCTACACAGCCATCTGTATATACATGGAAATATCTACACCGCTATCTGTATAAACATGGAAATAACTACACCGCTATTTGTATAAACAAGGAAATATCTACACCGTGATTTGTAAAAACATGGAAATAATTACACTGCTATTTGTATAAACAAGGAAATATCTACACCGCTATCTGTATAAACATGGAAATAACTACACCGCTATTTGCAAAAACAAGGAAAGATCTACACCGTGATCTGAATAAACATGGAAATATCTACAACGCCATCTCTATAAACATGGAAATATCTACACCCCTATCTGTATAAACATGGAAATATCCACACTGCTATCTCTATAAACATGGAAATAACCACACCGCGATCAGTATAAACGTGGAAATATCTACACCGCTATCTCTATAAACATGGAAATATCTCCACTGCTATCTGTACAAACATCGAAATATGTATACCCACGTCTGTATAAACATGGAAATACTTACAAAGTTACCTGTATAAACATGGAAATACCTACACTGCCATCTGTATAAACATTTAAATATCTACACAGCCATGTGTACATACTTGGAAATATCTACACCGCTCTCTATATAAACATGGAAATAACTACACAGCTATCTGTATATACATGGAAATATCTACACCGCCATCTACATATCCATAGAAATATCTGCGCCGCCATCTGTATAAACATGGAAATATCTACACGGTCATCTGTGTATAGATGGAAATATCAACACCGCTATCTGTATAAACATGGAAATATCTACACCGCGATCTGTATAAACATGGAAATATCTACACCGCTATCTGTATAAACCTGGAAATATCTACACCGCCATCTTTATAAACATGGAAATATCTACACCGCTATTTGTATAAACAAGGAAATATCTACACCGCTATCTGTATAAACATGGAAATAACTACACCGCTATTTGCATAAACAAGGAAATATCTACACCGTGATCTGTATAAACATGGAAATATCTACAACGCCATCTCTATAAACATGGAAATATCTACACCCCTATGTGTATAAACATGGAAATATCCACACCGCTATCTCTATAAACATGGAAATAACTACACCGCGATCAGTATAAACGTGGAAATATCTACACCGCGATCTGTATAAACATGGAAATATCTGCACCGCTATCTGTATAAACATGGAAATATCTACACCGTGGTCTGTATAAACATGGAAATATCTACACCGCTATCTGTATAAACATGGAAATATATACACCGCTATCTCTATAAACATGGAAATATCTACACCGTGATCTGTATAAACATGGAAATACTTACTCCGATATCTGTATAAACATGGAAATAACTACACCGCCGTCTCTATAAACATGGAAATATCTACACCGCCATCTGTATAAACATGGAAATATCTACACCGCTATCTGTATAAAGCTGGAAATATCTACACCGCTATCTGTATAAACATGGTAATATCTACACCACCATCTAAATAAACATGGAAATATCTACACCGCCATCTGTATAAACATGGAAATATCTACAATGCCATCTGTAGAAAGATGGAAATATCTACACCGCAATATGTGTAAACATGGAAATATCTACACCAATGTCTGTAAAAACACGGAAATATGTACACCGCTATCTTTATAAACATGGAAATATCTACACCGCAATCTGCATAAACATGGAAATATCTACTCCGCGATCTGTATAAACATGGAAATATCAACACCGCTATATGTAGAAACATGGAAATATCTACACCGCGATCTGCATAAACATGGAAATATGTACACCGCGATCTGTATAAACATGTAAATATCTACACCGCGATCTGTATAAACATGGAAATATCTACACCGCTATCTGTAGAAACATGGAAATATCTAGACCGCGATCTGCATAAACATGGAAATATCTACACCGCGATCTGTATAAACATGTAAATATCTACACCGCCATCTGTATAAACATGTAAATATCTACACCGCTATCTGTAGAAACATGGAACTATCTACACAGCTATCTCTATAAACATGGAAATATCTACACCGCCATCTCTATAAACATGGAAATACCTACAATTCATCTGTATAAACATGGAAATATCTACACAGCCACCTGTATAAACATGGAAATATCTACACAGCCATCTGTATATACATGGAAATATCTACACCGCTACCTGTATAAACATGGAAATAACTACACCGCTATTTGTATAACCAAGGAAATATCTACACCGTGATCTGTATAAACATGGAAATATCTACACTGCTATTTGTATAAAGAAGGAAATATCTACACCGCTATCTGTATAAACATGGAAATAACTACACCGCTATTTGCATAAAGAAGGAAATATCTACAACGTTATCTGTATAAACATGGAAATATCTACAACGCCATCTCTATAAACATGGAAATATCTACACCCCTATCTGTATAAACATGGAAATATCCACACGGCTATCTCTATAAACATGGAAATAACTACACCGCGATCAGTATAAACGTGGAAATATCTACACCGCTATCTCCATAAACATGGAAATATCTCCACTGCTATCTCTATAAACATCGAAATATCTACACCGCCATCTGTATAAACATGGAAATACTTACAATGTTATCAGTATAAACATGGAAATACCTACACCGCCATCTGTATAAACACGGAAATATCTAGAAAGCCATGTGTACATACATGGAAATATCTACACCGCTCTCTATATAAACATGGAAATAACTACACCGCTATCTGTATATACATGGAAATATCTACCCCGCTATCTACATATATATAGAAATATCTGTGCCGCCATCTGTATAAACATGGAAATATCTACACGGTCATCTGTGTATAGATGGAAATATCAACACCGCCATCTGTACAAACATGGAAATATCTGCACCGCTATCTGTATAAACATGGAAATATCTACACCGAGGTCTGTATAAACATGGAAAAATCAATACCGCTATCTCTATAAACATGGAAATATCTACACCGTGATCTGTATAAACATGGAAATATTTACACCGATATCTGTATAAACATGGAAATATCTACACCGCCATCTCTTTAAACATGGAAATATCTACACCGCCATCTGTATAAACATGGAAATATCTACACCGCTATCTGTATAAAGATGGAAATATCTACACCGTGATCTGCATAAGCATGGAAATATCTACACCGCGATCTGCATAAACATGGAAATATCTACACCGCGATCTGTATAAACATGGAAATAACTACACCGCTATCTGTAGAAACATGGAAATATCTACACAGCTATCTCTATAAGCATGGAAATATCTACACCGCCATCTGTATAAACATGGAAATACCTACAAGTCATCTGTATAAACATGGAAATATCTACACAGCCATCTGTATAAACATGGAAATATCTACACAGCCATCTGTATATACATGGAAATATCTACACCGCTATCTATATAAACATGGAAATAACTACACCGCTATTTGTACAAACAAGGAAATATCTACACCGTGATCTGTATAAACATGGAAATATCTACAATGCTATTTGTATAAACAAGGAAATATCTACACCGCTATCTGTATAAACATGGAAATAACTACACCGCTATTTGCATAAACAAGGAAATATCTACACCGTGATCTGTATAAACATGGAAATATCTACAACGCCATCTCTATAAACATGGAAATATCTACACCCCTATCTGTATAAACATGGAAATATCCACACCGCTATCTCTATTAACATGGAAATAACTACACCGTGATCAGTATAAACGTGGATATATCTACACCGCTATCTCTATAAACATGGAAATATCTCCACTGCTATCTCTATAAACATCGAAATATATACACATCCATCTGTATAAACATGGAAATACTTACAAATTTATCAGTATAAACATGGAAATATCTACACCGCCATCTGTATAAACATGGAAATATCTAGACAGCCATGTGTACATACATGGAAATATCTACACCGCTCTCTATATAAACATGGAAATAACTACACCGCTATCTGTATATACATGGAAATATCTACACCGCTAACTACATATCCATAGAAATATCTGCGCCGCCATCTGTATAAACTTGGAAATATCTACACGGTCATCTGTGTATAGATGGAAATATCAACACCGCCATCTGTACAAATATGGAAATATCTGCACCGCTATCTGTATAAACATGGAAATATCTACACCGTGGTCTGTATAAACATGGAAATATCTACACCACTATCTGTATAAACATGGAAATATATACACCGCTATCTCTATAAACATGGAAATATCTACACCGTGATCTGTATAAACATGGAAATACTTACACCGATATCTGTATAAACATGGAAATATCTGCACCGCTATCTGTATAAACATGGAAATATCTACACCGCTATCTGTATAAACCTGGAAATATCTACACCGCTATCTGTATAAACCTGGAAATATCTACACCGCTATCTGTATAAACATGGTAATATCTACACCACCATCTAAATAAACATGGAAATATATACACCGCCATCTGTATAAACATGGAAATATCTACAATGCCATCTGTAGAAAGATGGAAATATCTACACCGCAATCTGTGTAAACATGGAAATATCTACAACAATGTCTGTAAAAACATGGAAATATCTACGCAGCGATCTGTATAAACATGGAAATATCTACACCGCGATCTGTATAAACATGTAAATTTCTACACCGCGATCTGTATATACATGGAAATATCTACAC
Source organism: Pan troglodytes (assembly GCF_028858775.2). Lineage (NCBI taxonomy): Eukaryota > Metazoa > Chordata > Mammalia > Primates > Hominidae > Pan > Pan troglodytes. Next base: position 3,241,844 of record NC_072408.2, read on the forward strand.
CGCTATCTGTACAAACATGGAAATATCTACACCGCGATCTGCATAAACATGGAAATATCTACACCGCGATCTGTATAAACATGTAAATATCTACACCGCGATCTGTATAAACATGTAAATATCTACACCGTTATCTGTAGAAACATGGAAATATCTACACAGATATCTCTATAAACATGGAAATATCTACACCGCCATCTCTATAAACTTGGAAATACCTACAAGTCATCTGTATAAACATGGAAATATCTACACAGCCACCTGTATAAACATGGAAATATCTACACAGCCATCTGTATATACATGGAAATATCTACACCGCTACCTGTATAAACATGGAAATAACTACACCGCTATTTGTATAACCAAGGAAATACCTACACCGTGATCTGTATAAACATGGAAATATCTACACTGCTATTTGTATAAACAATGAAATATCTACACCGCTATCTGTATAAACATGGAAATAACTACACCGCTATTTGCATAAACAAGGAAATATCTACACCGTCATCTGTATAAACATGGAAATATCTACAACGCCATCTCTATAATCATGGAAATATCTACACCCCTATCTGTATAAACATGGAAATATCCACACGGCTATCTCTATAAACATGGAAATAACTACACCGCGATCAGTATAAATGTGGAAATATCTACACCGCTATCTCTATAAACATGGAAATATCTCCACTGCTATCTCTATAAACATCGAAATATCTACACCGCCATCTGTATAAACATGGAAATACTTACAAAGTTATCAGTATAAACATGGTAATATCTACACCGCCATCTGTATACACATGGAAATATCTAGACAGCCATGTGTACATACATGAAAATATCTACACCGCTCTCTATATAAACATGGAAATAACTACACCGCTATCTGTATGTACATGGAAATTTCTACACCGCCATCTACATATACATAGAAATATCTGTGCCGCCATCTGTATAAACATGGAAATATCTACACGGTCATCTGTGTATAGATGGAAATATCAACACCGCCATCTGTACAAACATGGAAATATCTGCACCGCTATCTTTATAAACATGGAAATATCTACACCGAGGTCTGTATAAACATGGAAAAATCAACACCGCTATCTCTATAAACATGGAAATATCTACACCGTGATCTGTATAAACATGGAAATATTTACACCGATATCTGTATAAACATGGAAATATCTACACCGCCATCTGTGTAAACATGGAAATATCTAAACCGCCATCTGTATAAACATGGAAATATCTACACCGCTATCTGTATAAACCTGGAAATATCTACACCGCTATCTGTATAAACATGGAAATATCCACACCGCGATCTGCATAAACATGGAAATATCTACACCGCGATCTGTAGAAACATGGAAATATCTACACCGCTATCTGTAGAAACATGGAAATATCTACACCGCTATCGGCATAAACAAGGAAATATCTACACCGCTATCTGAATAAACATGGAAATAACTACACCGCTATTTGCATAAACAAGGAAATATCTACACCGTGATCTGTATAAACATGGAAATATCTACAACGCCATCTCTATAAACATGGAAATATCTACACCCCTATCTGTATAAACATGGAAATATCCACACCGCTATCTCTATTAACATGGAAATAACTACACCGTGATCAGTATAAACGTGGATATATCTACACCGCTATCTCTATAAACATGGAAATATCTCCACTGCTATCTCTATAAACATCGAAATATATACACATCCATCTGTATAAACATGGAAATACTTACAAATTTATCAGTATAAACATGGAAATATCTACACCGCCATCTGTATAAACATGGAAATATCTAGACAGCCATGTGTACATACATGGAAATATCTACACCGCTCTCTATATAAACATGGAAATAACTACACCGCTATCTGTATATACATGGAAATATCTACACCGCTAACTACATATCCATAGAAATATCTGCGCCGCCATCTGTATAAACTTGGAAATATCTACACGGTCATCTGTGTATAGATGGAAATATCAACACCGCCATCTGTACAAATATGGAAATATCTGCACCGCTATCTGTATAAACATGGAAATATCTACACCGTGGTCTGTATAAACATGGAAATATCTACACCACTATCTGTATAAACATGGAAATATATACACCGCTATCTCTATAAACATGGAAATATCTACACCGTGATCTGTATAAACATGGAAATACTTACACCGATATCTGTATAAACATGGAAATATCTGCACCGCTATCTGTATAAACATGGAAATATCTACACCGCTATCTGTATAAACCTGGAAATATCTACACCGCTATCTGTATAAACCTGGAAATATCTACACCGCTATCTGTATAAACATGGTAATATCTACACCACCATCTAAATAAACATGGAAATATATACACCGCCATCTGTATAAACATGGAAATATCTACAATGCCATCTGTAGAAAGATGGAAATATCTACACCGCAATCTGTGTAAACATGGAAATATCTACAACAATGTCTGTAAAAACATGGAAATATCTACGCCGCGATCTGTATAAACATGGAAATATCTACACCGCGATCTGTATAAACATGTAAATTTCTACACCGCGATCTGTATATACATGGAAATATCTACACCGCTATCTGTACAAACATGGAAATATCTACACCGCGATCTGCATAAACATGGAAATATCTACACCGCGATCTGTATAAACATGTAAATATCTACACCGCGATCTGTATAAACATGTAAATATCTACACCGTTATCTGTAGAAACATGGAAATATCTACACAGATATCTCTATAAACATGGAAATATCTACACCGCCATCTCTATAAACTTGGAAATACCTACAAGTCATCTGTATAAACATGGAAATATCTACACAGCCACCTGTATAAACATGGAAATATCTACACAGCCATCTGTATATACATGGAAATATCTACACCGCTACCTGTATAAACATGGAAATAACTACACCGCTATTTGTATAACCAAGGAAATACCTACACCGTGATCTGTATAAACATGGAAATATCTACACTGCTATTTGTATAAACAATGAAATATCTACACCGCTATCTGTATAAACATGGAAATAACTACACCGCTATTTGCATAAACAAGGAAATATCTACACCGTCATCTGTATAAACATGGAAATATCTACAACGCCATCTCTATAATCATGGAAATATCTACACCCCTATCTGTATAAACATGGAAATATCCACACGGCTATCTCTATAAACATGGAAATAACTACACCGCGATCAGTATAAATGTGGAAATATCTACACCGCTATCTCTATAAACATGGAAATATCTCCACTGCTATCTCTATAAACATCGAAATATCTACACCGCCATCTGTATAAACATGGAAATACTTACAAAGTTATCAGTATAAACATGGTAATATCTACACCGCCATCTGTATACACATGGAAATATCTAGACAGCCATGTGTACATACATGAAAATATCTACACCGCTCTCTATATAAACATGGAAATAACTACACCGCTATCTGTATGTACATGGAAATTTCTACACCGCCATCTACATATACATAGAAATATCTGTGCCGCCATCTGTATAAACATGGAAATATCTACACGGTCATCTGTGTATAGATGGAAATATCAACACCGCCATCTGTACAAACATGGAAATATCTGCACCGCTATCTGTATAAACATGGAAATATCTACACCGAGGTCTGTATAAACATGGAAAAATCAACACCGCTATCTCTATAAACATGGAAATATCTACACCGTGATCTGTATAAACATGGAAATATTTACACCGATATCTGTATAAACATGGAAATATCTACACCGCCATCTGTGTAAACATGGAAATATCTAAACCGCCATCTGTATAAACATGGAAATATCTACACCGCTATCTGTATAAACCTGGAAATATCTACACCGCTATCTGTATAAACATGGAAATATCCACACCGCGATCTGCATAAACATGGAAATATCTACACCGCGATCTGTAGAAACATGGAAATATCTACACCGCTATCTGTAGAAACATGGAAATATCTACACCGCTATCGGCATAAACAAGGAAATATCTACACCGCGATCTGTATAAACATGTAAATACCTACAGAGCTACCTGTAGAAACATGGAACTATCTACACAGCTATCTCTATAAACATGGAAATATCTACACCGCCAACTGTATAAACATGGAAATACCTACAAGTCATCTGTATAAACATGGAAATATCTACACAGCCATCTGTATAAACATGGAAATATCTACACAGCCATCTTTATATACATGGAAATATCTACACCGCTGTCTGTATAAACATGGAAATAACTACACCGCTATTTGCATAAACAAGGAAATATCTACACCGTGATCTGTATAAACATGGAAATATATACACTGCTATTTGTATAAAGAAGGAAATATCTACACCGCTATCTGTATAAACATGGAAATAACTACACCGCTATTTGCATAAAGAAGGAAATATCTACAACGTGATCTGTATAAACATGGAAATATCTACAACGCCATCTCTATAAACATGGAAATATCTACACCCCTATCTGTATAAACATGGAAATATCCACACGGCTATCTCTATAAACATGGAAATAACTACACCGCGATCAGTATAAACGTGGAAATATCTACACCGCTATCTCCATAAACATGGAAATATCTCCACTGCTATCTCTATAAACATCGAAATATCTACACCGCCATCTGTATAAACATGGAAATACTTACAATGTTATCAGTATAAACATGGAAATATCTACACCGCCATCTGTATAAACATGGAAATATCTAGAAAGCCATGTGTACATACATGGAAATATCTACACCGCTCTCTATATAAACATGGAAATAACTACACCGCTATCTGTATATACATGGAAATATCTACACCGCTATCTACATATATATAGAAATATCTGTGCCGCCATCTGTATAAACATGGAAATATCTACACGGTCATCTGTGTATAGATGGAAATATCAACACCGCCATCTGTACAAACATGGAAATATCTGCACCGCTATCTGTATAAACATGGAAATATCTACACCGAGGTCTGTATAAACATGGAAAAATCAATACCGCTATCTCTATAAACATGGAAATATCTACACCGTGATCTGTATAAACATGGAAATATTTACACCGATATCTGTATAAACATGGAAATATCTACACCGCCATCTCTTTAAACATGGAAATATCTACACCGCCATCTGTATAAACATGGAAATATCTACACCGCTATCTGTATAAAGATGGAAATATCTACACCGTGATCTGCATAAGCATGGAAATATCTACACCGCGATCTGCATAAACATGGAAATATCTACACCGCGATCTGTATAAACATGGAAATAACTACACCGCTATCTGTAGAAACATGGAAATATCTACACAGCTATCTCTATAAACATGGAAATATCTACACCGCCATCTGTATAAACATGGAAATACCTACAAGTCATCTGTATAAACATGGAAATATCTACACAGCCATCTGTATAAACATGGAAATATCTACACAGCCATCTGTATATACATGGAAATATCTACACCGCTATCTATATAAACATGGAAATAACTACACCGCTATTTGTACAAACAAGGAAATATCTACACCGTGATCTGTATAAACATGGAAATATCTACAATGCTATTTGTATAAACAAGGAAATATCTACACCGCTATCTGTATAAACATGGAAATAACTACACCGCTATTTGCATAAACAAGGAAATATCTACACCGTGATCTGTATAAACATGGAAATATCTACAACGCCATCTCTATAAACATGGAAATATCTACACCCCTATCTGTATAAACATGGAAATATCCACACCGCTATCTCTATTAACATGGAAATAACTACACCGTGATCAGTATAAACGTGGATATATCTACACCGCTATCTCTATAAACATGGAAATATCTCCACTGCTATCTCTATAAACATCGAAATATATACACATCCATCTGTATAAACATGGAAATACTTACAAATTTATCAGTATAAACATGGAAATATCTACACCGCCATCTGTATAAACATGGAAATATCTAGACAGCCATGTGTACATACATGGAAATATCTACACCGCTCTCTATATAAACATGGAAATAACTACACCGCTATCTGTATATACATGGAAATATCTACACCGCTAACTACATATCCATAGAAATATCTGCGCCGCCATCTGTATAAACTTGGAAATATCTACACGGTCATCTGTGTATAGATGGAAATATCAACACCGCCATCTGTACAAATATTGAAATATCTGCACCGCTATCTGTATAAACATGGAAATATCTACACCGTGGTCTGTATAAACATGGAAATATCTACACCACTATCTGTATAAACATGGAAATATATACACCGCTATCTCTATAAACATGGAAATATCTACACCGTGATCTGTATAAACATGGAAATACTTACACCGATATCTGTATAAACATGGAAATATCTGCACCGCTATCTGTATAAACATGGAAATATCTACACCGCTATCTGTATAAACCTGGAAATATCTACACCGCTATCTGTATAAACATGGTAATATCTACACCACCATCTAAATAAACATGAAAATATATACACCGCCATCTGTATAAACATGGAAATATCTACAATGCCATCTGTAGAAAGATGGAAATATCTACACCGCAATCTGTGTAAACATGGAAATATCTACAACAATGTCTGTAAAAACATGGAAATATCTACGCCGCGATCTGTATAAACATGGAAATATCTACACCGTGATCTGTATAAACATGTAAATTTCTACACCGCGATCTGTATATACATGGAAATATCTACACCGCTATCTGTACAAACATGGAAATATCTACACCGCGATCTGCATAAACATGGAAATATCTACACCGCGATCTGTATAAACATGTAAATATCTACACCGCGATCTGTATAAACATGTAAATATCTACACCGTTATCTGTAGAAACATGGAAATATCTACACAGATATCTCTATAAACATGGAAATATCTACACCGCCATCTCTATAAACTTGGAAATACCTACAAGTCATCTGTATAAACATGGAAATATCTACACAGCCACCTGTATAAACATGGAAATATCTACACAGCCATCTGTATATACATGGAAATATCTACACCGCTACCTGTATAAACATGGAAATAACTACACCGCTATTTGTATAACCAAGGAAATACCTACACCGTGATCTGTATAAACATGGAAATATCTACACTGCTATTTGTATAAACAATGAAATATCTACACCGCTATCTGTATAAACATGGAAATAACTACACCGCTATTTGCATAAACAAGGAAATATCTACACCGTCATCTGTATAAACATGGAAATATCTACAACGCCATCTCTATAATCATGGAAATATCTACACCCCTATCTGTATAAACATGGAAATATCCACACGGCTATCTCTATAAACATGGAAATAACTACACCGCGATCAGTATAAATGTGGAAATATCTACACCGCTATCTCTATAAACATGGAAATATCTCCACTGCTATCTCAATAAACATCGAAATATCTACACCGCCATCTGTATAAACATGGAAATACTTACAAAGTTATCAGTATAAACATGGTAATATCTACACCGCCATCTGTATACACATGGAAATATCTAGACAGCCATGTGTACATACATGAAAATATCTACACCGCTCTCTATATAAACATGGAAATAACTACACCGCTATCTGTATGTACATGGAAATTTCTACACCGCCATCTACATATACATAGAAATATCTGTGCCGCCATCTGTATAAACATGGAAATATCTACACGGTCATCTGTGTATAGATGGAAATATCAACACCGCCATCTGTACAAACATGGAAATATCTGCACCGCTATCTGTATAAACATGGAAATATCTACACCGAGGTCTGTATAAACATGGAAAAATCAACACCGCTATCTCTATAAACATGGAAATATCTACACCGTGATCTGTATAAACATGGAAATATTTACACCGATATCTGTATAAACATGGAAATATCTACACCGCCATCTGTGTAAACATGGAAATATCTAAACCGCCATCTGTATAAACATGGAAATATCTACACCGCTATCTGTATAAACCTGGAAATATCTACACCGCTATCTGTATAAACATGGAAATATCCACACCGCGATCTGCATAAACATGGAAATATCTACACCGCGATCTGTAGAAACATGGAAATATATACACCGCTATCTGTAGAAACATGGAAATATCTACACCGCTATCGGCATAAACAAGGAAATATCTACACCGCGATCTGTATAAACATGTAAATACCTACAGAGCTACCTGTAGAAACATGGAACTATCTACACAGCTATCTCTATAAACATGGAAATATCTACACCGCCAACTGTATAAACATGGAAATACCTACAAGTCATCTGTATAAACATGGAAATATCTACACAGCCATCTGTATAAACATGGAAATATCTACACAGCCATCTTTATATACATGGAAATATCTACACCGCTGTCTGTATAAACATGGAAATAACTACACCGCTATTTGCATAAACAAGGAAATATCTACACCGTGATCTGTATAAACATGGAAATATCTACAACGCCATCTCTATAAACATGGAAATATCTACACCCCTATCGGTATAAACATGGAAATATCCACACCGCTATCTCTATAAACATGGAAATAACTACACCGCGATCAGTATAAACGTGGAAATATCTACACCGCTATCTCTATAAACATGGAAATATCTCCACTGCTATCTCTATAAACATCGAAATATCTACACCGCCCTGTGTATAAACATGGAAATACTTACAAAGTTATCTGTATAAACATGGAAATATCTACACCGCCATCTGTATAAACATGGAAATATCTACACAGACATGTGTACATATATGGAAATATCTACACCGCTGTCTATATAAACATGGAAATAACTACACCGCTATCTGCATATACATGGAAAAATCTCCACCGCCATCTACATATCCATGGAAATATCTGCGCCACCATCTGTATAAACATGGAAATATTTACACGGTCATCTGTGTATAGATGGAAATATCAACACCGCCATCTGTACAAACATGGAAATATCTGCACCGCTATCTGTATAAACATGGAAATACCTACAGCGTGGTCTGCATAAACATGGAAATATGTACACCGCTATCTGTATAAACATGGAAATATATACACCGCTATCTCTATAAACATGGAAATATCTACACCGTGATCTGTATAAACATGGAAATATTTACACCGATATCTGTATAAACATGGAAATATCTACACCGCCATCTCTATAAACATGGAAATATCTACACCGCGACCTGTATAAACATGGAAATATGTACACCGCTATCTGTATAAACATGGAAATATCTTCAGAGCTATCTGTATAAACATGGTAATATCTACACCACCATCTATATGAACATGGAAATATCTACACCGCCATCTGTATAAACATGGAAATATCTACAATGCTATCTGTAGAAAGATGGAAATATCTACACTGCAATCTGTGTAAACATGGAAATACCTACACCAATATCTGTAAAAACTTGGAAATATCTACACCGCTATATGTATAAAGATGGAAATATCTACACCGCGACATGCATAAGCATGGAAATATCTACACCGCGATCTGCATAAACATGGAAATAACTACACCGCTATCTGTAGAAACATGGAAATATCTACACAGCTATCTCTATAAACATGGAAATATCTACACCGCCATCTGTATTAACACGGAAATATCTACACCACTATCTGTTTAAACCTGGAAATATCTACACCGCTATCTCTATAAACATGGTAATATCTACACCACCATCTATGTAAACATGGAAATATCTACACCGCCATCTGTATAAACATGGAAATATCTACAATGCCATCTGTAGAAAGATGGAAATATCTACACCGCAATCTGTGTAAACGTGGAAATATCTACACCAATATCTGTAAAAACATGGAAATATCTACACTGCTATCTGTATAAACATGGAAATATCCACATCGCGATCTGCATAAACATGGAAATATCTACACCGCGATCTGTATAAACATGGAAATATCTACACAGCTATCTGTAGAAACATGGAAATATCTACACCGCTATCAGCATAAACAAGGAAATATCTACACCGCGATCTGTATAAACATGTAAATACCTACACCGCTATCTGTAGAAACATGGAACTATCTACACAGCTATCTCTATAAACATGGAAATATCTACACCGCCATCTGTATCAACATGGAAATACCTACAAGTCATCTGTATAAACATGGAAATATCTACACAGCCATCTGTATAAACATGGAAATATCTACACAGCCATCTCTATATACATGGAAATATCTACACCGCTATCTGTATAAACATGGAAATAACTACACCGCTATTTGCATAAACAAGGAAATATCTACACCGTGATCTGCATAAACATGGAAATATCTACAACGCCATCTCTATAAACATGGAAATATCTACACCCCTATCGGTATAAACATGGAAATATCCACACCGCTATCTCTATAAACATGGAAATAACTACACCGCGATCAGTATAAACGTGGAATTATCTACACCGCTATCTCTATAAACATGGAAATATCTCCACTGCTATCTCTATAAACATCGAAATATCTACACCGCCATGTGTATAAACATGGAAATACTTACAAAGTTATCTGTATAAACATGGAAATATCTACACCGCCATCTGTATAAACATGGAAATATCTACACAGACATGTGTACATATATGGAAATATCTACACCGCTCTCTATAAAAACATGGAAATAACTACACCGCTATCTGTATATACATGGAAATATCTACACCGCCATCTACATATCCATGGAAATATCTGCGCCTCCATCTGTATAAACATGGAAATATCTACACGGTCATCTGTGTATAGATGGAAATATCAACACCGCCATGTGTACAAACATGGAAATATCTGCACCGCTATCTGTATAAACATGGAAATACCTACAGCGTGGTCTGCATAAACATGGAAATATGTACACCGCTATCTGTATAAACATGGAAATATATACACCGCTATCTCTATAAACATGGAAATATCTACCCCGTGATCTGTATAAACATGGAAATATTTACACCGATATCTGTATAAACATGGAAATATCTACACCGCCATCTCTATAAACATGGAAATATCTACACCACGACCTGTATAAACATGGAAATATCTACACCGCTATCTGTATAAACATGGAAATATCTTCAGAGCTATCTGTATAAACATGGTAATATCTACACAACCATCTATATAAACATGGAAATATCTACACCGCCATCTGTATAAACCCAGAAATATCTACAATGCTATCTGTAGAAAGATGGAAATATCTACACTGCAATCTGTGTAAACATGGAAATACCTACACCAATATCTGTAAAAACTTGGAAATATCTACACCGCTATCTGTATAAAGATGGAAATTTCTACACCGCAACATGCCTAAGCATGGAAATATCTACACCGCGGTCTGCATAAACATGGAAATATCTACACCGCTATCTGTAGAAACATGGAAATATCTACACAGCTATCTCTATAAACATGGAAATATCTACACCGCCATCTGTATAAACATGGAAATACCTACAAGTCATCTGTATTAACATGGAAACATCTACACAGCCATCTGTATAAACATGGAAATATCTACACAGCCATCTGTATATACATGGAAATATCTACACTGCTATCTGTATAAACATGGAAATAACTACACCGCTGTTTGTATAAACAAGGAAATATCTACACCGTGATCTGTATAAACATGGAAATATCTACACGGCTATTTGTATCAACAAGGAAATCTCTACACCGCTATCAGTATAAACATGGAAATAACTACACCGCTATTTGCATAAACAAGGAAATATCTACACCGTGATCTGTATAAACATGGAAATACCTGCAACGCCATCTCTATAAACATGGAAATATCTAAACCCCTATCTGTATAAACATGGAAATATCTACACCGCCATCTCTATAAACATGGAAATATCTACAGCGCCATCTGTATAAACATGGAAATATCTACAATGCTTTGTGTATAAACCTGGAAATATCTACACCGCTATCTGTATAAACATGGTAATATCTACACCACCATCAAAATAAACATGGAAATATCTACACCGCCATCTGTATGAACATGGAAATAACTACAATGCCACCTGTAGAAAGATGGAAATATCAACACCGCAATCTGTGTAAACATGGAAATATCTACACCAATGTCTGTAAAAACATGGAAATATCTACACCGCTATCTGTATAAATATGGAAATATCTAAACCGCAATCTGCATAAACATGGAAATATCTACTCCGCGATCTGTATAAACAGGGAAATATCTACACCGCTATCTGTAGAAACATGGAAATATCTACACCGCGATCTGCATAAACATGGAAATATCTACACTGCGATCTGTATAAACATGTAAATATCTACACCGCGATCTGTATAAACATGTAAATATCTATACCGCTATCTGTAGAAACATGGAAATATCTACACAGCTATCTCTATAAACATGGAAATATCTACACCGCCATCTCTATAAACATGGAAATACCTACAAGTCATCTGTATAAACATGGAAATATCTACACAGCCATCTTTATAAACATGGAAATATCTACACAGCCATCTGTATATACATGGAAATATCTGCACCGCTACCTGTATAAACATGGAAATAACTACACCGCAATTTGTATAACCAAGGAAATATCTACACCGTGATCTGTATAAACATGGAAATATCTACACTGCTATTTGTATAAACAAGTAAATATCTACACCGCTATCTGTATAAACATGGAAATAACTACACCGCTATTTCCATAAACAAGGAAATATCTACACCGTGATCTGTATAAACATGGAAATATCTATCACGCCATCTCTATAAACATGGAAATATCTACACCCCTATCTGTATAAACATGGAAATATCCACATTGCTATCTCTATAAACATGGAAATAACTACACCGAGATCAGTATAAACGCGGAAATATCTACACCGCTATCTCTATAAACATGGAAATATCTCCACTGCTATCTCTATAAACATTGAAATATCTACACCGCCATCTGTATAAACATGGAAATACTTACAAAGTTATCAGTATAAACATGGAAATATCCACACCGCCCTCTGTATAAACATGGAAATACCTAGACAGCCATTTGTACATACATGGAAATATCTACACTGCTCTCTATATAAACATGGAAATAACTACACCGCTATCTGTATATACATGGAAATATCTACACCGCCATCTACATATCCATAGAAATATCTGCAGCGCCATCTGTATAAACATGGAAATACCTACACGGTCATCTGTGTATAGATGGAAATATCAACACCGCCATCTGTACAAACATGGAAATATCTGCACCGCTATCTGTATAAACATGGAAATATCTACACCGTGGTCTGTATAAACATGGAAATATCTACACCGCTATCTGTATAAACATGGAAATATATACACCACTATCTCTATAAACATGGAAATAGCTACACCGTGATCTGTATAAACATGGAAATATTTACACCGATATCTGTATAAACATGGAAATATCTACACCGCCATCTCTATAAACATGGAAATATCTACACCACCATGTGTATAAACATGGAAATATCTACACCGCCATCTGTACAAACATGGAAATATCTGCATGGCTATCTGTATAAACATGGAAATATCTACACAGTGGTCTGTATAAACATTTAAATATCTACACCGCTATCTGTATAAACATGGAAATATATACACCGCTATCTCTATAAACATGGAAATATCTGCACCGTGATCTGTATAAACATGGAAATATTTACACCGATATCTGTATAAACATGGAAATATCTACACCGCCATCTGTATATACATGGAAATATCTACACCGCTATCTGTATAAACATGGAAATAACTACACCGCTATTTGTATAAACAAGGAAATATCTACACCGTGATTTGTATAAACATGGAAATATCTACACTGCTATTTGTATAAACAAGGAAATATCTACACCTCTATCTGTATAAACATGGAAATAACTACACCGCTATTTGCATTAACAAGGAAATATCTACACCGTGATCTGCATAAACATGGAAATATCTACAACGCATTCTCTATAAACATGGAAATATCTACACCCCTATCTCTATAAACATGGAAATATCCACACCGCTATCTCTATAAACATGGAAATAACTACACCGCGATCAGTATAAACGTGGAAATATCTACACCGCTATCTCTATAAACATGGAAATATCTCCACTTCTATCTCTATGAACATCGAAATATCTACACCGCCATCTGTATAAACATGGAAATACTTACAAAGTTATCTGTATAAACATGGAAATATCTACACCGCCATCTGTATAAACATGGAAATATCTACACAGCCATGTGTACGTATATGTAAATATCTACACCGCTCTCTATATAAACATGGAAATAACTACACCGCTATCTGTATATACATGGAAATATCTACACCGCCATCTACATTTCCATGGAAATATCTGCGCCGACATCTGTATAAACATGGAAATATCTACATGGTCATCAGTGTATAGATGGAAATATCAACACCGCCATCTGTACAAACATGGAAATATCTGCATGGCTATCTGTATAAACATGGAAATATCTACACTGTGGCCTGTATAAACATTTAAATATCTACACCGCTATCTGTATAAACACGGAAATATATACACCGCTATCTCTATAAACATGGAAATAACTACACCGTGATCTGTATAAACTTGGAAATATTTACACCGATATCTGTATAAACATGGAAATATCTACACCGCCATCTCTATAAACAAGGAAATATCTACACCGCCATCTGTATAAACATGGAAATATCTACACCGCTATCTGTATAAACCTGTAAATATCTACACCGCTATCTGTATAAACATGGTAATATCTACACCACCATCTATATAAACATGGAAATATCTACACCGCTATCTGTATAAACACGGAAATATCTACAATGCCATCTGTAGAAAGATGGAAGTATCTACACCGCAATCTGTGTAAACATGGAAATATCTACACCAATATGTGTAAAAACATGGAAATATCTACACCTCTATATGTATAAACATGGAAATATCTACACAGCGATCTGCATAAACATGGAAATATCTACACCACAATCTCTATAAACATGGAAATATCTACACCGCTATCTGTGGAAACATGGAAATATCTACACCGCGATCTGCATAAACATGGAAATATCTACACCGCGATCTGTATAAACATGGAAATATCTACACCGCTATCTATAGAAACATGGAAATATCTACACCGCGATCTGCATACACATGGAAATATCTACACCGCGATCTGTGTAAACATGGAAATATCTACACCGCTATCTATAGAAACATGGAAATATCTACACAGCTATCTCTATAAACATGGAAATATCTACACCGCCATCTGCATAAACATGGAAATACCTAGAAGTCATCTGTATAAACATGGAAATATCTACACAGCCATCTGTATAAACATGGAAATATCTACACAGCCATCTGTATATACATGGAAATATCTACACCGCTATCTTTATAAACATGGAAATAACTACACCGCTATTTGTATAAACAAGGAAATATCTACACCGTGATCTGTATAAACATGGAAATATCTACACTGCTATTTGTATAAACAAGGAAATGTCTACACCGCTATCTGTATAAACATGGAAATAACTACCCCGCTATTTGCATAAACTAGGAAATATCTACACCGTGATCTGTATAAACATGGAAATATCTACAACGCCATCTCTATAAACATGGAAATTTCTACACCCCTATCTGTATAAACATGGAAATATCCACACCTCTATCTCTATAAACATGGAAATAACTACACCGCGATCAGTATAAACGTGGAAATATCTACAGCGCTATCTCTATAAACATGGAAATATCTCCACTGCTATCTCTATAAACATCGAAATATCTACACCGCCATCTGTATAAACGTGGAAATACTTACAAAGTTATCTGTATAAACATGGAAATATCTACACCGCTATCTGTATAAACATGGAAATAACTACACCGCTATTTGTATAAACAAGGAAATATCTACACCGTGATCTGTATAAACATGGAAATATCTACACTGCTATTTGTATAAACATGGAAATATCTACACCGCTATCTGTATAAACCTGCAAATATCTGCACCGCTATCAGTATAAACACGGTAATATCTACACCACCATCTATAAACATGGAAATATCTACAACGCCATCTGTATAAACATGGAAATATCTACAATGCCATCTGTAGAAAGATGGAAATATGTACACTACAATCTGTGTAAACATGGAAATACCTACACCAATATCTGTAAAAACATGGAAATATCTACACCGCCATCTGTATAAACATGGAAATATCTACACCGCTATCTGTATAAAGATGGAAATATCTACACCGCGATCTCCATAAGCATGGAAATATCTACACCGCGATCTGCATAAACATGGAAATATCTACACCGCGATCTGTATAAACATGGAAATAACTACACCGCTATCTGTAGAAACATGGAAATATCTACACAGCTATCTCTATAAACATGGAAATATCTACACCGCCATCTGTATAAACATGGAAATACCTACAAGTCATCTGTATAAACATGGAAATATCTACACAGCCATCTGTATAAACATGGAAATATCTACACAGCCATCTATATATACATGGAAATATCTACACCGCTATCTATATAAACATGGAAATAACTACACCGCTATTTGTACAAACAAGGAAATATCTACACCGTGATCTGTATAAACATGGAAATATCTACAATGCTATTTGTATAAACAAGGAAATATCTACACCGCTATCTGTATAAACATGGAAATAACTACACCGCTATTTGCATAAACAAGGAAATATCTACACCGTGATCTGTATAAACATGGAAATATCTACAACGCCATCTCTATAAACATGGAAATATCTACACCCCTATCTGTATAAACATGGAAATATCCACACCGCTATCTCTATTAACATGGAAATAACTACACCGTGATCAGTATAAACGTGGATATATCTACACCGCTATCTCTATAAACATGGAAATATCTCCACTGCTATCTCTATAAACATCGAAATATATACACCTCCATCTGTATAAACATGGAAATACTTACAAATTTATCAGTATAAACATGGAAATATCTACACCGCCATCTGTATAAACATGGAAATATCTAGACAGCCATGTGTACATACATGGAAATATCTACACCGCTCTCTATATAAACATGGAAATAACTACACCGCTATCTGTATATACATGGAAATATCTACACCGCTAACTACATATCCATAGAAATATCTGCGCCGCCATCTGTATAAACTTGGAAATATCTACACGGTCATCTGTGTATAGATGGAAATATCAACACCGCCATCTGTACAAATATGGAAATATCTGCACCGCTATCTGTATAAACATGGAAATATCTACACCGTGGTCTGTATAAACATGGAAATATCTACACCGCTATCTGTATAAACATGGAAATATATACACCGCTATCTCTATAAACATGGAAATATCTACACAGTGATCTGTATAAACATGGAAATACTTACACCGATATCTGTATAAACATGGAAATATCTACACCGCTATCTGTATAAACATGGAAATATCTACACCGCTATCTGTATAAACCTGGAAATATCTACACCGCTATCTGTATAAACATGGTAATATCTACACCACCATCTAAATAAACATGGAAATATATACACCGCCATCTGTATAAACATGGAAATATCTACAATGCCATCTGTAGAAAGATGGAAATATCTACACCGCAATCTGTGTAAACATGGAAATATCTACAACAATGTCTGTAAAAGCATGGAAATATCTACGCCGCGATCTGCATAAACATGGAAATATCTACACCGCGATCTGTATAAACATGTAAATTTCTACACCGCGATCTGTATAAACATGGAAATATCTACACCGCTATCTGTACAAACATGGAAATATCTACACCGCGATCTGCATAAACATGGAAATATCTACACCGCGATCTGTATAAACATGTAAATATCTACACCGCCATCTGTATAAACATGTAAATATCTACACCGTGATCTGTATAAACATGGAAATATCTACACAGATATCTCTATAAACATGGAAATATCTACACCGCCATCTCTATAAACTTGGAAATACCTACAAGTCATCTGTATAAACATGGAAATATCTACACAGCCACCTGTATAAACATGGAAATATCTACACAGCCATCTGTATATACATGGAAATATCTACACTGCTACCTGTATAAACATGGAAATAACTACACCGCTATTTGTATAACCAAGGAAATATCTACACCGTGATCTGTATAAACATGGAAATATCTACACTGCTATTTGTATAAACAATGAAATATCTACACCGCTATCTGTATAAACATGGAAATAACTACACCGCTATTTGCATAAACAAGGAAATATCTACACCGTCATCTGTATAAACATGGAAATATCTACAACGCCATCTCTATAATCATGGAAATATCTACACCCCTATCTGTATAAACATGGAAATATCCACACGGCTATCTCTATAAACATGGAAATAACTACACCGCGATCAGTATAAACGTGGAAATATCTACACCGCTATCTCTATAAACATGGAAATATCTCCACTGCTATCTCTATAAACATCGAAATATCTACACCGCCATCTGTATAAACATGGAAATACTTACAAAGTTATCAGTATAAACATGGTAATATCTACACCGCCATCTGTATACACATGGAAATATCTAGACAGCCATGTGTACATACATGAAAATATCTACACCGCTCTCTATATAAACATGGTAATAACTACACCGCTATCTGTATGTACATGGAAATTTCTACACCGCCATCTACATATACATAGAAATATCTGTGCCGCCATCTGTATAAACATGGAAATATCTACACGGTCATCTGTGTATAGATGGAAATATCAACACCGCCATCTGTACAAACATGGAAATATCTGCACCGCTATCTGTATAAACATGGAAATATCTACACCGAGGTCTGTATAAACATGGAAAAATCAACACCGCTATCTCTATAAACATGGAAATATCTACACCGTGATCTGTATAAACATGGAAATATTTACACCGATATCTGTATAAACATGGAAATATCTACACCGCCATCTGTGTAAACATGGAAATATCTAAACCGCCATCTGTATAAACATGGAAATATCTACACCGCTATCTGTATAAACCTGGAAATATCTACACCGCTATCTGTATAAACATGGAAATATCCACACCGCGATCTGCATAAACATGGAAATATCTACACCGCGATCTCTAGAAACATGGAAATATCTACACCGCTATCTGTAGAAACATGGAAATATCTACACCGCTATCGGCATAAACAAGGAAATATCTACACCGCGATCTGTATAAACGTAAATAC
The DNA here is from genome assembly GCF_028858775.2 of Pan troglodytes. Lineage (NCBI taxonomy): Eukaryota > Metazoa > Chordata > Mammalia > Primates > Hominidae > Pan > Pan troglodytes. Next base: position 3,261,598 of record NC_072408.2, read on the forward strand.
CTACAGAGCTACCTGTAGAAACATGGAACTATCTACACAGCTATCTCTATAAACATGGAAATATCTACACCGCCATCTGTATAAACATGGAAATACCTACAAGTCATCTGTATAAACATGGAAATATCTACACAGCCATCTGTATAAACATGGAAATATCTACACAGCCATCTGTATATACATGGAAATATCTACACCGCTGTCTGTATAAACATGGAAATAACTACACCGCTATTTGCATAAACAAGGAAATATCTACACCGTGATCTGTATAAACATGGAAATATCTACAACGCCATCTCTATAAACATGGAAATATCTACACCCCTATCGGTATAAACATGGAAATATCCACACCGCTATCTCTATAAACATGGAAATAACTACACCGCGATCAGTATAAACGTGGAAATATCTACACCGCTATCTCTATAAACATGGAAATATCTCCACTGCTATCTCTATAAACATCGAAATATCTACACCGCCATGTGTATAAACATGGAAATACTTACAAACTTATCTGTATAAACATGGAAATATCTACACCGCCATCTGTATAAACATGGAAATATCTACACAGACATGTGTACATATATGGAAATATCTACACCGCTGTCTATATAAACATGGAAATAACTACACCGCTATCTGCATATACATGGAAAAATCTCCACCGCCATCTACATATCCATGGAAATATCTGCGCCACCATCTGTATAAACATGGAAATATTTACACGGTCATCTGTGTATAGATGGAAATATCAACACCGCCATCTGTACAAACATGGAAATATCTGCACCGCTATCTGTATAAACATGGAAATACCTACAGCGTGGTCTGCATAAACATGGAAATATGTACACCGCTATCTGTATAAACATGGAAATATATACACCGCTATCTCTATAAACATGGAAATATCTACACCGTGATCTGTATAAACATGGAAATATTTACACCGATATCTGTATAAACATGGAAATATCTACACCGCCATCTCTATAAACATGGAAATATCTACACCGCGACCTGTATAAACATGGAAATATGTACACCGCTATCTGTATAAACATGGAAATATCTTCAGAGCTATCTGTATAAACATGGTAATATCTACACCACCATCTATATGAACATGGAAATATCTACACCGCCATCTGTATAAACATGGAAATATCTACAATGCTATCTGTAGAAAGATGGAAATATCTACACTGCAATCTGTGTAAACATGGAAATACCTACACCAATATCTGTAAAAACTTGGAAATATCTACACCGCTATATGTATAAAGATGGAAATATCTACACCGTGACATGCATAAGCATGGAAATATCTACACCGCGATCTGCATAAACATGGAAATATCTACACCGCTATCTGTAGAAACATGGAAATATCTACAAAGCTATCTCTATAAACATGGAAATATCTACACCGCCATCTGTATTAACACGGAAATATCTACACCACTATCTGTTTAAACCTGGAAATATCTACACCGCTATCTCTATAAACATGGTAATATCTACACCACCATCTATATAAACATGGAAATATCTACACCGCCATCTGTATAAACATGGAAATATCTACAATGCCATCTGTAGGAAGATGGAAATATCTACACGGCAATCTGTGTAAACGTGGAAATATCTACACCAATATCTGTAAAAACATGGAAATATCTAAACCGCTATCTGTATAAACATGGAAATATCCACATCGCGATCTGCATAAACATGGAAATATCTACACCGCGATCTGTATAAACATGGAAATATCTACACAGCTATCTGTAGAAACATGGAAATATCTACACCGCTATCAGCATAAACAAGGAAATATCTACACCGCGATCTGTATAAACATGTAAATACCTACACCGCTATCTGTAGAAACATGGAACTATCTACACAGCTATCTCTATAAACATGGAAATATCTACACCGCCATCTGTATAAACATGGAAATACCTACAAGTCATCTGTATAAACATGGAAATATCTACACAGCCATCTGTATAAACATGGAAATATCTACACAGCCATCTCTATATACATGGAAATATCTACACCGCTATCTGTATAAACATGGAAATAACTACACCGCTATTTGCATAAACAAGGAAATATCTACACCGTGATCTGTATAAACATGGAAATATCTACACGGTCATCTGTGTATAGATGGAAATATCAACACCGCCATGTGTACAAACATGGAAATATCTGCACCGCTGTCTGTATAAACATGGAAATACCTACAGCGTGGTCTGCATAAACATGGAAATATGTACACCGCTATCTGTATAAACATGGAAATATATACACCGCTATCTCTATAAACATGGAAATATCTACCCCGTGATCTGTATAAACATGGAAATATTTACACCGATATCTGTATAAACATGGAAATATCTACACCGCCATCTCTATAAACATGGAAATATCTACACCACGACCTGTATAAACATGGAAATATCTACACCGCTATCTGTATAAACATGGAAATATCTTCAGAGCTATCTGTATAAACATGGTAATATCTACACCACCATCTATATAAACATGGAAATATCTACACCGCCATCTGTATAAACCCGGAAATATCTACAATGCTATCTGTAGAAAGATGGAAATATCTACACTGCAATCTGTGTAAACATGGAAATACCTACACCAATATCTGTAAAAACTTGGAAATATCTACACCGCTACCTGTATAAAGATGGAAATTTCTACACCGCAACATGCCTAAGCATGGAAATATCTACACCGCGGTCTGCATAAACATGGAAATATCTACACCGCTATCTGTAGAAACATGGAAATATCTACACAGCTATCTCTATAAACATGGAAATATCTACACCGCCATCTGTATAAACATGGAAATACCTACAAGTCATCTGTATTAACATGGAAACATCTACACAGCCATCTGTATAAACATGGAAATATCTACACAGCCATCTGTATATACATGGAAATATCTACACTGCTATCTGTATAAACATGGAAATAACTACACCGCTATTTGTATAAACAAGGAAATATCTACACCGTGATCTGTATAAACATGGAAATATCTACACGGCTATTTGTATCAACAAGGAAATATCTACACCGCTATCAGTATAAACATGGAAATAACTACACCGCTATTTGCATAAACAAGGAAATATCTACACTGTGATCTGTATAAACATGGAAATATCTGCAACGCCATCTCTATAAACATGGAAATATCTAAACCCCTATCTGAATAAACATGGAAATATCTACACCGCCATCTCTATAAACATGGAAATATCTACACCGCCATCTGTATAAACATGGAAATATCTACAATGCTTTGTGTATAAACCTGGAAATATCTACACCGCTATCTGTATAAACATGGTAATATCTACACCACCATCAAAATAAACATGGAAATATCTACACCGCCATCTGTATGAACATGGAAATAACTACAATGCCACCTGTAGAAAGATGGAAATATCAACACCGCAATCTGTGTAAACATGGAAATATCTACACCAATGTCTGTAAAAACATGGAAATATCTACACCGCTATCTGTATAAATATGGAAATATCTAAACCGCAATCTGCATAAACATGGAAATATCTACTCCGCGATCTGTATAAACAGGGAAATATCTACACAGCTATCTGTAGAAACATGGAAATATCTACACCGCGATCTGCATTAACATGGAAATATCTACACTGCGATCTGTATAAACATGTAAATATCTACACCGCGATCTGTATAAACATGTAAATATCTATACCGCTATCTGTAGAAACATGGAAATATCTACACAGCTATCTCTATAAACATGGAAATATCTACACCGCCATCTCTATAAACATGGAAATACCTACAAGTCATCTGTATAAACATGGAAATATCTACACAGCCATCTGTATAAACATGGAAATATCTACACAGCCATCTGTATATACATGGAAATATCTGCACCGCTACCTGTATAAACATGGAAATAACTACACCGCAATTTGTATAACCAAGGAAATATCTACACCGTGATCTGTATAAACATGGAAATATCTACACTGCTATTTGTATAAACAAGTAAATATCTACACCGCTATCTGTATAAACATGGAAATAACTACACCGCTATTTCCATAAACAAGGAAATATCTACACCGTGATCTGTATAAACATGGAAATATCTATCACGCCATCTCTATAAACATGGAAATATCTACACCCCTATCTGTATAAACATGGAAATATCCACATTGCTATCTCTATAAACATGGAAATAACTACACCGAGATCAGTATAAACGTGGAAATATCTACACCGCTATCTCTATAAACATGGAAATATCTCCACTGCTATCTCTATAAACATTGAAATATCTACACCGCCATCTGTATAAACATGGAAATACTTACAAAGTTATCAGTATAAACATGGAAATATCCACACCGCCCTCTGTATAAACATGGAAATACCTAGACAGCCATTTGTACATACATGGAAATATCTACACTGCTCTCCATATAAACATGGAAATAACTACACCGCTATCTGTATATACATGGAAATATCTACACCGCCATCTACATATCCATAGAAATATCTGCAGCGCCATCTGTATAAACATGGAAATACCTACACGGTCATCTGTGTATAGATGGATATATCAACACCGCCATCTGTACAAACATGGAAATATCTGCACCGCTATCTGTATAAACATGGAAATATCTACACCGTGGTCTGTATAAACATGGAAATATCTACACCGCTATCTGTATAAACATGGAAATATATACACCACTATCTCTATAAACATGGAAATATCTACACCGTGATCTGTATAAACATGGAAATATTTACACCGATATCTGTATAAACATGGAAATATCTACACCGCCATCTCTATAAACATGGAAATATCTACACCACCATGTGTATAAACATGGAAATATCTACACCGCTATCTGTATAAACCTGGAAATATCTACACCGCTATCTGTATAAACATGGTAATATCTACACCACCATCTAAATAAACATGGAAATATCTACACCGCCATCTGTATAAACATGGAAATATCTACAATGCCATCTGTAGAAAGATGGAAATATCTACACCGCAATCTGTGTAAACATGGAAATATCTACACCAATGTCTGTAAAAACATGGAAATATCTACACCGCTATCTGTATAAACATGGAAATATCTACACCGCAATCTGCATAAACATGGAAACATCTACACCGCGATCTGTATAAACATGTAAATATCTACACCGCGATCTGTATAAACATGTAAATATCTACACCGCCATCTTTAGAAACATGGAAATATCTACACAGCTATCTCTATAAACATGGAAGTATCTACACCGCCATCTCTACAAACATGGAAATACCTACAAGTCATCTGTATAAACATGGAAATATCTACACCGCCATCTGTATAAACATGGAAATATCTACACAGCCATCTGTATATACATGGAAATACCTGCACCGCCATCTGTATAAACATGGAAATACTTACAAAGTTATCAGTATAAACATGGAAATATCCACACCGCCCTCTGTATAAACATGGAAATATCTACACAGCCATGTGTACATATATGGAAATATCTACACCGCTCTCTATATAAACATGTAAATAACTACACCGCTATCTGTATATACATGGAAATATCTACAGCGCCATCTACATATCCATGGAAATATCTGCGCCGCCATCTGTATAAACATGGAAATATCTACACGGTCATCTGTGTATAGATGGAAATATCAACACCGCCATCTGTACAAACATGGAAATACCTGCACCGCTATCTGTATAAACATGGAAATACCTACACCGTGGTCTGTATAAACATGGAAATATCTACACCGCTATCTGTATAAACATGGAAATATATACACCGCTATCTCTATAAACATGGAAATATCTACACCGTGATCTGTATAAACATGGAAATATTTACCCCGATATCTCTATAAACATGGAAATATCTACACCGCCATCTCTATAAACATGGAAATATCTACACCGCCATCTGTATAAACCTGGAAATATCTACACCGCTATCTGTGTAAACATGGTAATATCTACACCACCATCTATATAAACATGGAAATATCTACACCGCCATCTGTATAAACATGGAAATATCTACAATGCCGTCTGTAGAAAGATGGAAATATCTACACCGCAATCTGTGTAAACATGGAAATATCTACACCAATATCTGTAAAAACATGGAAATATCTACACCTCTATCAGTATAAACATGGAAATAACTAAAAGGTGATCTGCATAAACATGGAATTATCTAAAACACGATCTGTATAAACATGGAAATATCTACACCGCGATCTGCATAAACATGGTAATATCTACACCGTGATCTGTATTAACATGGAAATATCTACACCGCTATCTATAGAAACATGGAAATATCTACACAGCTATCTCTATAAACATGGAAATATCTACACCGCCATCTGTATAAACATGGAAATACCTACAAGTCATCTGTATAAACATGGAAATATCTACACAGCCATCTGTATAAACATGGAAATATCTACACAGCCATCTGTATATACATGGAAATATCTACACCGCTATCTGCATAAACATGGAAATATCTACAATGCCATCTGTAGAAAGATGCAAATATCTACAGCGCAATCTGCGTAAACATGGAAATATCTACACCAATATCTGTAAAAACATGGAAATATCTACACCGCGATCTGTATAAACATGGAAATATCTACACCGCTATCTGTAGAAACATGGAAATATCTACACAGCTATCTCTATAAACATGGAAATATCTACACCGCCATCTGTACAAACATGGAAATATCTGCATGGCTATCTGTATAAACATGGAAATATCTACACCGTGGTCTGTATAAACATTTAAATATCTACACCGCTATCTGTATAAACATGGAAATATATACACCGCTATCTCTATAAACATGGAAATATCTGCACCGTGATCTGTATAAACATGGAAATATTTACACCGATATCTGTATAAACATGGAAATATCTACACCGCCATCTGTATATACATGGAAATATCTACACCGCTATCTGTATAAACATGGAAATAACTACACCGCTATTTGTATAAACAAGGAAATATCTACACCGTGATTTGTATAAACATGGAAATATCTACACTGCTATTTGTATAAACAAGGAAATATCTACACCGCTATCTGTATAAACATGGAAATAACTACACCGCTATTTGCATTAACAAGGAAATATCTACACCGTGATCTGCATAAACATGGAAATATCTACAACGCCATCTCTATAAACATGGAAATATCTACACCCCTATCTCTATAAACATGGAAATATCCACACCGCTATCTCTATAAACCTGGAAATAACTACACCGCGATCAGTATAAACGTGGAAATATCTACACTGCTATCTCTATAAACATGGAAATATCTCCACTACTATCTCTATATACATCGAAATATCTACACCGCCATCTGTATAAAAATGGAAATACTGACAAAGTTATCTGTATAAACATGGAAATATCTACACTGCCATCTGTATAAACATCGAAATATCTACAAAGCCATGTGTACATATGTGGAAATATCTACACTGCTCTCTATATAAACATGGAAATAACTACACCGCTATCTGTATATACATGGAAATATCTACACCGCCATCTACATATCCATAGAAATATCTGCGCCGCCATCTGTATAAACATGGAAATATCTACACGGTCATCTGTGTATAGATGGAAATATCAACACCACCATCTGTACAAGCCTGGAAATATCTGCACCGCTATCTGTATAAACATGGAAATATCTACACCGTGGTCTCTATAAACATGGAAATATATACACCGCTATCTCTATAAACATGGAAATATCTACACAGTAATCTGTATAAACATGGAAATATTTACAACGATATCTGTATGAACATGGAAATATCTACACCGCCATCTCTATAAACATGGAAATACCTACACCGCCATCTGTATAAACATGGAAATATCTACACCGCTATCTGTATAAACTTGGAAATATCTACACCGCTATCTGTATAAACATGGTAATATCTACACCACCATCTATATAAACATGGAAATATCTACATCGCCATCTGTATGAACATGGAAATATCTACAATGCCATCTGTAGAAAGATGGAAATATCTACACCGCAATCTGTGTAAACATGGAAATATCTACACCAATATCTGTAAAAACATGGAAATATCTACACCGCTATCTGTATAAACATGGAAATATCTACACCGCGATCTGCATAAACATGGAAATGTCTACACCACGATCTGTATAAACATGGAAATATCTACACCGCTATCTGTAGAAACATGGAAATATCTACACAGCTATCTCTATAAACATGGAAATATCTACACCGCCATCTGTAAAAACATGTAAATATCTACACAGCCATGTGTACATATATGGAAATATCTACACCGCTCTCTATATAAACATGGAAATAACTACACCGCTATCTGTATATACACGGAAATATCTACACCGCCATCTACATATCCAAAGAAATATCTGCGCCGCCATCTGTATAAACATGGAAATATCTACACGGTCATCTGTGTACAGATGGAAATATCAACACCGCCATCTGTACAAACATGGAAATATCTGCACCGCTATCTGTATAAACATGGAAATATCTACAACGTGGTCTGTATAAACATGGAAATATCTACACCGCTATCTGTATAAACATGGAAATATATACACCGCTATCTCTATAAACATGGAAATATCTACACCGTGATGTGTATAACCATGGAAATATTTACACCGATATCTGTATAAACATGGAAATATCTACACCGCCATCTCTATAAACATGGAAATATCTACACCGCCATCTGTATAAACATGGAAATACCTAAAATGCCGTCTGTAGAAAGATGGAAATATCTACACTGCAATCTGTGTAAACATGGAAATATCTACACCAATATCTGTAAAAACAACGAAATATCTACACCGCTATCTGTATAAACATGGAAATATCTACACCGCGATCTGCATAAACATGGAAATATCTACACCTCGATCTGTATAAATATGAAAATATCTACACCGCGATCTGTAGAAACATGGAAATATCTACACCGCGATCTGTATAAACATGGAAATATCTACAACGCGATCTGTATAAACATGGAAATATCTACACCGCTATCTGTAGAAACATGGAAATATCTACACAGCTATCTCTATAAACATGGAAATATCTACACCGCCATCTGTATAAACATGGAAATACCTACAAGTCATCTGTATAAACATGGAAATATCTACACAGCCATCTGTAGAAAGATGGAAATATCTACACCGCAATCTGTGTAAACATGGAAATATCTACACCAATATCTGTAAAAACATGGAAATATCTACACCGCTATCTGTATAAACATGGAATTATCTACACCGCGATCTGCATAAACATGGAAATATCTACACCGCAATCTGTATAAACATGGAAATATCTACACCGCTATCTGTAGAAACATGGAAATATCTACACCGCGATCTGCATAAACATGGAAATATCTACACCGCGATCTGTATAAACATGGAAATATCTACACCGCTATCTGTAGAAACATGGAAATATCTACACAGCTATCTCTATAAACATGGAAATATCTCCACCGCCATCTCTATAGACATGGAAATACCTACAAGTCATCTGTACAAACATGGAAATATCTACAAAGCCATCAGTATAAACATGGAAATATCTACACAGCCATCTGTATATACATGGAAATATCTACACCGCCATCTGTATAAACATGGAAATAACTACACCACCATTTGTATAAACAAGAAAATATCTACACTGTGATCTGTATAAACATGGAAATACCTACACTGCTCTTTGTATAAAGAAGGAAATATCTACACCGCTATCTGTATAAACATGGAAATAACTACACCGCTATTTGCATAAACAAGGAAATATCTACACCGTGATCTGTATAAACATGGAAATATCTACAATGCTATTTGCATAAACAAGGAAATATCTACACCGCTATCTGTATAAACATGGAAATAACTACACCGCTATTTGCATAAACAAGGAAATATCTACACCGTGACCTGTATAAACATGGAAATATCTACAACGACATCTCTATAAATATGGAAATATCTACACCCCTTTCTGTATAAACATGGAAATATCCACACCGCTATCTCTAAAAACATGGAAATAACTACACCGTGATCAGTATAAATGTGGAAATATCTACACCGCTATCTCTATAAACATGGAAATATCTCCACTGCTATTTCTATAAACATCGAAATATCTACACAGCCATCTGTATAAACATGGAAATACTTACAAAGTTATCTGTATAAACATGGAAATATCTACACCGCCATCTGTATAAACATGGAAATATCTACACAGCCATGTGTACATATATGGAAATATCTACTCCGCTCTCTATATAAACATGGAAATAACTACACCGCTATCTGTACATACATGGAAATAACTACACTGCCATGTACATATCCATAGAAATATCTGCGCCGCCATCTGTATAAACATGGAAATATCTACACGGTCAGCTGTGTATAGATGGAAATATCAACACCGCCATCTGTACAAACATGGAAATATCTGCACTGCTATCTGTATAAACATGGAAATATCTACACCGTGGTCTGTAAAAACATGGAAATATCCTCACCGCTATCTGTATAAACATGGAAATATCTACACGGTCAGCTGTGTATAGATGGAAATATCAACACCGCCATCTGTACAAACATGGAAATATCTGCGCCGCCATCTGTATAAACATGGAAATATCTACACGGTCAGCTGTGTATAGATGGAAATATCAACACCGCCATCTGTACAAACATGGAAATATGTGCACCGCTATCTGTATAAACATGGAAATATATACATCGCTATCTATATAAACATGGAAATACCTACACCGTGATCTGCATAAACATGGAAATATTTACAACGATATCTGTATAAACATGGAAATATCTTCACCGCCATCTCTATAAACATGGAAATATCTACACCGCCATCTGTATAAACATGGAAATATCTACACCGCTATCTGTATAAACCTGGAAATATCTACACCACTATCTGTATAAACATGGTAATATCTACACCACCATCTATATAAACATGGAAATATCTACACCGCCATCTGTATAAACATGGAAATATCTACAATGCCATCTGCAGAAAGATGGAAATATCTACACCGCAATCTGTGTAAACATGGAAATATCTACACCAATGTATGTAACAACATGGAAATATCTACAGCGCTATCTGTATAAACATGGAAATATCTATACCGCTATCTGCATAAACATGGAAATATCTACACCGCGATCTGTATAAACATGAAAATATCTACACCGCTATCTGTAGAAACATGGAAATATCTACACCGTGATCTGAATAAACATGGAAATATCTACAATGCGATCTGTATAAACATGGAAATATCTACACCGCTATCTGTAGAAACATGGAAATATCTACACAGCTATCTCTATAAACATGGAAATATCTACACCGCCATCTCTATAGACATGGAAATACCTACAAGTCATCTGTATAAACATGGAAATATCCACACTGCTATCTCTATAAACATGGAAATTACTACACCGCGATCAGTATAAACGTGGAAATATCTACACCGCTATCTCTATAAACATGGAAATATCTCCACTACTATCTCTATAAACATCGAAATATCTACACCGCCATCTACATATCCATAGAAATATCTTCGCCGCCATCTGTATAAACATGGAAATATCTACACGGTCATCTGTGTATAGATGGAAATATCAACACCGCCATCTGTACAAACATGGAAATATCTGCACCGCTATCTGTATAAACATGGAAATATCTACACCGTGGTCTGTATAAACATGGAAATATCTACACCGCTATCTGTATAAACATGGAAATATATACATCGCTATCTGTATAAACATGGAAATACCTACACCGTGATCTGTATAAACATGGAAATATTTACAACGATATCTGTATAAACATGGAAATATCTACACCGCCATCTCTATAAACATGGAAATATCTACACCGCCATCTGTATAAACATGGAAATAATTACACCGCTATCTGTATAAACCTGGAAATATCTACAACGCTATCTGTATAAACATGGTAATATCTACACCACCATCTATATAAACATGGAAATATCTACACTGCCATCTGTATAAACATGAAAATATCTACAATGCCATCTGTAGAAAGGTGGAAATATCTACACCGCAATCTGTGTAAACATGGAAATATCTACACCAATATCTGTAAAAACATGGAAATATCTACACCGCTATCTGTATAAACATGGAAATATCTATACCGCGATCTGCATAAACATGGAAATATCTACACCGCGATCTGTATAAACATGAAAATATCTACACCGCTATCTGTAGAAACATGGAAATATCTACACCGCGATCTGAATAAACATGGAAATATCTACACAGCTATCTCTATAAACATGGAAATATCTACACCGCCATCTGTATAGACATGGAAATAACTACAAGTCATCTGTATAAACATGGAAATATCTACACAGCCATCTGTATAAACATGGAAATATCTACACAGCCACCTGTATATACATGGAAATATCTACACCGCTATCTGTATAAACATGGAAATAACTACACCGCTATTTGTATAAAGAAGGAAATATCTACACTGTGATCTGTATAAACATGGAAATATCTACACTGCTATTTGTATAAACAAGGAAATATCTACACCGCTATCTGTATAAACATGGAAATAACTACACCGCTATTTGCATAAACAAGGAAATATCTACACCGTGATCTGTATAAACATGGAAATATCTACAACGCCATCTCTATAAACATGGAAATATCTACACTCCTATCTGTATAAACATGGAAATATCTACACCGCTATCTCTATAAACATGGAAATAACTACACCGCGATCAGTATAAACGTGGAAATATCTACACCGCTATCTCTATAAAGATGGAAATATCTCCACTACTATCTCTGTAAACATCGAAATATCTACACCGCCATCTGTATAAACATGGAAATACTTACAAAGTTATCTGTATAAACATGGAAATATCTGCACGGTCATCTGTATAAACATGGAAATATCTACACAGCCATGTGTACATATGTGGAAATATCTACACCGCTCTCTATATAAACATGGAAATAACTACACCGCTATCTGTATATACATGGAAATATCTACACCGCCATCTACATATCCATAGAAATATCTGTTCCGCCATCTGTACAAACATGGAATTATCTACACGGTCATCTGTGTATAGATGGACATATCAACACCGCCATCTGTACAAACATGGAAATATCTGCACCGTGGTCTGTATAAACATGGAAATATCTACACCGCTATCTGTATAAACATGGAAATATATACACCGCCATCTCTATAAACATGGAAATATGTACACCGTGATCTGTATAAACATGGAACTATTTACACCGATATCTGTATAAACATGGAAATATCTACACCGCCATCTCTATAAACATGGAAATATCTACACCGCCATCTGTATAAACATGGAAATATCTACACCGCTATCTGTATAAACCTGGAAATATCTTCACCGCTATCTGTATAAACATGGTAATATCTACACCACCATCTATATAAACATGGAAATATCTACACCGCCATCTGTATAAACATGGAAATATCTATAATGCCGTCTGTAGAAAGATTGAAATATCTACACTGCAATCTGTGTAAACATGGAAATATCTACACTAATATCTGTAAAAACATGGAAATATCTACACCGCTATCTCCATAAACACGGAAATATCTACACCGCCATCTGCATAAACATGGAAATATCTATACCGCGATCTGTATAAATATGGAAATATCTACACCGCTATCTGTAGAAACATGGAAATATCTACACCACGATCTGTATAAACATGGAAATATCTACACCGCGATCTGTATAAACATGGAAATATCTACACCGCTATCTGTAGAAACATGGAAATATCTACACAGCTATCTCTATAAACATGGAAATATCTACACCGCCATCTGTATAAACATGGAAATACCTACAAGTCATCTGTATAAACATGGAAATATCTACAAAGCCATCTGTATAAACATGGAAATATCTACACAGCCATCTGTATATTCACGGAAATATCTACACCGCTATCTGTATAAACATGGAAATAACTACACCGCTATTTGTATAAACAAGGAAATATCTACACCATGATCTGTATAAACATGGAAATATCTACAATGCTATTTGTATAAACAAGGAAATATCTACACCGCTATCTGTATAAACATGGAAATAACTACACCGCTATTTGCATAAACAAGGAAATATCTACACCGTGATCTGTATAAACATGGAAATATCTACAACGCCATCTCTATAAACATGGAAATATCTACAACCCTATCTGTATAAACATGGAAATATCCACACTGCTATCTCTAAAAACATGGAAATAACTACACCGTGATCAGTATAAACGTGGAAATATCTACACCGCTATCTCTATAAACATGGAAATATCTCCACTGCTATTTCTATAAACATCGAAATAACTACACCGCCATCTGTATAAACATGGAAATACTTACAAAGTTATCTGTATAAACATGGAAATATCTACACCGCCATCTGTATAAACATGGAAATATCTACACAGCCATGTGTACATATATGGAAATATCTACACCGCTCTCTATATAAACATGGAAATAACTACACCGCTATCTGTATATACATGGAAATATCTACACCGCCATCTACATATCCATAGAAATTTCTGTGCCACCATCTGTATAAACATGGAAATATCTACACGGTCATCTGTGTATAGATGGAAATATCAACACCGCCATCTGTACAAACATGGAAATATCTGCACCGCTATCTGTATAAACATGGAAATATCTACACCGTGGTCTGTAAAACATGGAAATATCTACACCGCTATCTGTATAAACATGGAAATATATACATCGCTATCTGTATAAACATGGAAATACCTACACCGTGATCTGTATAAACATGGAAATATTTACAACGATATCTGTATAAACATGGAAATATCTACACCGCCATCTCTATAAACATGGAAATACCTACAAGTCATCTGTATAAACATGGAAATATCTACAAAGCCATCTGTATAAACACGGAAATATCTACACAGCCATCTTTATATACATGGAAATACCTACACAGCTATCTGTATATACATGGAGATAACTACACCGCTATTTGTATAAACAAGGAAATATCTACACTGTGATCTGTATAAACATGGAAATATCTACACTGCTATTTGTATAAACAGGGAAATATCTACACTGCTATCTGTATAAACATGGAAATAACTACACCGCTATTTGCATAAACAAGGAAATATCTACACCGTGATCTATATAAACATGGAAATATCTACAACGCCATCTCTATAAACATGGAAATATCTACACCCCTATCTGTATAAACATGGAAATATCCACTGCTCTATCTCTATAAACATGCAAATAACTACACCGCGATTAGCATAAACGTGGAAATATCTACACCGCTATCTCTATAAACATGGAAATATCTGCACTACTATCTATATAAACATCGAAATATCTACACCGCCATCTGTATAAACATGGAAATACTGACAAAGTTATCTGTATAAACATGGAAATATCTACACCGCCATCTGTATAAACATGGAAATATCTACACAGCCATGTGTACATATATGGAAATATCTACACCGCTCTCCATATAAACATGGAAATAACTACACCGCTATCTGTATATACATGGAAATATCTACACCGTCATCTACATATCCATAGAAATATCTGCGCCACCATCTGTATAAACATGGAAATATCTACACGGTCATCTGTGTATAGATGGAAATATCAACACCGCCATCTGTACAAACATGGAAATATCTGCACCGCTATCTGTATAAACATGGAAATATCTACACCGTGGTCTGTATAAACATGGAAATATCTACACCGCCATCTCTATAGACATGGAAATACCTACAAGTCATCTGTATAAACATGGAAATATCCACACTGCTATCTCTATAAACATGGAAATTACTACACCGCGATCAGTATAAACGTGGAAATATCTACACCGCTATCTCTATAAACATGGAAATATCTCCACTACTATCTCTATAAACATCGAAATATCTACACCGCCATCTACATATCCATAGAAATATCTTCGCCGCCATCTGTATAAACATGGAAATATCTACACGGTCATCTGTGTATAGATGGAAATATCAACACCGCCATCTGTACAAACATGGAAATATCTGCACCGCTATCTGTATAAACATGGAAATATCTACACCGTGGTCTGTATAAACATGGAAATATCTACACCGCTATCTGTATAAACATGGAAATATATACATCGCTATCTGTATAAACATGGAAATACCTACACCGTGATCTGTATAAACATGGAAATATTTACAACGATATCTGTATAAACATGGAAATATCTACACCGCCATCTCTATAAACATGGAAATATCTACACCGCCATCTGTATAAACATGGAAATAATTACACCGCTATCTGTATAAACCTGGAAATATCTACAACGCTATCTGTATAAACATGGTAATATCTACACCACCATCTATATAAACATGGAAATATCTACACTGCCATCTGTATAAACATGGAAATATCTACAATGCCATCTGTAGAAAGGTGGAAATATCTACACCGCAATCTGTGTAAACATGGAAATATCTACGCCAATATCTGTAAAAACATGGAAATATCTACACCGCTATCTGTATAAACATGGAAATATCTATACCGCGATCTGCATAAACATGGAAATATCTACACCGCGATCTGTATAAACATGAAAATATCTACACCGCTATCTGTAGAAACATGGAAATATCTACACCGCGATCTGAATAAACATGGAAATATCTACACAGCTATCTCTATAAACATGGAAATATCTACACCGCCATCTGTATAGACATGGAAATACCTACAAGTCATCTGTATAAACATGGAAATATCTACACAGCCATCTGTATAAACATGGAAATATCTACACAGCCACCTGTATATACATGGAAATATCTACACCGCTATCTGTATAAACATGGAAATAACTACAACGCTATTTGTATAAAGAAGGAAATATCTACACTGTGATCTGTATAAACATGGAAATATCTACACTGCTATTTGTATAAACAAGGAAATATCTACACCGCTATCTGTATAAACATGGAAATAACTACACCGCTATTTGCATAAACAAGGAAATATCTACACCGTGATCTGTATAAACATGGAAATATCTACAACGCCATCTCTATAAACATGGAAATATCTACACTCCTATCTGTATAAACATGGAAATATCCACACCGCTATCTCTATAAACATGGAAATAACTACACCGCGATCAGTATAAACGTGGAAATATGTACACCGCTATCTCTATAAAGATGGAAATATCTCCACTACTATCTCTGTAAACATCGAAATATCTACACCGCCATCTGTATAAACATGGAAATACTTACAAAGTTATCTGTATAAACATGGAAATATCTGCACGGTCATCTGTATAAACATGGAAATATCTACACAGCCATGTGTACATATGTGGAAATATCTACACCGCTCTCTATATAAACATGGAAATAACTACACCGCTATCTGTATATACATGGAAATATCTACACCGCCATCTACATATCCATAGAAATATCTGTTCCGCCATCTTTACAAACATTCAATTATCTACACGGTCATCTGTGTATAGATGGACATATCAACACCGCCATCTGTACAAACATGGAAATATCTGCACCGTGGTCTGTATAAACATGGAAATATCTACACCGCTATCTGTATAAACATGGAAATATATACACCGCCATCTCTATAAACATGGAAATATGTACACCGTGATCTGTATAAACATGGAACTATTTACACCGATATCTGTATAAACATGGAAATATCTACACCGCCATCTCTATAAACATGGAAATATCTACACCGCCATCTGTATAAACATGGAAATATCTACACCGCTATCTGTATAAACCTGGAAATATCTACACCGCTATCTGTATAAACATGGTAATATCTACACCACCATCTATATAAACATGGAAATATCTACACCGCCATCTGTATAAACATGGAAATATCTATAATGCCGTCTGTAGAAAGATTGAAATATCTACACTGCAATCTGTGTAAACATGGAAATATCTACACTAATATCTGTAAAAACATGGAAATATCTACACCGCTATCTGCATAATCACGGAAATATCTACACCGCCATCTGCATAAACATGGAAATATCTACACCGCGATCTGTATAAATATGGAAATATCTACACCGCTATCTGTAGAAACATGGAAATATCTACACCACGATCTGTATAAACATGGAAATATCTACACCGCGATCTGTATAAACATGGAAATATCTACACCGCTATCTGTAGAAACATGGAAATATCTACACAGCTATCTCTATAAACATGTAAATATCTACACCGCCATCTGTATAAACATGGAAATACCTACAAGTCATCTGTATAAACATGGAAATATCTACAAAGCCATCTGTATAAACATGGAAATATCTACACAGCCATCTGTATATTCACGGAAATATCTACACCGCTATCTGTATAAACATGGAAATAACTACACCGCTATTTGTATAAACAAGGAAATATCTACACCATGATCTGTATAAACATGGAAATATCTACAATGCTATTTGTATAAACAAGGAAATATCTACACCGCTATCTGTATAAACATGGAAATAACTACACCGCTATTTGCATAAACAAGGAAATATCTACACCGTGATCTGTATAAACATGGAAATATCTACAACGCCATCTCTATAAACATGGAAATATCTACACCCCTATCTGTATAAACATGGAAATATCCACACTGCTATCTCTAAAAACATGGAAATAACTACACCGTGATCAGTATAAACGTGGAAATATCTACACCGCTATCTCTATAAACATGGAAATATCTCCACTGCTATTTCTATAAACATCGAAATATCTACACCGCCATCTGTATAAACATGGAAATACTTACAAAGTTATCTGTATAAACATGGAAATATCTACACCGCCATCTGTATAAACATGGAAATATCTACACAGCCATGTGTACATATATGGAAATATCTACACCGCTCTCTATATAAACATGGAAATAACTACACCGCTATCTGTATATACATGGAAATATCTACACCGCCATCTACATATCCATAGAAATATCTGTGCCACCATCTGTATAAACATGGAAATATCTACACGGTCATCTGTGTATAGATGGAAATATCAACACCGCCATCTGTACAAACATGGAAATATCTGCACCGCTATCTGTATAAACATGGAAATATCTACACCGTGGTCTGTAAAACATGGTAATATCTACACCACCATCTATATAAACATGGAAATATCTACACCGCCATCTGTATAAACATGGAAATGTCTACAATGCCGTCTGTAGATAGATGGAAATATCTACACTGCGATGTGCATAAACATGGAAATACCTACACCGCTATCTGTAGAAACATGGAAATATCTACACAGCTATCTCTATAAACATGGAAATATCTACACCGCCATCTGTATAAACATGGAAATACCTACAAGTCATCTGTATAAACATGGAAATATCTACACAGCCATCTGTATAATCATGGAAATATCTACACAGCCATCTGTATATACATGGAAATGTCTACACCGCTATCAGTATAAACATGGAAATAACTACACCGCTATTTGTATAAACAAGGAAATATCTACACCGTGATCTGTATAAACATGGAAATAACTACACCGCTATTTGCATAAACAAGGAAATATCTACACCGTGATCTGTATAAACATGGAAATATCTACAACGCCATCTCTATAAACATGGAAATATCTACACCCCTATCTGTATAAACATGGAAATATCCACACCGCTATCTCTATAAACATGGAAATAACTACACCGCGATCAGTATAAACGTGGAAATATCTACACCGCTATCTCTATAAACATGGAAATATCTCCACCGCTATCTCTATAAACATCGAAATATCTACACCGCCATCTGTATAAACATGAAAATTCTTACAAAGTTATCTGTATAAACATGGAAATATCTACACCGCCATCTGTATAAACATGGAAATATCTACACAGCTATCTCTATAAACATGGAAATATCTACACCGCCATCTGTATAAACATGGAAATACCTACAAGTCATCTGTATAAACATGGAAATATCTACACAGCCATCTATATAAACATGGAAATATCTACACAGCCATCTGTATATACATGGAAATATCTACACAGCTATCTGTATAAACATGGAAATAACTACAACGCTATTTGTATAAACAAGGAAATATCTACACCGTGATTTGTATAAACATGGAAATATCTACACTGCTATTTGTATAAACAAGGAAATATCTACACCGCTATCTGTATAAACATGGAAATATCTACACCGCTATCTGTAGAAACATGGAAATATCTACACAGCTGTCTCTATAAACATGGAAATATCTACACCGCCATCTGTATAGACATGGAAATACCTACAAGTCATCTGTATAAACATGGAAATACCTACACAGCCATCTGTATAAACATGGAAATATCTACACAGCCATCTGTATATACATGGAAATATCTACACCGCTATCTGTATAAACATGGAAATAACTACACCACTATTTGCATAAACAAGGAAATATCTACACCGTGATCTGTATAAACATGGAAATATCTACAACGCCATCTCTATAAACATGGAAATATCTACACCCCTATCTGTATAAACATGGAAATATCCACACCGCTATCTCTATAAACATGGAAATTACTACACCGCGATCAGTATAAACGTGGAAATATCTACACCGCTATCTCTATAAACATGGAAATATCTCCACTACTATCCCTATAAACATCGAAATATCTACACCGCCATCTGTATAAACATGGAAATACTTACAAAGTTATCTGTATAAACATGGAAATATCTGCACCGTCATCTGTATAAACATGGAAATATCTACACAGCCATGTGTACATATATGGAAATATCTACACCGCTCTCTATATAAACATGGAAATAACTACACCGCTATCTGTATATACATGGAAATATCTACACCGCCATCTACATATCCATAGAAATATCTGCGCCGCCATCTGTACAAACATGGAATTATCTTCACGGTCATCTGTGTATAGATGGAAATATCAACACCGCCATCTGTACAAACATGGAAATATCTGCACCGCTATCTGTATAAACATGGAAATATCTACACCGTGGTCTGTATAAACATGGAAATATCTACACCGCTATCTGTATAAACATGGAAATATATACACCGCTATCTGTATAAACCTGGAAATATCTACACCGCTATCTGTATAAACATGGTAATATCTACACCACCATCTATATAAACATGGAAATATCTACACCGCCATCTGTATAAACATGGAAATGTCTACAATGCCGTCTGTAGATAGATGGAAATATCTACACTGCGATGTGCATAAACATGGAAATACCTACACCGCTATCTGTAGAAACATGGAAATATCTACACAGCTATCTCTATAAACATGGAAATATCTACACCGCCATCTGTATAAACATGGAAATACCTAGAAGTCATCTGTATAAACATGGAAATATCTACACAGCCATCTGTATAATCATGGAAATATTTACACAGCCATCCGTATATACATGGAAATGTCTACACCGCTATCAGTATAAACATGGAAATAACTACACCGCTATTTGTATAAACAAGGAAATATCTACACCGTGATCTGTATAAACATGGAAATAACTACACCGCTATTTGCATAAACAAGGAAATATCTACACCGTGATCTGTATAAACATGGAAATATCTACAACGCCATCTCTATAAACATGGAAATATCTACACCCCTATCTGTATAAACATGGAAATATCCACACCGCTATCTCTATAAACATGGAAATAACTACACCGCGATCAGTATAAACGTGGAAATATCTACACCGCTATCTCTATAAACATGGAAATATCTCCACCGCTATCTCTATAAACATCGAAATATCTACACCGCCATCTGTATAAACATGAAAATTCTTACAAAGTTATCTGTATAAACATGGAAATATCTACACCGCCATCTGTATAAACATGGAAATATCTACACAGCTATCTCTATAAACATGGAAATATCTACACCGCCATCTGTATAAACATGGAAATACCTACAAGTCATCTGTATAAACATGGAAATATCGACACAGCCATCTATATAAACATGGAAATATCTACACAGCCATCTGTATATACATGGAAATATCTACACAGCTATCTGTATAAACATGGAAATAACTACAACGCTATTTGTATAAACAAGGAAATATCTACACCGTGATTTGTATAAACATGGAAATATCTACACTGCTATTTGTATAAACAAGGAAATATCTACACCGCTATCTGTATAAACATGGAAATAACTACACCGCTATTTGCATAAACAAGGAAATATCTACACCATGATCTGTATAAACATGGAAATATCTACAACGCCATCTCTATAAACATGGAAATAACTACACCGCTATTTGCATAAACAAGGAAATATCTACACCGTGATCTGTATAAACATGGAAATATCTACAACACCATCTCTATAAACATGGAAATATCTACACTCCTATGTGTATAAACATGGAAATATCCACAACGCTATCTCTATAAACATGGAAATAACTACACCGCGATCAGTATAAACGTGGAAATATCTACACCGCTATCTCTATAAACATGGAAATATCTCCACTGCTATTTCTATAAACATGGAAATATCTACACCGCCATCTGTATAAACATGGAAATACTTAAAAAGTTATCTGTATAAACATGGAAATATCTACACCGCCATCTGCATAAACATGGAAATATCTACACAGCCATGTGTACATACATGGAAATATCTACACCGCTCTCTATATAAACATGGAAAAAACTACATCGCTATCTGTATATACATGGAAATATCTACACCGCCATCTACATATACATAGAAATATCTGTGCCGCCATCTGTATAAACATGGAAATATCTACACGGTCATCTGTGTATAGATGGAAATATCAACACCGCCATCTGTACAAACATGGAAATATCTGCACCGCTATCTGTATAAGCATGGAAATATCTACACCGTGGTCTGTATAAACATGGAAATATCTATACCGCTATCTGTATAAACATGGAAATATATACACCGCTATCTCTATAAACATGGAAATATCTACACCGTGATCTGTATAAACATGGAAATATTTACACCGATATCTGTATAAACATGGAAATATCTACACCGCCATCTCTATAAACATGGAAATATCTACACCGCCATCTGTATAAACATGGAAATATCTACACCGCTATCTATATAAACCTGGAAATATCTACACCGCTATCTGTATAAACATGGTAATATCTACACCACCATCTATATAAACATGGAAATATCTACACTGCCATCTGTATAAACATGGAAATATCTACAATGCCATCTGTAGAAAGATGGAAATATCTACACCGCAATCTGTGTAAACATGGAAATATCTACACCAATATCTGTAAAAACATGGAAATATCTACACCGCTATCTGTATAAACATGGAAATATCTACACCGCGATCTGCATAAACATGGAAATATCTACACCGCGATCTGTATAAACATGAAAATATCTACACCGCTATCTGTAGAAACATGGAAATATCTACACCGCGATCTGAATAAACATGGAAGTATCTACACCGCGATCTGTATAAACATGGAAATATCTACACCGCTATCTGTAGAAACATGGAAATATCTACACAGCTATCTCTATAAACGTGGAAATATCTACACCGCCATCTGTATAGACATGGAAATACCTACAAGTCATCTGTATAAACATGGAAATATCTACACAGCCATCTGTATAAACATGGAAATATCTACACAGCCATCTGTATATACATGGAAATATCTACACCGCTATCTGTATAAACATGGAAATAACTACACCGCTATTTGTATAAACAAGTAAATATCTACACTGTGATCTGTATAAACATGGAAATATCTACACTGCTATTTGTATAAACAAGGAAATATCTACACCGCTATCTGTATAAACATGGAAATAACTACACCGCTATTTGCATAAACAAGGAAATATCTACACCGTGATCTGTATAAACATGGAAATATCTACAACGCCATCTCTATAAACATGGAAATATCTACACCCCTATCTGTATAAACATGGAAATATCCACACCGCTATCTTTATAAACATGGAAATTACTACACCGCGATCAGTATAAACGTGGAAATATCTACACCGCTATCTCTATAAACATGGAAATATCTCCACTACTATCTCTATAAACATCGAAATATCTACACCGCTATCTGTATAAACCTGGAAATTTCTACACCGCTATCTGTATAAACATGGTAATATCTACACCACCATCTATATAAACATGGAAATATCTACACTGCCATCTGTATAAACATGGAAATATCTACAATGCCATCTGTAGAAAGATGGAAATATCTACACCGCAATCTGTGTAAACTTGGAAATATCTACACCAATATCTGTAAAAACATGGAAATATCTACACTGCTATCTGTATAAACATGGAAATATCTACACCGCGATCTGCATAAACATGGAAATATCTACACCGCGATCTGTATAAACATGAAAATATCTACACCGCTATC
The DNA here is from genome assembly GCF_028858775.2 of Pan troglodytes. Lineage (NCBI taxonomy): Eukaryota > Metazoa > Chordata > Mammalia > Primates > Hominidae > Pan > Pan troglodytes. Next base: position 3,286,708 of record NC_072408.2, read on the forward strand.
TGTAGAAACATGGAAATATCTACACCGCGATCTGAATAAACATGGAAATATCTACACCGCGATCTGTATAAACATGGAAATATCTACACCGCTATCTGTAGAAACATGGAAATATCTACACAGCTATCTCTATAAACGTGGAAATATCTACACCGCCATCTGTATAGACATGGAAATACCTACAAGTCATCTGTATAAACATGGAAATATCTACACAGCCATCTGTATAAACATGGAAATATCTACACAGCCATCTGTATATACATGGAAATATCTACACCGCTATCTGTATAAACATGGAAATAACTACACCGCTATTTGTATAAACAAGTAAATATCTACACTGTGATCTGTATAAACATGGAAATATCTACACTGCTATTTGTATAAACAAGGAAATATCTACACCGCTATCTGTATAAACATGGAAATAACTACACCGCTATTTGCATAAACAAGGAAATATCTACACCGTGATCTGTATAAACATGGAAATATCTACAACGCCATCTCTATAAACATGGAAATATCTACACCCCTATCTGTATAAACATGGAAATATCCACACCGCTATCTCTATAAACATGGAAATTACTACACCGCGATCAGTATAAACGTGGAAATATCTACACCGCTATCTCTATAAACATGGAATATCTCCACTACTATCTCTATAAACATCGAAATATCTACACCGCCATCTGTATAAACATGGAAATACTTACAAAGTTATCTGTATAAACATGGAAATATCTGCACCGTCATCTGTATAAACATGGAAATATCTACACAGCCATGTGTACATATATGGACATATCTACACCGCTCTCTATATAAACATGGAAATAACTACACCGCTATCTGTATATACATGGAAATATCTACACCGCCATCTACATATCCATAGAAATATCTGCGCCGCCATCTGTACAAACATGGAATTATCTACACGGTCATCTGTGTATAGATGGAAATATCAACACCGCCATCTGTACAAACATGGAAATATCTGCACCGCTATCTGTATAAACATGGAAATATCTACACCGTGGTCTGTATAAACATGGAAATATCTACACCGCTATCTGTATAAACATGGAAATATATACACCGCTATCTGTATAAACCTGGAAATATCTACACCGCTATCTGTATAAACACGGTAATATCTACACCACCATCTATATAAACATGGAAATATCTACACCGCCATCTGTATAAACATGGAAATGTCTACAATGCCGTCTGTAGATAGATGGAAATATCTACACTGCGATGTGCATAAACATGGAAATACCTACACCGCTATCTGTAGAAACATGGAAATATCTACACAGCTATCTCTATAAACATGGAAATATCTACACCGCCATCTGTATAAACATGGAAATACCTACAAGTCATCTGTATAAACATGGAAATATCTACACAGCCATCTGTATAAACATGGAAATATCTACACAGCCATCTGTATATACATGGAAATGTCTACAAAGCTATCTGTATAAACATGGAAATAACTACACCGCTATTTGTATAAACAAGGAAATATCTACACCGTGATCTGTATAAACATGGAAATAACTACACCGCTATTTGCATAAACAAGGAAATATCTACACCGTGATCTGTATAAACATGGAAATATCTACAACGCCATCTCTTTAAACATGGAAATATCTACACCCCTATCTGTATAAACATGGAAATATCCACACCGCTATCTCTATAAACATGGAAATAACTACACCGCGATCAGTATAAACGTGGAAATATCTACACCGCTATCTCTATAAACATGGAAATATCTCCACCGCTATCTCTATAAACGTCGAAATATCTACACCGCCATCTGTATAAACATGAAAATTCTTACAAAGTTATCTGTATAAACATGGAAATATCTACACCGCCATCTGTATAAACATGGAAATATCTACACAGCTATCTCTATAAACATGGAAATATCTACACCGCCATCTGTATAAACATGGAAATACCTACAAGTCATCTGTATAAACATGGAAATATCTACACAGCCATCTGTATAAACATGGAAATATCTACACAGCCATCTGTATATACATGGAAATATCTACACAGCTATCTGTATAAACATGGAAATAACTACAACGCTATTTGTATAAACAAGGAAATATCTACACCGTGATTTGTATAAACATGGAAATATCTACACTGCTATTTGTATAAACAAGGAAATATCTACACCGCTATCTGTATAAACATGGAAATAACTACACCGCTATTTGCATAAACAAGGAAATATCTACACCATGGTCTGTATAAACATGGAAATATCTACAACGCCATCTCTATAAACATGGAAATAACTACACCGCTATTTGCATAAACAAGGAAATATCTACACCGTGATCTGTATAAACATGGAAATATCTACAACACCATCTCTATAAACATGGAAATATCTACACTCCTATGTGTATAAACATGGAAATATCCACAACGCTATCTCTATAAACATGGAAATAACTACACCGCGATCAGTATAAACGTGGAAATATCTACACCGCTATCTCTATAAACATGGAAATATCTCCACTGCTATTTCTATAAACATGGAAATATCTACACCGCCATCTGTATAAACATGGAAATACTTGAAAAGTTATCTGTATAAACATGGAAATATCTACACTGCCATCTGCATAAACATGGAAATATCTACACAGCCATGTGTACATACATGGAAATATCTACACCGCTCTCTATACAAACATGGAAATAACTACATCGCTATCTGTATATACATGGAAATATCTACACCGCCATCTACATATACATAGAAATATCTGTGCCGCCATCTGTATAAACATGGAAATATCTACACGGTCATCTGTGTATAGATGGAAATATCAACACCGCCATCTGTACAAACATGGAAATATCTGCACCGCTATCTGTATAAGCATGGAAATATCTACACCGTGGTCTGTATAAACATGGAAATATCTATACCGCTATCTGTATAAACATGGAAATATATACACCGCTATCTCTATAAACATGGAAATATCTACACCGTGATCTGTATAAACATGGAAATATTTACACCGATATCTGTATAAACATGGAAATATCTACACCGCCATCTCTATAAACATGGAAATATCTACACCGCCATCTGTATAAACATGGAAATATCTACACCGCTATCTATATAAACCTGGAAATATCTACACCGCTATCTGTATAAACATGGTAATATCTACACCACCGTCTATATAAACATGGAAATATCTACACTGCCATCTGTATAAACATGGAAATATCTACAATGCCATCTGTAGAAAGACGGAAATATCTACACCGCAATCTGTGTAAACATGGAAATATCTACACCAATATCTGTAAAAACATGGAAATATCTACACCGCTATCTGTATAAACATGGAAATATCTACACCGCGATCTGCATAAACATGGAAATATCTACACCGCGATCTGTATAAACATGAAAATATCTACACCGCTATCTGTAGAAACATGGAAATATCTACACCGCGATCTGAATAAACATGGAAATATCTACACCGCGATCTGTATAAACATGGAAATATCTACACCGCTATCTGTAGAAACATGGAAATATCTACACAGCTATCTCTATAAACGTGGAAATATCTACACCGCCATCTGTATAGACATGGAAATACCTACAAGTCATCTGTATAAACATGGAAATATCTACACAGCCATCTGTATAAACATGGAAATATCTACACAGCCATCTGTATATACATGGAAATATCTACACCGCTATCTGTATAAACATGGAAATAACTACACCGCTATTTGTATAAACAAGTAAATATCTACACTGTGATCTGTATAAACATGGAAATATCTACACTGCTATTTGTATAAACAAGGAAATATCTACACCGCTATCTGTATAAACATGGAAATAACTACACCGCTATTTGCATAAACAAGGAAATATCTACACCGTGATCTGTATAAACATGGAAATATCTACAACGCCATCTCTATAAACATGGAAATATCTACACCCCTATCTGTATAAACATGGAAATATCCACACCGCTATCTCTATAAACATGGAAATAACTACACCGCGATCAGTATAAACGTGGAAATATCTACACCGCTATCTCTATAAACATGGAAATATCTCCACCGCTATCTCTATAAACATCGAAATATCTACACCGCCATCTGTATAAACATGAAAATCTTACAAAGTTATCTGTATAAACATGGAAATATCTACACCGCCATCTGTATAAACATGGAAATATCTACACAGCTATCTCTATAAACATGGAAATATCTACACCGCCATCTGTATAAACATGGAAATACCTACAAGTCATCTGTATAAACATGGAAATAACTACACAGCCATCTATATAAACATGGAAATATCTACACAGCCATCTGTATATACATGGAAATATCTACACAGCTATCTGTATAAACATGGAAATAACTACAACGCTATTTGTATAAACAAGGAAATATCTACACCGTGATTTGCATAAACATGGAAATATCTACACTGCTATTTGTATAAACAAGGAAATATCTACACCGCTATCTGTATAAACATGGAAATAACTACACCGCTATTTGCATAAACAAGGAAATATCTACACCATGATCTGTATAAACATGGAAATATCTACAACGCCATCTCTATAAACATGGAAATAACTACACCGCTATTTGCATAAACAAGGAAATATCTACACCGTGATCTGTATAAACATGGAAATATCTACAACACCATCTCTATAAACATGGAAATATCTACACTCCTATGTGTATAAACATGGAAATATCCACAACGCTATCTCTATAAACATGGAAATAACTACACCGCGATCAGTATAAACGTGGAAATATCTACACCGCTATCTCTATAAACATGGAAATATCTCCACCGCTATTTCTATAAACATGGAAATATCTACACCGCCATCTGTATAAACATGGAAATATCTACACAGCCATGTGTACATATATGGAAATATCTACACCGCTCTCTATATAAACATGGAAATAACTACACCGCTATCTGTATATACATGGAAATATCTACACCGCCATCTACATATCCATAGAAATATCTGCACCGCCATCTGTACAAACATGGAATTATCTACACGGTCATCTGTGTATAGATGGAAATATCAACACCGCCATCTGTACAAACATGGAAATATCTGCACCGCTATCTGTATAAACATGGAAATATCTACACCATGGTATGTATAAACATGGAAATATCTACACCGCTATCTGTATAAACATGGAAATATATACACCGCTATCTGTATAAACCTGGAAATATCTACACCGCTATCTGTATAAACATGGTAATATCTACACCACCATCTATATAAACATGGAAACATCTACACCGCCATCTGTATAAACATGGAAATATCTACAATGCCGTCTGTAGATAGATGGAAATATCTACACTGCGATGTGTATAAACATGGAAATACCTACACCGCTATCTGTAGAAACATGGAAATATCTACACAGCTATCTCTATAAACATGGAAATATCTACACCGCCATCTGTATAAACATGGAAATACCTACAAGTCATCTGTATAAACATGGAAATATCTACACAGCCATCTGTATAAACATGGAAATATCTACACAGCCATCTGTATATACATGGAAATGTCTACACCGCTATCTGTATAAACATGGAAATAACTACACCGCTATTTGTATAAACAAGGAAATATCTACACCGTGATCTGTATAAACATGGAAATAACTACACCGCTATTTGCATAAACAAGGAAATATCTACACCGTGATCTGTATAAACATGGAAATATCTACAACGCCATCTCTATAAACATGGAAATATCTACACCCCTATCTGTATAAACATGGAAATATCCACACCGCTATCTCTATAAACATGGAAATAACTACACCGCGATCAGTATAAACGTGGAAATATCTACACCGCTATCTCTATAAACATGGAAATATCTCCACGGCTATCTCTATAAACGTCGAAATATCTACACCGCCATCTGTATAAACATGAAAATTCTTACAAAGTTATCTGTATAAACATGGAAATATCTACACCGCCATCTGTATAAACATGGAAATATCTACACAGCTATCTCTATAAACATGGAAATATCTACACCGCCATCTGTATAAACATGGAAATACCTACAAGTCATCTGTATAAACATGGAAATATCTACACAGCCATCTGTATAAACATGGAAATATCTACACAGCCATCTGTATATACATGGAAATATCTAGACAGCTATCTGTATAAACATGGAAATAACTACACCGCTATTTGTATAAACAAGGAAATATCTACACCGTGATTTGTATAAACATGGAAATATCTACACTGCTATTTGTATAAACAAGGAAATATCTACACCGCTATCTGTATAAACATGGAAATAACTACACCGCTATTTGCATAAACAAGGAAATATCTACACCATGATCTGTATAAACATGGAAATATCTACAACGCCATCTGTATAAACATGGAAGTAACTACACCGCTATTTGCATAAACAAGGAAATATCTACACCGTGATCTGTATAAACATGGAAATATCTACAACACCATCTCTATAAACATGGAAATATCTACACTCCTATGTGTATAAACATGGAAATATCCACACGCTATCTCTATAAACATGGAAATAACTACACCGCGATCAGTATAAACGTGGAAATATCTACACCGCTATCTCTATAAACATGGAAATATCTCCACTGCTATTTCTATAAACATGGAAATATCTACACCGCCATCTGTATAAACATGGAAATACTTACAAAGTTATCTGTATAAACATGGAAATATCTACACCGCCATCTGCATAAACATGGAAATATCTACACAGCCATGTGTACATACATGGAAATATCTACACCGCTCTCTATATAAACATGGAAATAACTACATCGCTATCTGTATATACATGGAAATATCTACACCGCCATCTACATATACATAGAAATATCTGTGCCGCCATCTGTATAAACATGGAAATATCTACACGGTCATCTGTGTATAGATGGAAATATCAACACCGCCATCTGTACAAACATGGAAATATCTGCACCGCTATCTGTATAAGCATGGAAATATCTACACCGTGGTCTGTATAAACATGGAAATATCTATACCGCTATCTGTATAAACATGGAAATATTTACACCGATATCTGTATAAACATGGAAATATCTACACCGCCATCTCTATAAACATGGAAATATCTACCCCGCCATCTGTATAAACATGGAAATATCTACACCGCTATCTGTATAAACCTGGAAATTTCTACACCGCTATCTGTATAAACATGGTAATATCTACACCACCATCTATGTAAACATGGAAATATCTACACTGCCATCTGTATAAACATGGAAATATCTACAATGCCATCTGTAGAAAGATGGAAATATCTACACGGCAATCTGTGTAAACATGGAAATATCTACACCAATATCTGTAAAAACATGAAAATATCTACACCGCTATCTGTATAAACATGGAAATATCTACACCGCGATCTGCATAAACATGGAAATATCTACACCGCGATCTGTATAAACATGAAAATATCTACACCGCTATCTGTAGAAACATGGAAATATCTACACCGCGATCTGAATAAACATGGAAATATCTACACCGCGATCTGTATAAACATGGAAATATCTACACCGCTATCTGTAGAAACATGGAAATATCTACACAGCTATCTCTATAAACGTGGAAATATCTACACCGCCATCTGTATAGACATGGAAATACCTACAAGTCATCTGTATAAACATGGAAATATGTACACAGCCATCTGTATAAACATGGAAATATCTACACAGCCATCTGTATATACATGGAAATATCTACACCGCTATCTGTATAAACATGGAAATAACTACACCGCTATTTGTATAAACAAGTAAATATCTACACTGTGATCTGTATAAACATGGAAATATCTACACTGCTATTTGTATAAACAAGGAAATATCTACACCGCTATCGGTATAAACATGGAAATAACTACACCGCTATTTGCATAAACAAGGAAATATCTACACCGTGATCTGTATAAACATGGAAATATCTACAACGCCATCTCTATAAACATGGAAATATCTACACCCCTATCTGTATAAACATGGAAATATCCACACCGCTATCTCTATAAACATGGAAATTACTACACCGCGATCAGTATAAACGTGGAAATATCTACACCGCTATCTCTATAAACATGGAAATATCTCCACTACTATCTCTATAAACATCGAAATATCTACACCGCCATCTGTATAAACATGGAAATACTTACAAAGTTATCTGTATAAACATGGAAATATCTGCACCGTCATCTGTATAAACATGGAAATATCTACACAGCCATGTGTACATATATGGACATATCTACACCGCTCTCTATATAAACATGGAAATAACTACACCGCTATCTGTATATACATGGAAATATCTACACCGCCATCTACATATCCATAGAAATATCTGCGCCGCCATCTGTACAAACATGGAATTATCTACACGGTCATCTGTGTATAGATGGAAATATCAACACCGCCATCTGTACAAACATGGAAATATCTGCACCGCTATCTGTATAAACATGGAAATATCTACACCGTGGTCTGTATAAACATGGAAATATCTACACCGCTATCTGTATAAACATGGAAATATATACACCGCTATCTGTATAAACCTGGAAATATCTACACCGCTATCTGTATAAACATGGTAATATCTACACCACCATCTATATAAACATGGAAATATCTACACCGCCATCTGTATAAACATGGAAATGTCTACAATGCCGTCTGTAGATAGATGGAAATATCTACACCGCGATGTGCATAAACATGGAAATACCTACACCGCTATCTGTAGAAACATGGAAATATCTACACAGCTATCTCTATAAACATGGAAATATCTACACCGCCATCTGTATAAACATGGAAATACCTACAAGTCATCTGTATAAACATGGAAATATCTACACAGCCATCTGTATAATCATGGAAATATCTACACAGCCATCTGTATATACATGGAAATGTCTACACCGCTATCAGTATAAACATGGAAATAACTACACCGCTATTTGTATAAACAAGGAAATATCTACACCGTGATCTGTATAAACATGGAAATAACTACACCGCTATTTGCATAAACAAGGAAATATCTACACCGTGATCTGTATAAACATGGAAATATCTACAACGCCATCTCTATAAACATGGAAATATCTACACCCCTATCTGTATAAACATGGAAATATCCACACCGCTATCTCTATAAACATGGAAATAACTACACCGCGATCAGTATAAACGTGGAAATATCTACACCGCTATCTCTATAAACATGGAAATATCTCCACCGCTATCTCTATAAACATCGAAATATCTACACCGCCATCTGTATAAACATGAAAATTCTTACAAAGTTATCTGTATAAATATGGAAATATCTGCACCGCCATCTGTATAAACATGGAAATATCTACACAGCTATCTCTATAAACATGGAAATATCTACACCGCCATCTGTATAAACATGGAAATACCTACAAGTCATCTGTATAAACATGGAAATATCTACACAGCCATCTATATAAACATGGAAATATCTACACAGCCATCTGTATATACATGGAAATATCTACACAGCTATCTGTATAAACATGGAAATAACTACAACGCTATTTGTATAAACAAGGAAATATCTACACCGTGATTTGTATAAACATGGAAATATCTACACTGCTATTTGTATAAACAAGGAAATATCTACACCGCTATCTGTATAAACATGGAAATAACTACACCGCTATTTGCATAAACAAGGAAATATCTACACCATGATCTGTATAAACATGGAAATATCTACAACGCCATCTCTATAAACATGGAAATAACTACACCGCTATTTGCATAAACAAGGAAATATCTACACCGTGATCTGTATAAACATGGAAATATCTACAACACCATCTCTATAAACATGGAAATATCTACACTCCTATGTGTATAAACATGGAAATATCCACAACGCTATCTCTATAAACATGGAAATAACTACACCGCGATCAGTATAAACGTGGAAATATCTACACCGCTATCTCTATAAACATGGAAATATCTCCACCGCTATTTCTATAAACATGGAAATATCTACACCGCCATCTGTATAAACATGGAAATACTTAAAAAGTTATCTGTATAAACATGGAAATATCTACACCGCCATCTGCATAAACATGGAAATATCTACACAGCCATGTGTACATACATGGAAATATCTACACCGCTCTCTATATAAACATGGAAAAAACTACATCGCTATCTGTATATACATGGAAATATCTACACCGCCATCTACATATACATAGAAATATCTGTGCCGCCATCTGTATAAACATGGAAATATCTACACGGTCATCTGTGTATAGATGGAAATATCAACACCGTCATCTCTACAAACATGGAAATATCTGCACCGCTATCTGTATAAGCATGGAAATATCTACACCGTGGTCTGTATAAACATGGAAATATCTATACCGCTATCTGTATAGACATGGAAATATATACACCGCTATCTCTATAAACATGGAAATATCTACACCGTGATCTGTATAAACATGGAAATATTTACACCGATATCTGTATAAACATGGAAATATCTACACCGCCATCTCTATAAACATGGAAATATCTACACCGCCATCTGTATAAACATGGAAATATCTACACCGCTATCTATATAAACCTGGAAATATCTACACCGCTATCTGTATAAACATGGTAATATCTACACCACCATCTATATAAACATGGAAATATCTACACTGCCATCTGTATAAACATGGAAATATCTACAATGCCATCTGTAGAAAGATGGAAATATCTACACCGCAATCTGTGTAAACATGGAAATATCTACACCAATATCTGTAAAAACATGGAAATATCTACACCGCTATCTGTATAAACATGGAAATATCTACACCGCGATCTGCATAAACATGGAAATATCTACACCGCGATCTGTATAAACATGAAAATATCTACACCGCTATCTGTAGAAACATGGAAATATCTACACCGCGATCTGAATAAACATGGAAGTATCTACACCGCGATCTGTATAAACATGGAAATATCTACACCGCTATCTGTAGAAACATGGAAATATCTACACAGCTATCTCTATAAACGTGGAAATATCTACACCGCCATCTGTATAGACATGGAAATACCAACAAGTCATCTGTATAAACATGGAAATATCTACACAGCCATCTGTATAAACATGGAAATATCTACACAGCCATCTGTATATACATGGAAATATCTACACCGCTATCTGTATAAACATGGAAATAACTACACCGCTATTTGTATAAACAAGTAAATATCTACACTGTGATCTGTATAAACATGGAAATATCTACACTGCTATTTGTATAAACAAGGAAATATCTACACCGCTATCTGTATAAACATGGAAATAACTACACCGCTATTTGCATAAACAAGGAAATATCTACACCGTGATCTGTATAAACATGGAAATATCTACAACGCCATCTCTATAAACATGGAAATATCTACACCCCTATCTGTATAAACATGGAAATATCCACACCGCTATCTCTATAAACATGGAAATTACTACACCGCGATCAGTATAAACGTGGAAATATCTACACCGCTATCTCTATAAACATGGAAATATCTCCACTACTATCTCTATAAACATCGAAATATCTACACCGCCATCTGTATAAACATGGAAATACATACAAAGTTATCTGTATAAACATGGAAATATCTGCACCGTCATCTGTATAAACATGGAAATATCTACACAGCCATGTGTACATATATGGAAATATCTACACCGCTCTCTATATAAACATGGAAATAACTACACCGCTATCTGTATATACATGGAAATATCTACACCGCCATCTACATATCCATAGAAATATCTGCGCCGCCATCTGTACAAACATGGAATTATCTACACGGTCATCTGTGTATAGATGGAAATATCAACACCGCCATCTGTACAAACATGGAAATATCTGCACCGCTATCTGTATAAACATGGAAATATCTACACCATGGTCTGTATAAACATGGAAATATCTACACCGCTATCTGTATAAACATGGAAATATATACACCGCTATCTGTATAAACCTGGAAATATCTACACCGCTATCTGTATAAACATGGTAATATCTACACCACCATCTATATAAACATGGAAATATCTACACCGCCATCTGTATAAACATGGAAATATCTACAATGCCGTCTGTAGATAGATGGAAATATCTACACTGCGATGTGTATAAACATGGAAATACCTACACCGCTATCTGTAGAAACATGGAAATATCTACACAGCTATCTCTATAAACATGGAAATATCTACACCGCCATCTGTATAAACATGGAAATACCTACAAGTCATCTGTATAAACATGGAAATATCTACACAGCCATCTGTATAAACATGGAGATATCTACACAGCCATCTGTATATACATGGAAATGTCTACACCACTATCTGTATAAACATGGAAATAACTACACCGCTATTTGTATAAACAAGGAAATATCTACACCGTGATCTGTATAAACATGGAAATAACTACACCGCTATTTGCATAAACAAGGAAATATCTACACCGTGATCTGTATAAACATGGAAATATCTACAACGCCATCTCTACAAACATGGAAATATCTACACCCCTATCTGTATAAACATGGAAATATCCACACCGCTATCTCTATAAACATGGAAATAACTACACCGCGATCAGTATAAACGTGGAAATATCTACACTGCTATCCCTATAAACATGGAAATATCTACACCACTATCTCTATAAACGTCGAAATATCTACACCGCCATCTGTATAAACATGAAAATTCTTACAAAGTTATCTGTATAAACATGGAAATATCTACACCGCCATCTGTATAAACATGGAAATATCTACACAGCTATCTCTATAAACATGGAAATATCTACACCGCCATCTGTATAAACATGGAAATACCTACAAGTCATCTGTATAAACATGGAAATATCTACACAGCCATCTGTATAAACATGGAAATATCTACACAGCCATCTGTATATACATGGAAATATCTACACAGCTATCTGTATAAACATGGAAATAACTACACCGCTATTTGTATAAACAAGGAAATATCTACACCGTGATTTGTATAAACATGGAAATATCTAGACTGCTATTTGTATAAACAAGGAAATATCTACACCGCTATCTGTATAAACATGGAAATAACTACACCGCTATTTGCATAAACAAGGAAATATCTACACCATGATCTGTATAAACATGGAAATATCTACAACGCCATCTGTATAAACATGGAAATAACTACACCGCTATTTGCATAAACAAGGAAATATCTACACCGTGATCTGTATAAACATGGAAATATCTACAACACCATCTCTATAAACATGGAAATATCTACACTCCTATGTGTATAAACATGGAAATATCCACACGCTATCTCTATAAACATGGAAATAACTACACCGCGATCAGTATAAACGTGGAAATATCTACACCGCTATCTCTATAAACATGGAAATATCTCCACTGCTATTTCTATAAACATGGAAATATCTACACCGCCATCTGTATAAACATGGAAATACTTACAAAGTTATCTGTATAAACATGGAAATATCTACACCGCCATCTGCATAAACATGGAAATATCTACACAGCCATGTGTACATACATGGAAATATCTACACCGCTCTCTATATAAACATGGAAATAACTACATCGCTATCTGTATATACATGGAAATATCTACACCGCCATCTACATATACATAGAAATATCTGTGCCGCCATCTGTATAAACATGGAAATATCTACACGGTCATCTGTGTATAGATGGAAATATCAACACCGCCATCTGTACAAACATGGAAATATCTGCACCGCTATCTGTATAAGCATGGAAATATCTACACCGTGGTCTGTATAAACATGGAAATATCTATACCGCTATCTGTATAAACATGGAAATATATACACCGCTATCTCTATAAACATGGAAATATCTACACCGTGATCTGTATAAACATGGAAATATTTACACCGATATCTGTATAAACATGGAAATATCTACACCGCCATCTCTATAAACATGGAAATATCTACACCGCCATCTGTATAAACATGGTAATATCTACACCACCATCTATATAAACATGGAAATATCTACACTGCCATCTGTATAAACATGGAAATATCTACAATGCCATCTGTAGAAAGATGGAAATATCTACACGGCAATCTGTGTAAACATGGAAATATCTACACCAATATCTGTAAAAACATGAAAATATCTACACCGCTATCTGTATAAACATGGAAATATCTACACCGCGATCTGCATAAACATGGAAATATCTACACCGCGATCTGTATAAACATGAAAATATCTACACCGCTATCTGTAGAAACATGGAAATATCTACACCGCGATCTGAATAAACATGGAAATATCTACACCGCGATCTGTATAAACATGGAAATATCTACACCGCTATCTGTAGAAACATGGAAATATCTACACAGCTATCTCTATAAACGTGGAAATATCTACACCGCCATCTGTATAGACATGGAAATACCTACAAGTCATCTGTATAAACATGGAAATATGTACACAGCCATCTGTATAAACATGGAAATATCTACACAGCCATCTGTATATACATGGAAATATCTACACCGCTATCTGTATAAACATGGAAATAACTACACCGCTATTTGTATAAACAAGTAAATATCTACACTGTGATCTGTATAAACATGGAAATATCTACACTGCTATTTGTATAAACAAGGAAATATCTACACCGCTATCTGTATAAACATGGAAATAACTACACCGCTATTTGCATAAACAAGGAAATATCTACACCGTGATCTGTATAAACATGGAAATATCTACAACGCCATCTCTATAAACATGGAAATATCTACACCCCTATCTGTATAAACATGGAAATATCCACACCGCTATCTCTATAAACATGGAAATTACTACACCGCGATCAGTATAAACGTGGAAATATCTACACCGCTATCTCTATAAACATGGAAATATCTCCACTACTATCTCTATAAACATCGAAATATCTACACCGCCATCTGTATAAACATGGAAATACTTACAAAGTTATCTGTATAAACATGGAAATATCTGCACCGTCATCTGTATAAACATGGAAATATCTACACAGCCATGTGTACATATATGGACATATCTACACCGCTCTCTATATAAACATGGAAATAACTACACCGCTATCTGTATATACATGGAAATATCTACACCGCCATCTACATATCCATAGAAATATCTGCGCCGCCATCTGTACAAACATGGAATTATCTACACGGTCATCTGTGTATAGATGGAAATATCAACACCGCCATCTGTACAAACATGGAAATATCTGCACCGCTATCTGTATAAACATGGAAATATCTACACCATGGTCTGTATAAACATGGAAATATCTACACCGCTATCTGTATAAACATGGAAATATATACACCGCTATCTGTATAAACCTGGAAATATCTACACCGCTATCTGTATAAACATGGTAATATCTACACCACCATCTATATAAACATGGAAATATCTACACCGCCATCTGTATAAACATGGAAATGTCTACAATGCCGTCTGTAGATAGATGGAAATATCTACACCGCGATGTGCATAAACATGGAAATACCTACACCGCTATCTGTAGAAACATGGAAATATCTACACAGCTATCTCTATAAACATGGAAATATCTACACCGCCATCTGTATAAACATGGAAATACCTACAAGTCATCTGTATAAACATGGAAATATCTACACAGCCATCTGTATAATCATGGAAATATCTACACAGCCATCTGTATATACATGGAAATGTCTACACCGCTATCAGTATAAACATGGAAATAACTACACCGCTATTTGTATAAACAAGGAAATATCTACACCGTGATCTGTATAAACATGGAAATAACTACACCGCTATTTGCATAAACAAGGAAATATCTACACCGTGATCTGTATAAACATGGAAATATCTACAACGCCATCTCTATAAACATGGAAATATCTACACCCCTATCTGTATAAACATGGAAATATCCACACCGCTATCTCTATAAACATGGAAATAACTACACCGCGATCAGTATAAACGTGGAAATATCTACACCGCTATCTCTATAAACATGGAAATATCTCCACCGCTATCTCTATAAACATCGAAATATCTACACCGCCATCTGTATAAACATGAAAATTCTTACAAAGTTATCTGTATAAATATGGAAATATCTGCACCGCCATCTGTATAAACATGGAAATATCTACACAGCTATCTCTATAAACATGGAAATATCTACACCGCCATCTGTATAAACATGGAAATACCTACAAGTCATCTGTATAAACATGGAAATATCTACACAGCCATCTATATAAACATGGAAATATCTACACAGCCATCTGTATATACATGGAAATATCTACACAGCTATCTGTATAAACATGGAAATAACTACAACGCTATTTGTATAAACAAGGAAATATCTACACCGTGATTTGTATAAACATGGAAATATCTACACTGCTATTTGTATAAACAAGGAAATATCTACACCGCTATCTGTATAAACATGGAAATAACTACACCGCTATTTGCATAAACAAGGAAATATCTACACCATGATCTGTATAAACATGGAAATATCTACAACGCCATCTCTATAAACATGGAAATAACTACACCGCTATTTGCATAAACAAGGAAATATCTACACCGTGATCTGTATAAACATGGAAATATCTACAACACCATCTCTATAAACATGGAAATATCTACACTCCTATGTGTATAAACATGGAAATATCCACAACGCTATCTCTATAAACATGGAAATAACTACACCGCGATCAGTATAAACGTGGAAATATCTACACCGCTATCTCTATAAACATGGAAATATCTCCACCGCTATTTCTATAAACATGGAAATATCTACACCGCCATCTGTATAAACATGGAAATACTTAAAAAGTTATCTGTATAAACATGGAAATATCTACACCGCCATCTGCATAAACATGGAAATATCTACACAGCCATGTGTACATACATGGAAATATCTACACCGCTCTCTATATAAACATGGAAAAAACTACATCGCTATCTGTATATACATGGAAATATCTACACCGCCATCTACATATACATAGAAATATCTGTGCCGCCATCTGTATAAACATGGAAATATCTACACGGTCATCTGTGTATAGATGGAAATATCAACACCGTCATCTGTACAAACATGGAAATATCTGCACCGCTATCTGTATAAGCATGGAAATATCTACACCGTGGTCTGTATAAACATGGAAATATCTATACCGCTATCTGTATAAACATGGAAATATATACACCGCTATCTCTATAAACATGGAAATATCTACACCGTGATCTGTATAAACATGGAAATATTTACACCGATATCTGTATAAACATGGAAATATCTACACCGCCATCTCTATAAACATGGAAATATCTACACCGCCATCTGTATAAACATGGAAATATCTACACCGCTATCTATATAAACCTGGAAATATCTACACCGCTATCTGTATAAACATGGTAATATCTACACCACCATCTATATAAACATGGAAATATCTACACTGCCATCTGTATAAACATGGAAATATCTACAATGCCATCTGTAGAAAGATGGAAATATCTTCACCGCAATCTGTGTAAACATGGAAATATCTACACCAATATCTGTAAAAACATGGAAATATCTACACCGCTATCTGTATAAACATGGAAATATCTACACCGCGATCTGCATAAACATGGAAATATCTACACCGCGATCTGTATAAACATGAAAATATCTACACCGCTATCTGTAGAAACATGGAAATATCTACACCGCGATCTGAATAAACATGGAAGTATCTACACCGCGATCTGTATAAACATGGAAATATCTACACCGCTATCTGTAGAAACATGGAAATATCTACACAGCTATCTCTATAAACGTGGAAATATCTACACCGCCATCTGTATAGACATGGAAATACCAACAAGTCATCTGTATAAACATGGAAATATCTACACAGCCATCTGTATAAACATGGAAATATCTACACAGCCATCTGTATATACATGGAAATATCTACACCGCTATCTGTATAAACATGGAAATAACTACACCGCTATTTGTATAAACAAGTAAATATCTACACTGTGATCTGTATAAACATGGAAATATCTACACTGCTATTTGTATAAACAAGGAAATATCTACACCGCTATCTGTAAAAACATGGAAATAACTACACCGCTATTTGCATAAACAAGGAAATATCTACACCGTGATCTGTATAAACATGGAAATATCTACAACGCCATCTCTATAAACATGGAAATATCTACACCCCTATCTGTATAAACATGGAAATATCCACACCGCTATCTCTATAAACATGGAAATTACTACACCGCGATCAGTATAAACGTGGAAATATCTACACCGCTATCTCTATAAACATGGAAATATCTCCACTACTATCTCTATAAACATCGAAATATCTACACCGCCATCTGTATAAACATGGAAATACTTACAAAGTTATCTGTATAAACATGGAAATATCTGCACCGTCATCTGTATAAACATGGAAATATCTACACAGCCATGTGTACATATATGGAAATATCTACACCGCTCTCTATATAAACATGGAAATAACTACACCGCTATCTGTATATACATGGAAATATCTACACCGCCATCTACATATCCATAGAAATATCTGCGCCGCCATCTGTACAAACATGGAATTATCTACACGGTCATCTGTGTATAGATGGAAATATCAACACCGCCATCTGTACAAACATGGAAATATCTGCACCGCTATCTGTATAAACATGGAAATATCTACACCATGGTCTGTATAAACATGGAAATATCTACACCGCTATCTGTATAAACATGGAAATATATACACCGCTATCTGTATAAACCTGGAAATATCTACACCGCTATCTGTATAAACATGGTAATATCTACACCACCATCTATATAAACATGGAAATATCTACACCGCCATCTGTATAAACATGGAAATATCTACAATGCCGTCTGTAGATAGATGGAAATATCTACACTGCGATGTGTATAAACATGGAAATACCTACACCGCTATCTGTAGAAACATGGAAATATCTACACAGCTATCTCTATAAACATGGAAATATCTACACCGCCATCTGTATAAACATGGAAATACCTACAAGTCATCTGTATAAACATGGAAATATCTACAC
This sequence comes from Pan troglodytes, assembly GCF_028858775.2. NCBI lineage: Eukaryota > Metazoa > Chordata > Mammalia > Primates > Hominidae > Pan > Pan troglodytes. The sequence continues at coordinate 3,306,295 of NC_072408.2, forward strand.
AGCCATCTGTATAAACATGGAGATATCTACACAGCCATCTGTATATACATGGAAATGTCTACACCGCTATCTGTATAAACATGGAAATAACTACACCGCTATTTGTATAAACAAGGAAATATCTACACCGTGATCTGTATAAACATGGAAATAACTACACCGCTATTTGCATAAACAAGGAAATATCTACACCGTGATCTGTATAAACATGGAAATATCTACAACGCCATCTCTACAAACATGGAAATATCTACACCCCTATCTGTATAAACATGGAAATATCCACACCGCTATCTCTATAAACATGGAAATAACTACACCGCGATCAGTATAAACGTGGAAATATCTACACTGCTATCCCTATAAACATGGAAATATCTACACCACTATCTCTATAAACGTCGAAATATCTACACCGCCATCTGTATAAACATGAAAATTCTTACAAAGTTATCTGTATAAACATGGAAATATCTACACCGCCATCTGTATAAACATGGAAATATCTACACAGCTATCTCTATAAACATGGAAATATCTACACCGCCATCTGTATAAACATGGAAATACCTACAAGTCATCTGTATAAACATGGAAATATCTACACAGCCATCTGTATAAACATGGAAATATCTACACAGCCATCTGTATATACATGGAAATATCTACACAGCTATCTGTATAAACATGGAAATAACTACACCGCTATTTGTATAAACAAGGAAATATCTACACCGTGATTTGTATAAACATGGAAATATCTAGAGTGCTATTTGTATAAACAAGGAAATATCTACAGCGCTATCTGTATAAACATGGAAATAACTACACCGCTATTTGCATAAACAAGGAAATATCTACACCATGATCTGTATAAACATGGAAATATCTACAACGCCATCTGTATAAACATGGAAATAACTACACCGCTATTTGCATAAACAAGGAAATATCTACACCGTGATCTGTATAAACATGGAAATATCTACAACACCATCTCTATAAACATGGAAATATCTACACTCCTATGTGTATAAACATGGAAATATCCACACGCTATCTCTATAAACATGGAAATAACTACACCGCGATCAGTATAAACGTGGAAATATCTACACCGCTATCTCTATAAACATGGAAATATCTCCACTGCTATTTCTATAAACATGGAAATATCTACACCGCCATCTGTATAAACATGGAAATACTTACAAAGTTATCTGTATAAACATGGAAATATCTACACCGCCATCTGCATAAACATGGAAATATCTACACAGCCATGTGTACATACATGGAAATATCTACACCGCTCTCTATATAAACATGGAAATAACTACATCGCTATCTGTATATACATGGAAATATCTACACCGCCATCTACATATACATAGAAATATCTGTGCCGCCATCTGTATAAACATGGAAATATCTACACGGTCATCTGTGTATAGATGGAAATATCAACACCGCCATCTGTACAAACATGGAAATATCTGCACCGCTATCTGTATAAGCATGGAAATATCTACACCGTGGTCTGTATAAACATGGAAATATCTATACCGCTATCTGTATAAACATGGAAATATATACACCGCTATCTCTATAAACATGGAAATATCTACACCGTGATCTGTATAAACATGGAAATATTTACACCGATATCTGTATAAACATGGAAATATCTACACCGCCATCTCTATAAACATGGAAATATCTACACCGCCATCTGTATAAACATGGAAATATCTACACCGCTATCTGTATAAACCTGGAAATTTCTACACCGCTATCTGTATAAACATGGTAATATCTACACCACCATCTATATAAACATGGAAATATCTACACTGCCATCTGTATAAACATGGAAATATCTACAATGCCATCTGTAGAAAGATGGAAATATCTACACCGCAATCTGTGTAAACATGGAAATATCTACACCAATATCTGTAAAAACATGGAAATATCTACACCGCTATCTGTATAAACATGGAAATATCTACACCGCGATCTGCATAAACATGGAAATATCTACACCGCGATCTGTATAAACATGAAAATATCTACACCGCTATCTGTAGAAACATGGAAATATCTACACCGCGATCTGAATAAACATGGAAATATCTACACCGCGATCTGTATAAACATGGAAATATCTACACCGCTATCTGTAGAAACATGGAAATATCTACACAGCTATCTCTATAAACGTGGAAATATCTACACCGCCATCTGTATAGACATGGAAATACCTACAAGTCATCTGTATAAACATGGAAATATCTACACAGCCATCTGTATAAACATGGAAATATCTACACAGCCATCTGTATATACATGGAAATATCTACACCGCTATCTGTATAAACATGGAAATAACTACACCGCTATTTGTATAAACAAGTAAATATCTACACTGTGATCTGTATAAACATGGAAATATCTACACTGCTATTTGTATAAACAAGGAAATATCTACACCGCTATCTGTATAAACATGGAAATAACTACACCGCTATTTGCATAAACAAGGAAATATCTACACCGTGATCTGTATAAACATGGAAATATCTACAACGCCATCTCTATAAACATGGAAATATCTACACCCCTATCTGTATAAACATGGAAATATCCACACCGCTATCTCTATAAACATGGAAATAACTACACCGCGATCAGTATAAACGTGGAAATATCTACACCGCTATCTCTATAAACATGGAAATATCTCCACCGCTATCTCTATAAACATCGAAATATCTACACCGCCATCTGTATAAACATGAAAATCTTACAAAGTTATCTGTATAAACATGGAAATATCTACACCGCCATCTGTATAAACATGGAAATATCTACACAGCTATCTCTATAAACATGGAAATATCTACACCGCCATCTGTATAAACATGGAAATACCTACAAGTCATCTGTATAAACATGGAAATATCTACACAGCCATCTATATAAACATGGAAATATCTACACAGCCATCTGTATATACATGGAAATATCTACACAGCTATCTGTATAAACATGGAAATAACTACAACGCTATTTGTATAAACAAGGAAATATCTACACCGTGATTTGCATAAACATGGAAATATCTACACTGCTATTTGTATAAACAAGGAAATATCTACACCGCTATCTGTATAAACATGGAAATAACTACACCGCTATTTGCATAAACAAGGAAATATCTACACCATGATCTGTATAAACATGGAAATATCTACAACGCCATCTCTATAAACATGGTAATAACTACACCGCTATTTGCATAAACAAGGAAATATCTACACCGTGATCTGTATAAACATGGAAATATCTACAACACCATCTCTATAAACATGGAAATATCTACACTCCTATGTGTATAAACATGGAAATATCCACAACGCTATCTCTATAAACATGGAAATAACTACACCGCGATCAGTATAAACGTGGAAATATCTACACCGCTATCTCTATAAACATGGAAATATCTCCACCGCTATTTCTATAAACATGGAAATATCTACACCGCCATCTGTATAAACATGGAAATATCTACACAGCCATGTGTACATATATGGAAATATCTACACCGCTCTCTATATAAACATGGAAATAACTACACCGCTATCTGTATATACATGGAAATATCTACACCGCCATCTACATATCCATAGAAATATCTGCACCGCCATCTGTACAAACATGGAATTATCTACACGGTCATCTGTGTATAGATGGAAATATCAACACCGCCATCTGTACAAACATGGAAATATCTGCACCGCTATCTGTATAAACATGGAAATATCTACACCATGGTCTGTATAAACATGGAAATATCTACACCGCTATCTGTATAAACATGGAAATATATACACCGCTATCTGTATAAACCTGGAAATATCTACACCGCTATCTGTATAAACATGGTAATATCTACACCACCATCTATATAAACATGGAAATATCTACACCGCCATCTGTATAAACATGGAAATATCTACAATGCCGTCTGTAGATAGATGGAAATATCTACACTGCGATGTGTATAAACATGGAAATACCTACACCGCTATCTGTAGAAACATGGAAATATCTACACAGCTATCTCTATAAACATGGAAATATCTACACCGCCATCTGTATAAACATGGAAATACCTACAAGTCATCTGTATAAACATGGAAATATCTACACAGCCATCTGTATAAACATGGAAATATCTACACAGCCATCTGTATATACATGGAAATGTCTACACCGCTATCTGTATAAACATGGAAATAACTACACCGCTATTTGTATAAACAAGGAAATATCTACACCGTGATCTGTATAAACATGGAAATAACTACACCGCTATTTGCATAAACAAGGAAATATCTACACCGTGATCTGTATAAACATGGAAATATCTACAACGCCATCTCTATAAACATGGAAATATCTACACCCCTATCTGTATAAACATGGAAATATCCACACCGCTATCTCTATAAACATGGAAATAACTACACCGCGATCAGTATAAACGTGGAAATATCTACACCGCTATCTCTATAAACATGGAAATATCTCCACCGCTATCTCTATAAACGTCGAAATATCTACACCGCCATCTGTATAAACATGAAAATTCTTACAAAGTTATCTGTATAAACATGGAAATATCTACACCGCCATCTGTATAAACATGGAAATATCTACACAGCTATCTCTATAAACATGGAAATATCTACACCGCCATCTGTATAAACATGGAAATACCTACAAGTCATCTGTATAAACATGGAAATATCTACACAGCCATCTGTATAAACATGGAAATATCTACACAGCCATCTGTATATACATGGAAATATCTAGACAGCTATCTGTATAAACATGGAAATAACTACACCGCTATTTGTATAAACAAGGAAATATCTACACCGTGATTTGTATAAACATGGAAATATCTACACTGCTATTTGTATAAACAAGGAAATATCTACACCGCTATCTGTATAAACATGGAAATAACTACACCGCTATTTGCATAAACAAGGAAATATCTACACCATGATCTGTATAAACATGGAAATATCTACAACGCCATCTGTATAAACATGGAAGTAACTACACCGCTATTTGCATAAACAAGGAAATATCTACACCGTGATCTGTATAAACATGGAAATATCTACAACACCATCTCTATAAACATGGAAATATCTACACTCCTATGTGTATAAACATGGAAATATCCACACGCTATCTCTATAAACATGGAAATAACTACACCGCGATCAGTATAAACGTGGAAATATCTACACCGCTATCTCTATAAACATGGAAATATCTCCACTGCTATTTCTATAAACATGGAAATATCTACACCGCCATCTGTATAAACATGGAAATACTTACAAAGTTATCTGTATAAACATGGAAATATCTACACCGCCATCTGCATTAACATGGAAATATCTACACAGCCATGTGTACATACATGGAAATATCTACACTGCTCTCTATATAAACATGGAAATAACTACATCGCTATCTGTATATACATGGAAATATCTACACCGCCATCTACATATACATAGAAATATCTGTGCCGCCATCTGTATAAACATGGAAATATCTACACGGTCATCTGTGTATAGATGGAAATATCAACACCGCCATCTGTACAAACATGGAAATATCTGCACCGCTATCTGTATAAGCATGGAAATATCTACACCGTGGTCTGTATAAACATGGAAATATCTATACCGCTATCTGTATAAACATGGAAATATATACACCGCAATCTCTATAAACAAGGAAATATCTACACCGTGATCTGTATAAACATGGAAATATTTACACCGATATCTGTATAAACATGGAAATATCTACACCGCCATCTGTATAAACATGGAAATATCTACACCGCTATCTGTATAAACCTGGAAATTTCTACACCGCTATCTGTATAAACATGGTAATATCTACACCACCATCTATATAAACATGGAAATATCTACACTGCCATCTGTATAAACATGGAAATATCTACAATGCCATCTGTAGAAAGATGGAAATATCTTCACCGCAATCTGTGTAAACATGGAAATATCTACACCAATATCTGTAAAAACATGGAAATATCTACACCGCTATCTGTATAAACATGGAAATATCTACACCGCGATCTGCATAAACATGGAAATATCTACACCGCGATCTGTATAAACATGAAAATATCTACACCGCTATCTGTAGAAACATGGAAATATCTACACCGCGATCTGAATAGACATGGAAATATCTACACCGCGATCTGTATAAACATGGAAATATCTACACCGCTACCTGTAGAAACATGGAAATATCTACACAGCTATCTCTATAAACGTGGAAATATCTACACCGCCATCTGTATAGACATGGAAATACCTACAAGTCATCTGTATAAACATGGAAATATCTACACAGCCATCTGTATAAACATGGAAATATCTACACAGCCATCTGTATATACATGGAAATATCTACACCGCTATCTGTATAAACATGGAAATAACTACACCGCTATTTGTATAAACAAGTAAATATCTACACTGTGATCTGTATAAACATGGAAATATCTACACTGCTATTTGTATAAACAAGGAAATATCTACACCGCTATCTGTATAAACATGGATATAACTACACCGCTATTTGCATAAACAATGAAATATCTACACCGTGATCTGTATAAACATGGAAATATCTACAACGCCATCTCTATAAACATGGAAATATCTACACCCCTATCTGTATAAACATGGAAATATCCACACCGCTATCTCTATAAACATGGAAATTACTACACCGCGATCAGTATAAACGTGGAAATATCTACACCGCTATCTCTATAAACATGGAAATATCTCCACTACTATCTCTATAAACATCGAAATATCTACACCGCCATCTGTATAAACATGGAAATACTTACAAAGTTATCTGTATAAACATGGAAATATCTGCACCGTCATCTGTATAAACATGGAAATATCTACACAGCCATGTGTACATATATGGAAATATCTACACCGCTCTCTATATAAACATGGAAATAACTACACCGCTATCTGTATATACATGGAAATATCTACACCGCCATCTACATATCCATAGAAATATCTGCGCCGCCATCTGTACAAACATGGAATTATCTACACGGTCATCTGTGTATAGATGGAAATATCAACACCGCCATCTGTACAAACATGGAAATATCTGCACCGCTATCTGTATAAACATGGAAATATCTACACCATGGTCTGTATAAACATGGAAATATCTACACCGCTATCTGTATAAACATGGAAATATATACACCGCTATCTGTATAAACCTGGAAATATCTACACCGCTATCTGTATAAACATGGTAATATCTACACCACCATCTATATAAACATGGAAATATCTACACCGCCATCTGTATAAACATGGAAATATCTACAATGCCGTCTGTAGATAGATGGAAATATCTACACTGCGATGTGTATAAACATGGAAATACCTACACCGCTATCTGTAGAAACATGGAAATATCTACACAGCTATCTCTATAAACATGGAAATATCTACACCGCCATCTGTATAAACATGGAAATACCTACAAGTCATCTGTATAAACATGGAAATATCTACACAGCCATCTGTATAAACATGGAAATATCTACACAGCCATCTGTATATACATGGAAATGTCTACACCGCTATCTGTATAAACATGGAAATAACTACACCGCTATTTGTATAAACAAGGAAATATCTACACCGTGATCTGTATAAACATGGAAATAACTACACCGCTATTTGCATAAACAAGGAAATATCTACACCGTGATCTGTATAAACATGGAAATATCTACAACGCCATCTCTACAAACATGGAAATATCTACACCCCTATCTGTATAAACATGGAAATATCCACACCGCTATCTCTATAAACATGGAAATAACTACACCGCGATCAGTATAAACGTGGAAATATCTACACCGCTATCTCTATAAACATGGAAATATCTCCACCGCTATCTCTATAAACGTCGAAATATCTACACCGCCATCTGTATAAACATGAAAATTCTTACAAAGTTATCTGTATAAACATGGAAATATCTACACCGCCATCTGTATAAACATGGAAATATCTACACAGCTATCTCTATAAACATGGAAATATCTACACCGCCATCTGTATAAACATGGAAATACCTACAAGTCATCTGTATAAACATGGAAATATCTACACAGCCATCTGTATAAACATGGAAATATCTACACAGCCATCTGTATATACATGGAAATATCTAGACAGCTATCTGTATAAACATGGAAATAACTACACCGCTATTTGTATAAACAAGGAAATATCTACACCGTGATTTGTATAAACATGGAAATATCTACACTGCTATTTGTATAAACAAGGAAATATCTACACCGCTATCTGTATAAACATGGAAATAACTACACCGCTATTTGCATAAACAAGGAAATATCTACACCATGATCTGTATAAACATGGAAATATCTACAACGCCATCTGTATAAACATGGAAGTAACTACACCGCTATTTGCATAAACAAGGAAATATCTACACCGTGATCTGTATAAACATGGAAATATCTACAACACCATCTCTATAAACATGGAAATATCTACACTCCTATGTGTATAAACATGGAAATATCCACACGCTATCTCTATAAACATGGAAATAACTACACCGCGATCAGTATAAACGTGGAAATATCTACACCGCTATCTCTATAAACATGGAAATATCTCCACTGCTATTTCTATAAACATGGAAATATCTACACCGCCATCTGTATAAACATGGAAATACTTACAAAGTTATCTGTATAAACATGGAAATATCTACACCGCCATCTGCATAAACATGGAAATATCTACACAGCCATGTGTACATACATGGAAATATCTACACCGCTCTCTATATAAACATGGAAATAACTACATCGCTATCTGTATATACATGGAAATATCTACACCGCCATCTACATATACATAGAAATATCTGTGCCGCCATCTGTATAAACATGGAAATATCTACACGGTCATCTGTGTATAGATGGAAATATCAACACCGCCATCTGTACAAACATGGAAATATCTGCACCGCTATCTGTATAAGCATGGAAATATCTACACCGTGGTCTGTATAAACATGGAAATATCTATACCGCTATCTGTATAAACATGGAAATATATACACCGCTATCTCTATAAACAAGGAAATATCTACACCGTGATCTGTATAAACATGGAAATATTTACACCGATATCTGTATAAACATGGAAATATCTACACCGCCATCTCTATAAACATGGAAATATCTACACCGCCATCTGTATAAACATGGAAATATCTACACCGCTATCTGTATAAACCTGGAAATTTCTACACCGCTATCTGTATAAACATGGTAATATCTACACCACCATCTATATAAACATGGAAATATCTACACTGCCATCTGTATAAACATGGAAATATCTACAATGCCATCTGTAGAAAGACGGAAATATCTACACCGCAATCTGTGTAAACATGGAAATATCTACACCAATATCTGTAAAAACATGGAAATATCTACACCGCGATCTGCATAAACATGGAAATATCTACACCGCGATCTGTATAAACATGAAAATATCTACACCGCTATCTGTAGAAACATGGAAATATCTACACCGCGATCTGAATAGACATGGAAATATCCACACCGCGATCTGTATAAACATGGAAATATCTACACCGCTATCTGTAGAAACATGGAAATATCTACACAGCTATCTCTATAAACGTGGAAATATCTACACCGCCATCTGTATAGACATGGAAATACCTACAAGTCATCTGTATAAACATGGAAATATCTACACAGCCATCTGTATAAACATGGAAATATCTACACAGCCATCTGTATATACATGGAAATATCTACACCGCTATCTGTATAAACATGGAAATAACTACACCGCTATTTGTATAAACAAGTAAATATCTACACTGTGATCTGTATAAACATGGAAATATCTACACTGCTATTTGTATAAACAAGGAAATATCTACACCGCTATCTGTATAAACATGGATATAACTACACCGCTATTTGCATAAACAAGGAAATATCTACACCGTGATCTGTATAAACATGGAAATATCTACAACGCCATCTCTATAAACATGGAAATATCTACACCCCTATCTGTATAAACATGGAAATATCCACACCGCTATCTCTATAAACATGGAAATTACTACACCGCGATCAGTATAAACGTGGAAATATCTACACCGCTATCTCTATAAACATGGAAATATCTCCACTACTATCTCTATAAACATCGAAATATCTACACCGCCATCTGTATAAACATGGAAATACTTACAAAGTTATCTGTATAAACATGGAAATATCTGCACCGTCATCTGTATAAACATGGAAATATCTACACAGCCATGTGTACATATATGGAAATATCTACACCGCTCTCTATATAAACATGGAAATAACTACACCGCTATCTGTATATACATGGAAATATCTACACCGCCATCTACATATCCATAGAAATATCTGCACCGCCATCTGTACAAACATGGAATTATCTACACGGTCATCTGTGTATAGATGGAAATATCAACACCGCCATCTGTACAAACATGGAAATATCTGCACCGCTATCTGTATAAACATGGAAATATCTACACCATGGTCTGTATAAACATGGAAATATCTAGACCGCTATCTGTATAAACATGGAAATATATACACCGCTATCTGTATAAACCTGGAAATATCTACACCGCTATCTGTATAAACATGGTAATATCTACACCACCATCTATATAAACATGGAAATATCTACACCGCCATCTGTATAAACATGGAAATATCTACAATGCCGTCTGTAGATAGATGGAAATATCTACACTGCGATGTGTATAAACATGGAAATACCTACACCGCTATCTGTAGAAACATGGAAATATCTACACAGCTATCTCTATAAACATGGAAATATCTACACCGCCATCTGTATAAACATGGAAATACCTACAAGTCATCTGTATAAACATGGAAATATCTACACAGCCATCTGTATAAACATGGAAATATCTACACAGCCATCTGTATATACATGGAAATGTCTACACCGCTATCTGTATAAACATGGAAATAACTACACCGCTATTTGTATAAACAAGGAAATATCTACACCGTGATCTGTATAAACATGGAAATAACTACACCGCTATTTGCATAAACAAGGAAATATCTACACCGTGATCTGTATAAACATGGAAATATCTACAACGCCATCTCTATAAACATGGAAATATCTACACCCCTATCTGTATAAACATGGAAATATCCACACCGCTATCTCTATAAACATGGAAATAACTACACCGCGATCAGTATAAACGTGGAAATATCTACACCGCTATCTCTATAAACATGGAAATATCTCCACCGCTATCTCTATAAACGTCGAAATATCTACACCGCCATCTGTATAAACATGAAAATTCTTACAAAGTTATCTGTATAAACATGGAAATATCTACACCGCCATCTGTATAAACATGGAAATATCTACACAGCTATCTCTATAAACATGGAAATATCTACACCGCCATCTGTATAAACATGGAAATACCTACAAGTCATCTGTATAAACATGGAAATATCTACACAGCCATCTGTATAAACATGGAAATATCTACACAGCCATCTGTATATACATGGAAATATCTAGACAGCTATCTGTATAAACATGGAAATAACTACACCGCTATTTGTATAAACAAGGAAATATCTACACCGTGATTTGTATAAACATGGAAATATCTACACTGCTATTTGTATAAACAAGGAAATATCTACACCGCTATCTGTATAAACATGGAAATAACTACACCGCTATTTGCATAAACAAGGAAATATCTACACCATGATCTGTATAAACATGGAAATATCTACAACGCCATCTGTATAAACATGGAAGTAACTACACCGCTATTTGCATAAACAAGGAAATATCTACACCGTGATCTGTATAAACATGGAAATATCTACAACACCATCTCTATAAACATGGAAATATCTACACTCCTATGTGTATAAACATGGAAATATCCACACGCTATCTCTATAAACATGGAAATAACTACACCGCGATCAGTATAAACGTGGAAATATCTACACCGCTATCTCTATAAACATGGAAATATCTCCACTGCTATTTCTATAAACATGGAAATATCTACACCGCCATCTGTATAAACATGGAAATACTTACAAAGTTATCTGTATAAACATGGAAATATCTACACCGCCATCTGCATAAACATGGAAATATCTACACAGCCATGTGTACATACATGGAAATATCTACACCGCTCTCTATATAAACATGGAAATAACTACATCGCTATCTGTATATACATGGAAATATCTACACCGCCATCTACATATACATAGAAATATCTGTGCCGCCATCTGTATAAACATGGAAATATCTACACGGTCATCTGTGTATAGATGGAAATATCAACACCGCCATCTGTACAAACATGGAAATATCTGCACTGCTATCTGTATAAGCATGGAAATATCTACACCGTGGTCTGTATAAACATGGAAATATCTATACCGCTATCTGTATAAACATGGAAATATATACACCGCTATCTCTATAAACAAGGAAATATCTACACCGTGATCTGTATAAACATGGAAATATTTACACCGATATCTGTATAAACATGGAAATATCTACACCGCCATCTCTATAAACATGGAAATATCTACACCGCCATCTGTATAAACATGGAAATATCTACACCGCTATCTGTATAAACCTGGAAATTTCTACACCGCTATCTGTATAAACATGGTAATATCTACACCACCATCTATATAAACATGGAAATATCTACACTGCCATCTGTATAAACATGGAAATATCTACAATGCCATCTGTAGAAAGACGGAAATATCTACACCGCAATCTGTGTAAACATGGAAATATCTACACCAATATCTGTAAAAACATGGAAATATCTACACCGCTATCTGTATAAACATGGAAATATCTACACCGCGATCTGCATAAACATGGAAATATCTACACCGCGATCTGTATAAACATGAAAATATCTACACCGCTATCTGTAGAAACATGGAAATATCTACACCGCGATCTGAATAAACATGGAAATATCTACACCGCGATCTGTATAAACATGGAAATATCTACACCGCTATCTGTAGAAACATGGAAATATCTACACAGCTATCTCTATAAACGTGGAAATATCTACACCGCCATCTGTATAGACATGGAAATACCTACAAGTCATCTGTATAAACATGGAAATATCTACACAGCCATCTGTATAAACATGGAAATATCTACACAGCCATCTGTATATACATGGAAATATCTACACCGCGATCTGTATAAACATGGAAATAACTACACCGCTATTTGTATAAACAAGTAAATATCTACACTGTGATCTGTATAAACATGGAAATATCTACACTGCTATTTGTATAAACAAGGAAATATCTACACCGCTATCTGTATAAACATGGATATAACTACACCGCTATTTGCATAAACAAGGAAATATCTACACTGTGATCTGTATAAACATGGAAATATCTACAACGCCATCTCTATAAACATGGAAATATCTACACCCCTATCTGTATAAACATGGAAATATCCACACCGCTATCTCTATAAACATGGAAATTACTACACCGCGATCAGTATAAACGTGGAAATATCTACACCGCTATCTCTATAAACATGGAAATATCTCCACTACTATCTCTATAAACATCGAAATATCTACACCGCCATCTGTATAAACATGGAAATACTTACAAGTTATCTGTATAAACATGGAAATATCTGCACCATCATCTGTATAAACATGGAAATATCTACACAGCCATGTGTACATATATGGAAATATCTACACCGCTCTCTATATAAACATGGAAATAACTACACCGCTATCTGTATATACATGGAAATATCTACACCGCCATCTACATATCCATAGAAATATCTGCACCGCCATCTGTACAAACATGGAATTATCTACACGGTCATCTGTGTATAGATGGAAATATCAACACCGCCATCTGTACAAACATGGAAATATCTGCACCGCTATCTGTATAAACATGGAAATATCTACACCGTGGTCTGTATAAACATGGAAATATCTACACCGCTATCTGTATAAACATGGAAATATATACACCGCCATCTCTATAAACATGGAAATATGTACACCGTGATCTGTATAAACATGGAACTATTTACACCGATATCTGTATAAACATGGAAAAATCTACACCGCCATCTCTATAAACATGGAAATATCTACACCGCCATCTGTATAAACATGGAAATATCTACACCGCTATCTGTATAAACCTGGAAATATCTACACCGCTATCTGTATAAACATGGTAATATCTACACCACCATCTATATAAACATGGAAATATCTACACCGCCATCTGTATAAACATGGAAATATCTACAATGCTGTCTGTAGATAGATGGAAATATCTACACTGCAATCTGTGTAAACATGGAAATATCTACACCAATATCTGTAAAAACATGGAAATATATACACCGTTATCTGTATAAACATGGAAATATCTACACCGCGATCTGCATAAACATGGAAATATCTACACCGCGATCTGTATACATATGGAAATATCTACACCGCTATCTGTAGAAACATGGAAATATCTACACCGCGATCTGTATAAACATGGAAATATCTACACTGCGATCTGTATAAACATGGAAATATCTACACCGCTATCTGTAGAAACATGGAAATATCTACACAGCTATCTCTATAAACATGGAAATATCTACACCGCCATCTGTATAAACATGGAAATACCTACAAGTCATCTGTATAAACATGGAAATATCTACACAGCCATCTGTATAAACATGGAAATATCTACACAGCCATCTGTATATTCACGGAAATATCTACACCGCTATCTGTATAAACATGGAAATAACTACACCGCTATTTGTATAAACAAGGAAATATCTACACCGTGATCTGTATAAACATGGAAATATCTACAATGCTATTTGTATAAACAAGGAAATATCTACACCGCTATCTGTATAAACATGGAAATAACTACACCGCTATTTGCATAAACAAGGAAATATCTACACCGTGATCTGTATAAACATGGAAATATCTACAACGCCATCTCTATAAACATGGAAATATCTACACCCCTATCTGTATAAACATGGAAATGTCCACACCGCTATCTCTAAAAACATAGAAATAACTACACCGTGATCAGTATAAACGTGGAAATATCTACACCGCTATCTCTATAAACATGGAAATATCTCCACTGCTATTTCCAGAAACATCGAAATATCTACACCGCCATCTGTATAAACATGGAAATACTTACAAAGTTATCTGTATAAACATGGAAATATTTACACTGCCATCTGTATAAACATGGAAATATCTACACAGCCATGTGTACATATATGGAAATATCTACACCGCTCTCTATATAAACATGGAAATAACTACACTGCTATCTGTATATACATGGAAATATCTACACCGCCATCTACATATCCATAGAAATATCTGCGCCACCATCTGTATAAACATGGAAATATCTACACGGTCATCTGTGTATAGATGGAAATATCAACACCGCCATCTGTACAAACATGGAAATATCTGCACCGCTATCTGTATAAACATGGAAATATCTACACCGTGGTCTGTAAAACATGGAAATATCTACACCGCTATCTGTATAAACATGGAAATATATACATCGCTATCTGTATAAACATGGAAATACCTACACCGTGATCTGTATAAACATGGAAATATTTACAACGATATCTGTATAAACATGGAAATATCTACACCGCCATCTCTATAAACATGGAGATATCTACACCGCCATCTGTATAAACTTGGAAATATCTACACCGCTATCTGTATAAACCTGGAAATATCTACACCGCTATCTGTATAAACATGGTAATATCTACACCACCATCTATATAAACATGGAAATATCTACACCGCCATCTGTATAAACATGGAAATATCTACAATGCCATCTGTAGAAAGATGGAAATATCTACACCGCAATCTGTGTAAACATGGAAATATCTACACCAATATCTGTAAAAACATGGAAATATCTACACCGCTATCTGTATAAACATGGAAATATCTATACCGCGATCTGCATAAACATGGAAATATCTACACCGCGATCTGTATAAACATGAAAATATCTACACCGCTATCTGTAGAAACATGGAAATATCTACACCGCGATCTGAATAAACATGGAAATATCTACACCGCGATCTGTTTTAACATGGAAATATCTACACCGCTATCTGTAGAAACATGGAAATATCTACACAGCCATCTCTATAAACATGGAAATATCTACACCGCCATCTGTATAGACATGGAAATACCTACAAGTCATCTGCATAAACATGGAAATAACTACACCGCTATTTGCATAAACAAGGAAATATCTACACCGTGATCTGTATAAACATGGAAATATCTACAACGCCATCTCTATAAACATGGAAATATCTACAGCCCTATCTGTATAAACATGGAAATATCCACACCGCTATCTCTATAAACATGGAAATAACTACACCGCGATCAGTATAAACGTGGAAATATCTACACCGCGATCTGTAAAAACATGGAAATATCTGCACCGCTATCTGTATAAACATGGAAATATCTACACCGTGGTCTGTATAAACATGGAAATATCTACACCGCTATCTGTATAAACATGGAAATATATACACCGCTATCTCTATAAACATGGAAATATCTACACCGTGATCTGTATAAACATGGAAATACTTACTCCGATATCTGTATAAACATGGAAATAACTACACCGCCATCTCTATAAACATGGAAATATCTACACCGCCATCTGTATAAACATGGAAATATCTACACAGCTATCTGTATAAACCTGGAAATATCTACACCGCTATCTGTATAAACATGGTAATATCTACACCACCATCTAAATAAACATGGAAATATCTACACCGCCATCTGTATAAACATGGAAATATCTACAATGCCATCTGTAGAAAGATGGAAATATCTACACCGCAATCTGTGTAAACATGGAAATATCTACACCAATGTCTGTAAAAACACGGAAATATGTACACCGCTATCTTTATAAACATGGAAATATCTACACCGCAATCTGCATAAACATGGAAATATCTACTCCGTGATCTGTATAAACATGGAAATACCTACACTGATATTTGTATAAAGAAGGAAATATCTACACCGCTATCTGTATAAACATGGAAATAACTACACCGCTATTTGCATAAAGAAGGAAATATCTACAACGTGATCTGTATAAACATGGAAATATCTACAACGCCATCTCTATAAACATGGAAATATCTACACCCCTATCTGTATAAACATGGAAATATCCACACGGCTATCTCTATAAACATGGAAATAACTACACCGCGATCAGTATAAACGTGGAAATATCTACACCGCTATCTCCATAAACATGGAAATATCTCCACTGCTATCTCTATAAACATCGAAATATCTACACCGCCATCTGTATAAGCATGGAAATACTTACAATGTTATCAGTATAAACATGGAAATATCTACACCGCCATCTGTATAAACATGGAAATATCTAGAAAGCCATGTGTACATACATGGAAATATCTACACCGCTCTCTATATAAACATGGAAATAACTACACCGCTATCTGTATATACATGGAAATATCTACACCGCTATCTACATATATATAGAAATATCTGTGCCGCCATCTGTATAAACATGGAAATATCTACACGGTCATCTGTGTATAGATGGAAATATCAACACCGCCATCTGTACAAACATGGAAATATCTGCACCGCTATCTGTATAAACATGGAAATATCTACACCGAGGTCTGTATAAACATGGAAAAATCAATACCGCTATCTCTATAAACATGGAAATATCTACACCGTGATCTGTATAAACATGGAAATATTTACACCGATATCTGTATAAACATGGAAATATCTACACCGCCATCTCTTTAAACATGGAAATATCTACACCGCCATCTGTATAAACATGGAAATATCTACACCGCTATCTGTATAAACCTGGAAATATCTACACCGCTATCTGTATAAACATGGTAATATCTACACCACCATCTAAATAAACATGGAAATATCTACACCGCCATCTGTATAAACATGGAAATATCTACAATGCCATCTGTAGAAAGATGGAAATATCTACACCACAATCTGTGTAAACATTGAAATATCTACACCGATGTCTGTAAAAACATGGAAATATCTACACCGCTATCTGCATAAACATGGAAATAACTACACCGCAATCTGCATAAACATGGAAATATCTACTCCGCGATCTGTATAAACATGGAAATATCTACACCGCTATCTGTAGATACATGGAAATATCTACACCGCTATCTGTAGAAACATGGAAATATCTACACAGCTATCTCTATAAACATGGAAATATCTACACCGCCATCTCTATAAACATGGAAATACCTACAAGTCATCTGTATAAACATGGAAATATCTACACAACCATCTGTATGAACATGGAAATATCTACACAGCCATCTGTATATACATGGAAATATCTACACCGCTACCTTTATAAACATGGAAATAACTACACCGCTATTTGTATAACCAAGGAAATATCTACACCGTGATGTGTATAAACATGGAAATATCTACACTGCTATTTGTAAAACAAGGAAATATCTACACCGCTATCTGTATAAACATGGAAATAACTACACCACTATTTGCATAAACAAGGAAATATCTGCACCGTGATCTGTATAAACATGGAAATATCTACAACGCCATCTCTATAAACATGGAAATATCTACCACCCTATCTTTATAAACATGGAAATATCCACACCGCTATCTCTATAAACATGGAAATAACAACAACGCGATCAGTATAAACGTGGAAATATCTACACCGCTATCTCTATAAACATGGAAATATCTCCAGTGCTATCTCAATAAACATCGAAATATCTACTCCGCCATCTGTATAAACATGGAAATACTTACAAAGTTATCTGTATAAACATGGAAATATCTACACCGCCATCTGTATAAACATGGAAATATCTACACAGCCATGTGTACGTATATGGAAATATCTACACCGCTCTCTATATAAACATGGAAATAACTACACCGCTATCTGTATATACATGGAAATATCTACACCGCCATCTACATTTCCATGGAAATATCTGCGCCGACATCTGTATAAACATGGAAATATCTACATGGTCATCAGTGTATAGATGGAAATATCAACACCGCCATCTGTACAAACATGGAAATATCTGCATGGCTATCTGTATAAACATGGAAATATCTACACTGTGGCCTCTATAAACATTTAAATATCTACACCGCTATCTGTATAAACATGGAAATATATACACCGCTATCTCTATAAACATGGAAATAACTACACCGTGATCTGTATAAACTTGGAAATATTTACACCGATATCTGTATAAACATGGAAATATCTACACCGCCATCTGTATAAACATGGAAATATCTACACCGCTATCTGTATAAACATGGAAATATCTACACCGCTATCTGTATAAACCTGGAAATATCTACACCGCTATCTGTATAAACATGGTAATATCTACACCACCATCTAAATAAACATGGAAATATATACACCGCCATCTGTATAAACATGGAAATATCTACAATGCCATCTGTAGAAAGATGGAAATATCTACACCGCAATCTGTGTAAACATGGAAATATCTACAACAATGTCTGTAAAAACATGGAAATATCTACGCCGCGATCTGCATAAACATGGAAATATCTACACCGCGATCTGTATAAACATGTAAATTTCTACACCGCGATCTGTATAAACATGGAAATATCTACACCGCTATCTGTACAAACATGGAAATATCTACACCGCGATCTGCATAAACATGGAAATATCTACACCGCGATCTGTATAAACATGTAAATATCTACACCGCCATCTGTATAAACATGTAAATATCTACACCGTTATCTGTAGAAACATGGAAATATCTACACAGATATCTCTATAAACATGGAAATATCTACACCGCCATCTCTATAAACTTGGAAATACCTACAAGTCATCTGTATAAACATGGAAATATCTACACAGCCACCTGTATAAACATGGAAATATCTACACAGCCATCTGTATATACATGGAAATATCTACACCGCTACCTGTATAAACATGGAAATAACTACACCGCTATTTGTATAACCAAGGAAATACCTACACCGTGATCTGTATAAACATGGAAATATCTACACTGCTATTTGTATAAACAATGAAATATCTACACCGCTATCTGTATAAACATGGAAATAACTACACCGCTATTTGCATAAACAAGGAAATATCTACACCGTCATCTGTATAAACATGGAAATATCTACAACGCCATCTCTATAATCCTGGAAATATCTACACCCCTATCTGTATAAACATGGAAATATCCACACGGCTATCTCTATAAACATGGAAATAACTACACCGCGATCAGTATAAACGTGGAAATATCTACACCGCTATCTCTATAAACATGGAAATATCTCCACTGCTATCTCTATAAACATCGAAATATCTACACCGCCATCTGTATAAACATGGAAATACTTACAAAGTTATCAGTATAAACATGGTAATATCTACACCGCCATCTGTATACACATGGAAATATCTAGACAGCCATGTGTACATACATGAAAATATCTACACCGCTCTCTATATAAACATGGAAATAACTACACCGCTATCTGTATGTACATGGAAATTTCTACACCGCCATCTACATATACATAGAAATATCTGTGCCGCCATCTGTATAAACATGGAAATATCTACACGGTCATCTGTGTATAGATGGAAATATCAACACCGCCATCTGTACAAACATGGAAATATCTGCACCGCTATCTGTATAAACATGGAAATATCTACACCGAGGTCTGTATAAACATGGAAAAATCAACACCGCTATCTCTATAAACATGGAAATATCTACACCGTGATCTGTATAAACATGGAAATATTTACACCGATATCTGTATAAACATGGAAATATCTACACCGCCATCTGTGTAAACATGGAAATATCTAAACCGCCATCTGTATAAACATGGAAATATCTACACCGCTATCTGTATAAACCTGGAAATATCTACACCGCTATCTGTATAAACATGGAAATATCCACACCGCGATCTGCATAAACATGGAAATATCTACACCGCGATCTGTAGAAACATGGAAATATCTACACCACTATCTGTAGAAACATGGAAATATCTACACCGCTATCGGCATAAACAAGGAAATATCTACACCGCGATCTGTATAAACATGTAAATACCTACAGAGCTACCTGTAGAAACATGGAACTATCTACACAGCTATCTCTATAAACATGGAAATATCTACACAGCCAACTGTATAAACATGGAAATACCTACAAGTCATCTGTATAAACATGGAAATATCTACACAGCCATCTGTATAAACATGGAAATATCTACACAGCCATCTGTATATACATGGAAATATCTACACCGCTGTCTGTATAAACATGGAAATAACTACACCGCTATTTGCATAAACAAGGAAATATCTACACCGTGATCTGTATAAACATGGAAATATCTACAACGCCATCTCTATAAACATGGAAATATCTACACCCCTATCGGTATAAACATGGAAATATCCACACCGCTATCTCTATAAACATGGAAATAACTACACCGCGATCAGTATAAACGTGGAAATATCTACACCGCTATCTCTATAAACATAGAAATATCTCCACTGCTATCTCTATAAACATCGAAATATCTACACCGCCATGTGTATAAACATGGAAATACTTACAAACTTATCTGTATAAACATGGAAATATCTACACCGCCATCTGTATAAACATGGAAATATCTACACAGACATGTGTACATATATGGAAATATCTACACCGCTGTCTATATAAACATGGAAATAACTACACCGTGATCAGTATAAACGTGGAAATATCTACAGCGCTATCGCTATAAACATGGAAATATCTCCACTGCTATGTGTATAAACATCGAAATATCTACACCGCCATCTGTATAAACATGGAAATACTTACAAAGTTATCTGTATAAACATGGAAATATCTACACTGCCATCTGCATAAACATGGAAATATCTACACAGCCATGTGTACATACATGGAAATATCTACACCGCTCTCTATATAAACATGGAAATAACTACATCGCTATCTGTATATACATGGAAATATCTACACCGCCATCTACATATACAAAGAAATATCTGTGCCGCCATCTGTATAAACATGGAAATATCTACACGGTCATCTGTGTATAGATGGAAATATCAACATCGCCATCTGTACAAACATGGAAATATCTGCACCGCTATCTGTATAAGCATGGAAATATCTACACCGTGTTCTGTATAAACATGGAAATATCTATACCGCTATCTGTATAAACATGGAAATATATACACCGCTATCTCTATAAACATGGAAATATCTACACCGTGATCTGTATAAACATGGAAATATTTACACCGATTACTGTATAAACATGGAAATATCTACACCGCCATCTCTATAAACATGGAAATATCTACACCGCGACCTGTATAAACATGGAAATATGTACACCGCTATCTGTATAAACATGGAAATATCTTCAGAGCTATCTGTATAAACATGGTAATATCTACACCACCATCTATATGAACATGGAAATATCTACACCGCCATCTGTATAAACATGGAAATATCTACAATGCTATCTGTAGAAAGATGGAAATATCTACACTGCAATCTGTGTAAACATGGAAATACCTACACCAATATCTGTAAAAACTTGGAAATATCTACACCGCTATATGTATAAAGATGGAAATATCTACACCGCGACATGCATAAGCATGGAAATATCTACACCGCGATCTGCATAAACATGGAAATATCTACACCGCTATCTGTAGAAAGATGGAAATATCTACACAGCTATCTCTATAAACATGGAAATATCTACACCGCCATCTGTATTAACACGGAAATATCTACACCACTATCTGTTTAAACCTGGAAATATCTACACCGCTATCTCTATAAACATGGTAATATCTACACCACCATCTATATAAACATGGAAATATCTACACCGCCATCTGTATAAACATGGAAATATCTACAATGCCATCTGTAGAAAGATGGAAATACCTACACCGCAATCTGTGTAAACGTGGAAATATCTACACCAATATCTGTAAAAACATGGAAATATCTACACCGCTATCTGTATAAACATGGAAATATCCACATCGCGATCTGCATAAACATGGAAATATCTACACCGCGATCTGTATAAACATGGAAATATCTACACAGCTATCTGTAGAAACATGGAAATATCTACACCGCTATCAGCATAAACAAGGAAATATCTACACCGCGATCTGTATAAACATGTAAATACCTACACCGCTATCTGTAGAAACATGGAAACATCTACACAGCCATCTGTATAAACATGGAAATATCTACACAGCCATCTGTATATACATGGAAATATCTACACTGCTATCTGTATAAACATGGAAATAACTACACCGCTGTTTGTATAAACAAGGAAATATCTACACCGTGATCTGTATAAACATGGAAATATCTACACGGCTATTTGTATCAACAAGGAAATATCTACACCGCTATCAGTATAAACATGGAAATAACTACACCGCTATTTGCATAAACAAGGAAATATCTACACCGTGATCTGTATAAACATGGAAATATCTGCAACGCCATCTCTATAAACATGGAAATATTTACCCCGATATCTGTATAAACATGGAAATATCTACACCGCCATCTCTATAAACATGGAAATATCTACACCGCCATCTGTATAAACCTGGAAATATCTACACCGCTATCTGTGTAAACATGGTAATATCTACACCACCATCTATATAAACATGGAAATATCTACACCGCCATCTGTATAAACATGGAAATATCTACAATGCCGTCTGTAGAAAGATGGAAATATCTACACCGCAATCTGTGTAAACATGGAAATATCTACACCAATATCTGTAAAAACATGGAAATATCTACACCTCTATCAGTATAAACATGGAAATAACTAAAAGGTGATCTGCATAAACATGGAATTATCTAAACCACGATCTGTATAAACATGGAAATATCTACACCACGATCTGTATAAACATGGAAATATCTACACCGCGATCTGCATAAACATGGAAATATCTACACCGCGATCTGCATAAACATGGAAATATCTACACCGCTATCTGTATAAACATGGAAATATATACACCACTATCTCTATAAACATGGAAATATCTACACCGTGATCTGTATAAACATGGAAATATTTACACCGATATCTGTATAAACATGGAAATATCTACACCGCCATCTCTATAAACATGGAAATATCTACACCACCATGTGTATAAACATGGAAATATCTACACCGCTATCTGTATAAACCTGTAAATATCTACACCGCTATCTGTATAAACATGGTAATATCTACACCACCATCTAAATAAACATGGAAATATCTACACCGCCGTCTGTATAAACATGGAAATATCTACAATGCCATCTGTAGAAAGATGGAAATATCTACACCGCAATCTGTGTAAACATGGAAATATCTACACCAATGTCTGTAAAAACATGGAAATATCTACACTGCTATCTGTATAAACATGGAAATATCTACACCGCAATCTGCATAAACATGGAAATACCTACTCCGCGATCTGTATAAACATGGAAATATCAACACCGCTATCTGTAGATACATGGAAATATCTACACCGCAATCTGCATAAACATGGAAACATCTACACCGCGATCTGTATAAACATGTAAATATCTACACCGCGATCTGTATAAACATGTAAATATCTACACCGCTATCTTTAGAAACATGGAAATATCTACACAGCTATCTCTATAAACATGGAAGTATCTACACCGCCATCTCTATAAACATGGAAATACCTACAAGTCATCAGTATAAACATGGAAATAGCTACACCGCCATCTGTATAAACATGGAAATATCTACACAGCCATGTGTACATATATGGAAATATCTACACCGCTCTCTATATAAACATGGGAATAACTACACCGCTATCTGTATATACATGGAAATATCTACAGCGCCATCTACATATCCATGGAAATATCTGCGCCGCCATCTGTATAAACATGGAAATATCTACACGGTCATCTGTGTATAGATGGAAATATCAACACCGCCATCTGTACAAACATGGAAATATCTGCACCGCTATCTGTATAAACATGGAAATACCTACACCGTGGTCTGTATAAACATGGAAATATCTACACCGCTATCTGTATAAACATGGAAATATATACACCGCTATCTCTATAAACATGGAAATATCTACACAGCCATCTGTATATACATGGAAATATCTACACCGCTATCTGCATAAACATGGAAATATCTACAATGCCATCTGTAGAAAGATGCAAATATCTACAGCGCAATCTGCGTAAACATGGAAATATCTACACCAATATCTGTAAAAACATGGAAATATCTACACCGCGATCTGTATAAACATGGAAATATCTACACCGCTATCTGTAGAAACATGGAAATATCTACACAGCTATCTCTATAAACATGGAAATATCTACACCGCCATCTGTACAAACATGGAAATATCTGCAAGGCTATCTGTATAAACATGGAAATATCTACACCGTGGTCTGTATAAACATTTAAATATCTACACCGCTATCTGTATAAACATGGAAATATATACACCGCTATCTCTATAAACATGGAAATATCTGCACCGTGATCTGTATAAACATGGAAATATTTACACCGATATCTGTATAAACATGGAAATATCTACACCGCCATCTGTATATACATGGAAATATCTACACCGCTATCTGTATAAACATGGAAATAACTACACCGCTATTTGTATAAACAAGGAAATATCTACACCGTGATTTGTATAAACATGGAAATATCTACACTGCTATTTGTATAAACAAGGAAATATCTACACCACTATCTGTATAAACATGGAAATAACTACACCGCTATTTGCATTAACAAGGAAATATCTACACCGTGATCTGCATAAACATGGAAATATCTACAACGCCATCTCTATAAACATGGAAATATCTACACCCCTATCTCTATAAACATGGAAATAACTACACCGCTATTTGTATAAACAAGGAAATACCTACAGAGTGATCTGTATAAACATGGAAATATCTACACTGCTATTTGTATAAACAAGGAAATATGTACACCTCTATCAGTATAAACATGGAAATAACTACACCGCTATTTGCATAAACAAGGAAATATCTACACCGTGATCTGTATAAACATGGAAATATCTTCCATGCCATCTCTATAAACCTGGAAATATCTACACCCCTATCTGTATAAACATGGAAATATCCACACCGCTATCTCTATAAACATGGAAATAACTACACCGCGATCAGTATAAACGTGGAAAGATCTACACCGCTATCTCTATAAACATGGAAATATCTCCACTGCTATATCTATAAACATCGAAATATCTACACCGCCATCTGTAAAAACATGGAAATACTTACAAAGTTATCTGTATAAACATGGAAATACCTTCACCGCCATCTGCATAAACATGGAAATATCTACACAGCCATGTGTACATACATGGAAATATCTACACTGCTCTCTACATAAACATGGAAATAACTACACCACTATCTGTATATACATGGAAATATCTACACCACCATCTACATATCCATAGAAATATCTGCGCCGCCATCTGTATAAACATGGAAATATCTACACAGTCATCTGTGTATAGCTGGAAATATCAACACCGCCATCTGTACAAAGATGGAAATATCTGCACCGCTATCTGTATAAACATGGACATATCTACACCGTGGTCTGTATAAACATGGAAATATCTACACCGCTATCTGTATAAACATGGAAATATATACACCGCTATCTCTATAAACATGGAAATATCTACACCGTGATGTGTATAAACATGGAAATATTTACACCGATATCTCTATAAACATGGAAATATCTCCACTGCTATCTCTTCAAACATTGAAATATCTACACCCCCATCTGTATAAACATGGAAATACTTACAAAGTTATCTGTATAAACATGGAAATATCTACACCACCATCTGTATAAACATTTAAATATCTACACAGCCATGTGTACATACTTGGAAATATCTACACCGCTCTCTATATAAACATGGAAATAACTACACCGCTATCTGAATATACATGGAAATATCTACACCGCCATCTACATATCCATAGAAATATCTGCGCCGCCATCAGTATAAACATGGAAATATCTACACGGTCATCTGTGTATAGATGGAAATATCAACACCGCCATCTGTACAAACATGGAAATATCTGCACCGCTATCTGTATAAACATGGAAATATCTACACCGTGGTCTGTATAAACATGGAAATATCTACACCGCTATCTGTATAAACATGGAAATATATACACCGCTATCTCTATAAACATGGAAATATCTACACCGTGATCTGTATAAACATGGAAATATTTACACCGATATCTGTATAAACATGGAAATATCTACACCGCCATCTCTATAAACATGGAAATATCTACATCGCTATCTGTATAAACCTGGAAATATCTACACCGCTATCTGTATAAACATGGTAATATCTACACCACCATCTATATAAACATGGAAATATGTACACCGCCATCTGTATAAACATGGAAATATCTACAATGCCATCTGTAGAAAGATGGAAATATCTACACTTCAATCTGTGTAAACAAGGAAATAACTACACCAATATCTGTAAAACATGGAAATATCTACACCGCTATCTGTATAAAGATGGAAATATCTACACTGCGATCTGCATAAGCATGGTAATATCTACACCGCGATCTGCATAAACATGGAAATATCTACACCGCTATCTGTAGAAACATGGAAATATCTACACAGCTATCTCTATAAACATGGAAATATCTACACCGCCATCTGTATAAACATGGAAATACCTACAAGTCATCTGTATAAACATGGAAATATCTACACAGCCATCTGTATAAACATGGAAATATCTACACAGCCATCTGTATATACATGGAAATATCTACACCGCTATCTGTAGAAACATGGAAATATCTACACAGCTATCTCTATAAACATGGAAATATCTACACCGCCATCTGTATAAACATGGAAATACCTACAAATCATCTGTATAAACATGGAAATATCTACACAGCCATCTGTATAAACATGGAAATATATACACAGCCATCTGTATATACATGGAAATATATACACCGCTATCTCTGTAAACATGGAAATATCTACACCGTGATCTGTATAAACATGGAAATATTTACACCGATATCTGTATAAACATGGAAATATCTACACCGCCATCTCTATAAACATGGAAATATCTACATCGCTATCTGTATAAACCTGGAAATATCTACACCGCTATCTGTATAAACATGGTAATATCTACACCACCATCTATATAAACATGGAAATATGTACACCGCCATCTGTATAAACATGGAAATATCTACAATGCCATCTGTAGAAAGATGGAAATATCTACACTTCAATCTGTGTAAACAAGGAAATAACTACACCAATATCTGTAAAACATGGAAATATCGACACCGCTATCTGTATAAAGATGGAAATATCTACACCGCGATCTGCATAAGCATGGTAATATCTACACCGCGATCTGCATAAACATGGAAATATCTACACCGCTATCTGTAGAAACATGGAAATATCTACACAGCTATCTCTATAAACATGGAAATATCTACACCGCCATCTGTATAAACATGGAAATACCTACAAGTCATCTGTATAAACATGGAAATATCTACACAGCCATCTGTATAAACATGGAAATATCTACACAGCCATCTGTATATACATGGAAATATCTACACCGCTATCTGTAGAAACATGGAAATATCTACACAGCTATCTCTATAAACATGGAAATATCTGCACCGCCATCTGTATAAACATGGAAATACCTACAAATCATCTGTATAAACATGGAAATATCTACACAGCCATCTGTATAAACATGGAAATATATACACAGCCATCTGTATATACATGGAAATATCTACACCGCTATCTGTATAAACATGGAAATAACTACACCGCTATTTGTATAAACAAGGAAATATCTACACCGTGATCTGTATAAACATGGAAATATCTACACTGCTATTTGTATAAACAAGGAAATATCTACACCGCTATCTGTATAAACATGGAAATAACTACACCGCTATTTGCATAAACAAGGAAATATCTACACCGTGATCTGTATAAACATGGAAATATCTACAACGCCATCTCTATAAACATGGAAATATCTACACCCCTATCTGTATAAACATGGAAATATCCACACCGCTATCTCTATAAACATGGAAATAACTACACCGCGATCAGTATAAACGTGGAAATATCTACACCGCTATCTCTATAAACATGGAAATATCTCCACCGCTATCTCTATAAACATCGAAATATCTACACCGCCATCTGTATAAACATGAAAATTCTTACAAAGTTATCTGTATAAACATGGAAATATCTACACCGCCATCTGTATAAACACGGAAATATCTACACAGCTATCTCTATAAACATGGAAATATCTACACAGCCATCTGTATAAACATGGAAATACTTACAAAGTTATTTGTAGAAACATGGAAATATCTACACAGCTATCTCTATAAACATGGAAATATCTACACCGTCATCTGCATAAACATGGAAATACCTACAAGTCATCTGTATAAACATGGAAATATCTACACAGCCATCTGTATAAACATGGAAATATCTACACAGCCATCTGTATATACATGGAAATATCTACACCGCTATCTGTATTAACATGGAAATAACTACACCGCTATTTTTATAAACAAGGAATTATCTACACCGTGATCTGTATAAACATGGAAATATCTACACTGCTATTTGTATAAACAAGGAAATATCTACACGGCTATCTGTATAAACATGGAAATAACTACACCGCTATTTGCATAAACAAGGAAATATCTACACCGTGGTCTGTATAAACATGGAAATATCTACAACGCCATCTCTACAAACATGGAAATATCTACACCCCTATCTGTATAAACATGGAAATATCCACACCTCTATCTCTATAAACATGGAAATAACTACACCGTGATCAGTATAAACGTGGAAATATCTACAGCGCTATCTCTATAAACATGGAAATATCTCCACTGCTATGTGTATAAACATCGAAATATCTACACCGCCATCTGTATAAACATGGAAATACTTACAAAGTTATCTGTATAAACATGGAAATATCTACACTGCCATCTGCATAAACATGGAAATATCTACACAGCCATGTGTACATACATGGAAATATCTACACCGCTCTCTATATAAACATGGAAATAACTACATCGCTATCTGTATATACATGGAAATATCTACACCGCCATCTACATATACAAAGAAATATCTGTGCCGCCATCTGTATAAACATGGAAATATCTACACGGTCATCTGTGTATAGATGGAAATATCAACATCGCCATCTGTACAAACATGGAAATATCTGCACCGCTATCTGTATAAGCATGGAAATATCTACACCGTGTTCTGTATAAACATGGAAATAACTACACCGCTATTTGTATAAACAAGGAAATATCTACACCGTGATCTGTATAAACATGGAAATATCTACACTGCTATTTGTATAAACAAGGAAATATCTACACCGCTATCTGTATAAACATGGAAATAACTAAACCGCTATTTGCATAAACAAGGAAATATCTACACCGTGATCTGTATAAACATGGAAATATCTACAACGCCATCTCTATAAACATGGAAATATCTACAACCCTATCTGTATAAACATGGAAATATCCACACCGCTATCTCTATAAACATGGAAATAACTACACCGCGATCAGTATAAACGTGGAAATATCTACACCGCTATCTCTATAAACATGGAAATATCTCCACCGCTATCTCTATAAACATCGAAATATCTACACCGCCATCTGTATAAACATGAAAATTCTTACAAAGTTATCTGTATAAACATGGAAATATCTACACCGCCATCTGTATAAACACGGAAATATCTACACAGCTATCTCTATAAACATGGAAATATCTACACAGCCATCTGTATAAACATGGAAATACTTACAAAGTTATTTGTAGAAACATGGAAATATCTACACAGCTATCTCTATAAACATGGAAATATCTACACCGTCATCTGCATAAACATGGAAATACCTACAATTCATCTGTATAAACATGGAAATATCTACACAGCCATCTGTATAAACATGGAAATATCTACACAGCCATCTGTATATACATGGAAATATCTACACCGCTATCTGTATTAACATGGAAATAACTACACCGCTATTTTTATAAACAAGGAATTATCTACACCGTGATCTGTATAAACATGGAAATATCTACACTGCTATTTGTATAAACAAGGAAATATCTACACGGCTATCTGTATAAACATGGAAATAACTACACCGCTATTTGCATAAACAAGGAAATATCTACACCGTGGTCTGTATAAACATGGAAATATCTACAACGCCATCTCTACAAACATGGAAATATCTACACCCCTATCTGTATAAACATGGAAATATCCACACCTCTATCTCTATAAACATGGAAATAACTACACCGTGATCAGTATAAACGTGGAAATATCTACAGCGCTATCTCTATAAACATGGAAATATCTCCACTGCTATGTGTATAAACATCGAAATATCTACACCGCCATCTGTATAAACATGGAAATACTTACAAAGTTATCTGTATAAACATGGAAATATCTACACTGCCATCTGCATAAACATGGAAATATCTACACAGCCATGTGTACATACCTGGAAATATCTACACCGCTCTCTATATAAACATGGAAATAACTACATCGCTATCTGTATATACATGGAAATATCTACACCGCCATCTACATATACAAAGAAATATCTGTGCCGCCATCTGTATAAACATGGAAATATCTACACGGTCATCTGTGTATAGATGGAAATATCAACATCGCCATCTGTACAAACATGGAAATATCTGCACCGCTATCTGTATAAGCATGGAAATATCTACACCGTGTTCTGTATAAACATGGAAATATCTATACCGCTATCTGTATAAACATGGAAATATATACACCGCTATCTCTATAAACATGGAAATATCTACACCGTGATCTGTATAAACATGGAAATATTTACACCGATATCTGTATAAACATGGAAATATCTACACCGCCATCTCTATAAACATGGAAATATCTACACCGCCATCTGTATAAACATGGAAATATCTACACCGCTATCTGTATAAACCTGGAAATATCTACACTGCTATCTGTATAAACATGGTAATATCTACACCACCATCTATATAAACATGGAAATATCTACACCGCCATCTGTATAAACATGGAAATATCTACAATGCCATCTGTAGAAAGATGGAAATATCTACACCGCGATCTGCATAAACATGGAAATATCTACACCACTATCTGTATAAAGATGGAAATATCTACACAGCTATCTCTGTAAACATGGAAATATCTACACCACCAACTGTATAAACATGGAAATACCTACAAGTCATCTGTATAAACATGGAAATATCTACACAGCCATCTGTATAAACATGGAAATATCTACACAGCCATCTGTATATACATGGAAATATCTACACCGCTATCTGTATAAACATGGAAATAACTACACCGCTATTTGTATAAACAAGGAAATACCTACAGAGTGATCTGTATAAACATGGAAATATCTACACTGCTATTTGTATAAACAAGGAAATATGTACACCTCTATCAGTATAAACATGGAAATAACTACACCGCTATTTGCATAAACAAGGAAATATCTACACTGTGATCTGTATAAACATGGAAATATCTTCCATGCCATCTCTATAAACCTGGAAATATCTACACCCCTATCTGTATAAACATGGAAATATCCACACCGCTATCTCTATAAACATGGAAATAACTACACCGCGATCAGTATAAACGTGGAAAGATCTACACCGCTATCTCTATAAACATGGAAATATCTCCACTGCTATATCTATAAACATCGAAATATCTACACCGCCATCTGTAAAAACATGGAAATACTTACAAAGTTATCTGTATAAACATGGAAATATCTTCACCGCCATCTGCATAAACATGGAAATATCTACACAGCCATGTGTACATACATGGAAATATCTACACTGCTCTCTACATAAACATGGAAATAACTACACCACTATCTGTATATACATGGAAATATCTACACCACCATCTACATATCCATAGAAATATCTGTGCCGCCATCTGTATAAACATGGAAATATCTACACAGTCATCTGTGTATAGCTGGAAATATCAACACCGCCATCTGTACAAAGATGGAAATATCTGCACCGCTATCTGTATAAACATGGATATATCTACACCGTGGTCTGTATAAACATGGAAATATCTACACCGCTATCTGTATAAACATGGAAATATATACACCGCTATCTCTATAAACATGGAAATATCTACACCGTGATGTGTATAAACATGGAAATATTTACACCGATATCTCTATAAACATGGAAATATCTACACCGCCATCTCTATAAATATGGAAATATCTACACCGCCATCTGTATAAACCTGGAAATATCTACACCGATATCTGTATAAACCTGGAAATTTCTACACCGCTATCTCTATAAACATGGTAATACCTACACCACCATCTATATAAACATGGAAGTATCTACACCGCCATCTGTATAAACACGGAAATATCTACGATGCCATCAGTAGAAAGATGGAAATATCTACACTGCAATCTGTGTAAACATGGAAATACCTTCACCAATATCTGTAAAAACATGGAAATATCTACACCGCTATCTGTATAAAGATGAAATTATCTACACCGTGATCTGCATAAGAATGGAAATATCTACACCGCTATCTGTAGAAACATGGAAATATCTGCACCGCGATCTGCATAAACATGGAATTATCTACACCGCGATCTGTATAAACATGGAAATAACTACACCGCTATCTGTAGAAACATGGAAATATCTACACAGCTATCTCTATAAACCTGGAAATATCTACACCGCCATCTGTATAAACATGGAAATACCTACAAGTCATCTGTATAAACATGGAAATATCTACACAGCCATCTGTATAAACATGGAAATATCTACACAGCCATCTGTATATACATGGAAATATCTACACCGCTATCTGTATAAACATGGAAATAACTACACCGTTATTTGTATAAACAAGGAAATATCTACACCGTGATTTGTAAAAACATGGAAATATCTACACTGCTATTTGTATAAACAAGGAAATATCTACACCGCTATGTGTAAAAACATGGAAATAACTACACCGCTATTTGCATAAACAAGGAAATATCTACACCGTGATCTGAATAAACATGGAAATATCTACAACGCCATCTCTATAAACATGGAAATATCTACACCCCTATCTGTATAAACATGGAAATATCCACACTGCTATCTCTATAAACATGGAAATAACCACACCGCGATCAGTATAAACGTGGAAATATCTACAACGCTATCTCTATAAACATGGAAATATCTCCACTGCTATCTGTACAAACATCGAAATATCTACACCCCCATCTGTATAAACATGGAAATACTTACAAACTTATCTGTATAAACATGGAAATATCTACACCGCCATCTGTATAAACATTTAAATATCTACACAGCCATGTGTAAATACTTGGAAATATCTACACCGCTCTCTATATAAACATGGAAATAACTACACCGCTATCTGTATATACATGGAAATATCTACACCGCCATCTACATATCCATAGAAATATCTGCGCCGCCATCTGTATAAACATGGAAATATCTACACGGTCATCTGTGTATAGATGGAAATATCAACACCGCCATCTGTACAAACATGGAAATATCTGCATCGCTATCTGTATAAACATGGAAATATCTACACCGTGGTCTGTATAAACATGGAAATATCTACACCGCTATCTGTATAAACATGGAAATATATACACCGCTATCTCTATAAACATGGAAATATCTACACCGTGATCTTTATAAACATGGAAATATTTACACCGATATCTGTATAAACACGGAAATATCTACACCGCCATCTCTATAAACATGGAAATATCTACACCGCCATCTGTATAAACATGGAAATATCTACACCGCTATCTGTATAAACCTGGAAATATCTACACCGCTATCTGTATAAACATGGTAATATCTACATCACCATCTATATAAACATGGAAATATGTACACCGCCATCCGTATAAACATGGAAATATCTACAATGCCATCTGTAGAAAGATGGAAATATCTACACTTCAATCTGTGTAAACAAGGAAATACCTACACCAATATCTGTAAAAAAATGGAAATATCTACACCGCTATCTGTATAAAGATGGAAATATCTACACCGAGATCTGCATAAGCATGGAAATATCTACACCGCGATCTGCATAAACATGGAAATATCTACACCGCTATCTGTAGAAACATGGAAATATCTACACAGCTATCTCTATAAACATGGAAATATCTACACCGCCATCTGTATAAACATGGAAATACCTACAAGTCATCTGTATAAACATGGAAATATCTACACAGCCATCTGTATAAACATGGAAATATCTACACAGCCATCTGTATATACATGGAAATATCTACACCGCTATCTGTAGAAACATGGAAATATCTACACAGCTATCTCTATAAACATGGAAATATCTACACCGCCATCTGTATAAACATGGAAATACCTACAAATCATCTGTATAAACATGGAAATATCTACACAGCCATCTGTATAAACATGGAAATATATACACAGCCATCTGTATATACATGGAAATATATACACCGCTATCTCTGTAAACATGGAAATATCTACACCGTGATCTGTATAAACATGGAAATATTTACACCGATATCTGTATAAACATGGAAATATCTACACCGCCATCTCTATAAACATGGAAATATCTACATCGCTATCTGTATAAACCTGGAAATATCTACACCGCTATCTGTATAAACATGGTAATATCTACACCACCATCTATATAAACATGGAAATATGTACACCGCCATCTGTATAAACATGGAAATATCTACAATGCCATCTGTAGAAAGATGGAAATATCTACACTTCAATCTGTGTAAACAAGGAAATAACTACACCAATATCTGTAAAACATGGAAATATCGACACCGCTATCTGTATAAAGATGGAAATATCTACACCGCGATCTGCATAAGCATGGTAATATCTACACCGCGATCTGCATAAACATGGAAATATCTACACCGCTATCTGTAGAAACATGGAAATATCTACACAGCTATCTCTATAAACATGGAAATATCTACACCGCCATCTGTATAAACATGGAAATACCTACAAGTCATCTGTATAAACATGGAAATATCTACACAGCCATCTGTATAAACATGGAAATATCTACACAGCCATCTGTATATACATGGAAATATCTACACCGCTATCTGTAGAAACATGGAAATATCTACACAGCTATCTCTATAAACATGGAAATATCTGCACCGCCATCTGTATAAACATGGAAATACCTACAAATCATCTGTATAAACATGGAAATATCTACACAGCCATCTGTATAAACATGGAAATATATACACAGCCATCTGTATATACATGGAAATATCTACACCGCTATCTGTATAAACATGGAAATAACTACACCGCTATTTGTATAAACAAGGAAATATCTACACCGTGATCTGTATAAACATGGAAATATCTACACTGCTATTTGTATAAACAAGGAAATATCTACACCGCTATCTGTATAAACATGGAAATAACTACACCGCTATTTGCATAAACAAGGAAATATCTACACCGTGATCTGTATAAACATGGAAATATCTACAACGCCATCTCTATAAACATGGAAATATCTACACCCCTATCTGTATAAACATGGAAATATCCACACCGCTATCTCTATAAACATGGAAATAACTACACCGCGATCAGTATAAACGTGGAAATATCTACACCGCTATCTCTATAAACATGGAAATATCTCCACCGCTATCTCTATAAACATCGAAATATCTACACCGCCATCTGTATAAACATGAAAATTCTTACAAAGTTATCTGTATAAACATGGAAATATCTACACCGCCATCTGTATAAACACGGAAATATCTACACAGCTATCTCTATAAACATGGAAATATCTACACAGCCATCTGTATAAACATGGAAATACTTACAAAGTTATTTGTAGAAACATGGAAATATCTACACAGCTATCTCTATAAACATGGAAATATCTACACCGTCATCTGCATAAACATGGAAATACCTACAAGTCATCTGTATAAACATGGAAATATCTACACAGCCATCTGTATAAACATGGAAATATCTACACAGCCATCTGTATATACATGGAAATATCTACACCGCTATCTGTATTAACATGGAAATAACTACACCGCTATTTTTATAAACAAGGAATTATCTACACCGTGATCTGTATAAACATGGAAATATCTACACTGCTATTTGTATAAACAAGGAAATATCTACACGGCTATCTGTATAAACATGGAAATAACTACACCGCTATTTGCATAAACAAGGAAATATCTACACCGTGGTCTGTATAAACATGGAAATATCTACAACGCCATCTCTACAAACATGGAAATATCTACACCCCTATCTGTATAAACATGGAAATATCCACACCTCTATCTCTATAAACATGGAAATAACTACACCGTGATCAGTATAAACGTGGAAATATCTACAGCGCTATCTCTATAAACATGGAAATATCTCCACTGCTATGTGTATAAACATCGAAATATCTACACCGCCATCTGTATAAACATGGAAATACTTACAAAGTTATCTGTATAAACATGGAAATATCTACACTGCCATCTGCATAAACATGGAAATATCTACACAGCCATGTGTACATACATGGAAATATCTACACCGCTCTCTATATAAACATGGAAATAACTACATCGCTATCTGTATATACATGGAAATATCTACACCGCCATCTACATATACAAAGAAATATCTGTGCCGCCATCTGTATAAACATGGAAATATCTACACGGTCATCTGTGTATAGATGGAAATATCAACATCGCCATCTGTACAAACATGGAAATATCTGCACCGCTATCTGTATAAGCATGGAAATATCTACACCGTGTTCTGTATAAACATGGAAATAACTACACCGCTATTTGTATAAACAAGGAAATATCTACACCGTGATCTGTATAAACATGGAAATATCTACACTGCTATTTGTATAAACAAGGAAATATCTACACCGCTATCTGTATAAACATGGAAATAACTAAACCGCTATTTGCATAAACAAGGAAATATCTACACCGTGATCTGTATAAACATGGAAATATCTACAACGCCATCTCTATAAACATGGAAATATCTACAACCCTATCTGTATAAACATGGAAATATCCACACCGCTATCTCTATAAACATGGAAATAACTACACCGCGATCAGTATAAACGTGGAAATATCTACACCGCTATCTCTATAAACATGGAAATATCTCCACCGCTATCTCTATAAACATCGAAATATCTACACCGCCATCTGTATAAACATGAAAATTCTTACAAAGTTATCTGTATAAACATGGAAATATCTACACCGCCATCTGTATAAACACGGAAATATCTACACAGCTATCTCTATAAACATGGAAATATCTACACAGCCATCTGTATAAACATGGAAATACTTACAAAGTTATTTGTAGAAACATGGAAATATC
This sequence comes from Pan troglodytes, assembly GCF_028858775.2. Classification (NCBI taxonomy): domain Eukaryota; kingdom Metazoa; phylum Chordata; class Mammalia; order Primates; family Hominidae; genus Pan; species Pan troglodytes. The sequence continues at coordinate 3,345,832 of NC_072408.2, forward strand.
TACACAGCTATCTCTATAAACATGGAAATATCTACACCGTCATCTGCATAAACATGGAAATACCTACAATTCATCTGTATAAACATGGAAATATCTACACAGCCATCTGTATAAACATGGAAATATCTACACAGCCATCTGTATATACATGGAAATATCTACACCGCTATCTGTATTAACATGGAAATAACTACACCGCTATTTTTATAAACAAGGAATTATCTACACCGTGATCTGTATAAACATGGAAATATCTACACTGCTATTTGTATAAACAAGGAAATATCTACACGGCTATCTGTATAAACATGGAAATAACTACACCGCTATTTGCATAAACAAGGAAATATCTACACCGTGGTCTGTATAAACATGGAAATATCTACAACGCCATCTCTACAAACATGGAAATATCTACACCCCTATCTGTATAAACATGGAAATATCCACACCTCTATCTCTATAAACATGGAAATAACTACACCGTGATCAGTATAAACGTGGAAATATCTACAGCGCTATCTCTATAAACATGGAAATATCTCCACTGCTATGTGTATAAACATCGAAATATCTACACCGCCATCTGTATAAACATGGAAATACTTACAAAGTTATCTGTATAAACATGGAAATATCTACACTGCCATCTGCATAAACATGGAAATATCTACACAGCCATGTGTACATACCTGGAAATATCTACACCGCTCTCTATATAAACATGGAAATAACTACATCGCTATCTGTATATACATGGAAATATCTACACCGCCATCTACATATACAAAGAAATATCTGTGCCGCCATCTGTATAAACATGGAAATATCTACACGGTCATCTGTGTATAGATGGAAATATCAACATCGCCATCTGTACAAACATGGAAATATCTGCACCGCTATCTGTATAAGCATGGAAATATCTACACCGTGTTCTGTATAAACATGGAAATATCTATACCGCTATCTGTATAAACATGGAAATATATACACCGCTATCTCTATAAACATGGAAATATCTACACCGTGATCTGTATAAACATGGAAATATTTACACCGATATCTGTATAAACATGGAAATATCTACACCGCCATCTCTATAAACATGGAAATATCTACACCGCCATCTGTATAAACATGGAAATATCTACACCGCTATCTGTATAAACCTGGAAATATCTACACTGCTATCTGTATAAACATGGTAATATCTACACCACCATCTATATAAACATGGAAATATCTACACCGCCATCTGTATAAACATGGAAATATCTACAATGCCATCTGTAGAAAGATGGAAATATCTACACCGCGATCTGCATAAACATGGAAATATCTACACCACTATCTGTATAAAGATGGAAATATCTACACAGCTATCTCTGTAAACATGGAAATATCTACACCACCAACTGTATAAACATGGAAATACCTACAAGTCATCTGTATAAACATGGAAATATCTACACAGCCATCTGTATAAACATGGAAATATCTACACAGCCATCTGTATATACATGGAAATATCTACACCGCTATCTGTATAAACATGGAAATAACTACACCGCTATTTGTATAAACAAGGAAATACCTACAGAGTGATCTGTATAAACATGGAAATATCTACACTGCTATTTGTATAAACAAGGAAATATGTACACCTCTATCAGTATAAACATGGAAATAACTACACCGCTATTTGCATAAACAAGGAAATATCTACACTGTGATCTGTATAAACATGGAAATATCTTCCATGCCATCTCTATAAACCTGGAAATATCTACACCCCTATCTGTATAAACATGGAAATATCCACACCGCTATCTCTATAAACATGGAAATAACTACACCGCGATCAGTATAAACGTGGAAAGATCTACACCGCTATCTCTATAAACATGGAAATATCTCCACTGCTATATCTATAAACATCGAAATATCTACACCGCCATCTGTAAAAACATGGAAATACTTACAAAGTTATCTGTATAAACATGGAAATATCTTCACCGCCATCTGCATAAACATGGAAATATCTACACAGCCATGTGTACATACATGGAAATATCTACACTGCTCTCTACATAAACATGGAAATAACTACACCACTATCTGTATATACATGGAAATATCTACACCACCATCTACATATCCATAGAAATATCTGTGCCGCCATCTGTATAAACATGGAAATATCTACACAGTCATCTGTGTATAGCTGGAAATATCAACACCGCCATCTGTACAAAGATGGAAATATCTGCACCGCTATCTGTATAAACATGGACATATCTACACCGTGGTCTGTATAAACATGGAAATATCTACACCGCTATCTGTATAAACATGGAAATATATACACCGCTATCTCTATAAACATGGAAATATCTACACCGTGATGTGTATAAACATGGAAATATTTACACCGATATCTCTATAAACATGGAAATATCTACACCGCCATCTCTATAAATATGGAAATATCTACACCGCCATCTGTATAAACCTGGAAATATCTACACCGATATCTGTATAAACCTGGAAATTTCTACACCGCTATCTCTATAAACATGGTAATACCTACACCACCATCTATATAAACATGGAAGTATCTACACCGCCATCTGTATAAACACGGAAATATCTACGATGCCATCAGTAGAAAGATGGAAATATCTACACTGCAATCTGTGTAAACATGGAAATACCTTCACCAATATCTGTAAAAACATGGAAATATCTACACCGCTATCTGTATAAAGATGAAATTATCTACACCGTGATCTGCATAAGAATGGAAATATCTACACCGCTATCTGTAGAAACATGGAAATATCTGCACCGCGATCTGCATAAACATGGAATTATCTACACCGCGATCTGTATAAACATGGAAATAACTACACCGCTATCTGTAGAAACATGGAAATATCTACACAGCTATCTCTATAAACCTGGAAATATCTACACCGCCATCTGTATAAACATGGAAATACCTACAAGTCATCTGTATAAACATGGAAATATCTACACAGCCATCTGTATAAACATGGAAATATCTACACAGCCATCTGTATATACATGGAAATATCTACACCGCTATCTGTATAAACATGGAAATAACTACACCGTTATTTGTATAAACAAGGAAATATCTACACCGTGATTTGTAAAAACATGGAAATATCTACACTGCTATTTGTATAAACAAGGAAATATCTACACCGCTATGTGTAAAAACATGGAAATAACTACACCGCTATTTGCATAAACAAGGAAATATCTACACCGTGATCTGAATAAACATGGAAATATCTACAACGCCATCTCTATAAACATGGAAATATCTACACCCCTATCTGTATAAACATGGAAATATCCACACTGCTATCTCTATAAACATGGAAATAACCACACCGCGATCAGTATAAACGTGGAAATATCTACACCGCTATCTCTATAAACATGGAAATATCTCCACTGCTATCTGTACAAACATCGAAATATCTACACCCCCATCTGTATAAACATGGAAATACTTACAAACTTATCTGTATAAACATGGAAATATCTACACCGCCATCTGTATAAACATTTAAATATCTACACAGCCATGTGTAAATACTTGGAAATATCTACACCGCTCTCTATATAAACATGGAAATAACTACACCGCTATCTGTATATACATGGAAATATCTACACCGCCATCTACATATCCATAGAAATATCTGCGCCGCCATCTGTATAAACATGGAAATATCTACACGGTCATCTGTGTATAGATGGAAATATCAACACCGCCATCTGTACAAACATGGAAATATCTGCATCGCTATCTGTATAAACATGGAAATATCTACACCGTGGTCTGTATAAACATGGAAATATCTACACCGCTATCTGTATAAACATGGAAATATATACACCGCTATCTCTATAAACATGGAAATATCTACACCGTGATCTTTATAAACATGGAAATATTTACACCGATATCTGTATAAACACGGAAATATCTACACCGCCATCTCTATAAACATGGAAATATCTACACCGCCATCTGTATAAACATGGAAATATCTACACCGCTATCTGTATAAACCTGGAAATATCTACACCGCTATCTGTATAAACATGGTAATATCTACATCACCATCTATATAAACATGGAAATATGTACACCGCCATCCGTATAAACATGGAAATATCTACAATGCCATCTGTAGAAAGATGGAAATATCTACACTTCAATCTGTGTAAACAAGGAAATACCTACACCAATATCTGTAAAAAAATGGAAATATCTACACCGCTATCTGTATAAAGATGGAAATATCTACACCGAGATCTGCATAAGCATGGAAATATCTACACCGCGATCTGCATAAACATGGAAATATCTACACCGCTATCTGTAGAAACATGGAAATATCTACACAGCTATCTCTATAAACATGGAAATATCTACACCGCCATCTGTATAAACATGGAAATACCTACAAGTCATCTGTATAAACATGGAAATATCTACACAGCCATCAGTATAAACATGGAAATATCTACACAGCCATCTGTATATACATGGAAATATCTACACCGCTATCTGTATAAACATGGAAATAACTACACCGCTATTTGTATAAACAAGGAAATATCTACACCGTGATCTGTATAAACATGGAAATATCTACACTGCTATTTGTATAAACAAGGAAATATCTACACGGCAATCTGTAATAACATGGAAATAACTACACCGCTATTTGCATAAACAAGGAAATATCTACACCGTGATCTGTATAAACATGGAAATATCTACAACGCCATCTCTCTAAACATGGAAATATCTACACTCCTATGTGTACAAACATGGAAATATCCACACCGCTATCTCTATAAACATGGAAATAACTACACCGCGATCAGTAGAAACGTGGAAATATCTACACCGCTATCTCTATAAACATGGAAATAACTCCACTGCTATCTCTATAAACATCGAAATATCTACACAGCCATCTGTATAAACATGGAAATACTTACAAAGTTATTTGTAGAAACATGGAAATATCTACACAGCTATCTCTATAAACATGGAAATATCTACACCACCATCTGTATAAACATTTAAATATCTACACAGCCATGTGTACATACTTGGAAATATCTACACCGCTCTCTATATAAACATGGAAATAACTACACCGCTATCTGAATATACATGGAAATATCTACACCGCCATCTACATATCCATAGAAATATCTGCGCCGCCATCAGTATAAACATGGAAATATCTACACGGTCATCTGTGTATAGATGGAAATATCAACACCGCCATCTGTACAAACATGGAAATATCTGCACCGCTATCTGTATAAACATGGAAATATCTACACCGTGGTCTGTATAAACATGGAAATATCTACACCGCTATCTGTATAAACATGGAAATATATACACCGCTATCTCTATAAACATGGAAATATCTACACCGTGATCTGTATAAACATGGAAATATTTACACCGATATCTGTATAAACATGGAAATATCTACACCGCCATCTCTATAAACATGGAAATATCTACACCGCTATCTGTATAAACCTGGAAATATCTACACCGCTATCTGTATAAACATGGTAATATCTACACCACCATCTATATAAACATGGAAATATGTACACCGCCATCTGTATAAACATGGAAATATCTACAATGCCATCTGTAGAAAGATGGAAATATCTACACTTCAATCTGTGTAAACAAGGAAATAACTACACCAATATCTGTAAAACATGGAAATAGCTACACTGCTATCTGTATAAAGATGGAAATATCTACACCGCGATCTGCATAAGCATGGTAATATCTACACCGCGATCTGCATAAACATGGAAATATCTACACCGCTATCTGTAGAAACATGGAAATATCTACACAGCTATCTCTATAAACATGGAAATATCTACACCGCCATCTGTATAAACATGGAAATACCTACAAATCATCTGTATAAACATGGAAATATCTACACAGCCATCTGTATAAACATGGAAATATATACACAGCCATCTGTATATACATGGAAATATCTACACCGCTATCTGTATAAACATGGAAATAACTACACCGCTATTTGTATAAACAAGGAAATATCTACACCGTGATCTGTATAAACATGGAAATATCTACACTGCTATTTGTATAAACAAGGAAATATCTACACCGCTATCTGTATAAACATGGAAATAACTACACCGCTATTTGCATAAACAAGGAAATATCTACACCGTGATCTGTATAAACATGGAAATATCTACAACGCCATCTCTATAAACATGGAAATATCTACACCCCTATCTGTATAAACATGGAAATATCCACACCGCTATCTCTATAAACATGGAAATAACTACACCGCGATCAGTATAAACGTGGAAATATCTACACCGCTATCTCTATAAACATGGAAATATCTCCACCGCTATCTCTAGAAACATCGAAATATCTACACCGCCATCTGTATAAACATGAAAATTCTTACAAAGTTTTCTGTATAAACATGGAAATATCTACACCGCCATCTGTATAAACACGGAAATATCTACACAGCTATCTCTATAAACATGGAAATATCTACACAGCCATCTGTATAAACATGGAAATACTTACAAAGTTATTTGTAGAAACATGGAAATATCTACACAGCTATCTCTATAAACATGGAAATATCTACAACGTCATCTGCATAAACATGGAAATACCTACAAGTCATCTGTATAAACATGGAAATATCTACACAGCCATCTGTATAAACATGGAAATATCTACACAGCCATCTGTATATACATGGAAATATCTACACCGCTATCTGTATTAACATGGAAATAACTACACCGCTATTTTTATAAACAAGGAATTATCTACACCATGATCTGTATAAACATGGAAATATCTACACTGCTATTTGTATAAACAAGGAAATATCTACACGGCTATCTGTATAAACATGGAAATAACTACACCGCTATTTGCATAAACAAGGAAATATCTACACCGTGGTCTGTATAAACATGGAAATATCTACAACGCCATCTCTACAAACATGGAAATATCTACACCCCTATCTGTATAAACATGGAAATATCCACACCTCTATCTCTATAAACATGGAAATAACTACACCGTGATCAGTATAAACGTGGAAATATCTACACCGCTATCTCTATAAACATGGAAATATCTCCACTGCTATGTGTATAAACATCGAAATATCTACACCGCCATCTGTATAAACATGGAAATACTTACAAAGTTATCTGTATAAACATGGAAATATCTACACTGCCATCTGCATAAACATGGAAATATCTACACAGCCATGTGTACATACATGGAAATATCTACACCGCTCTCTATATAAACATGGAAATAACTACATCGCTATCTGTATATACATGGAAATATCTACACCGCCATCTACATATACAAAGAAATATCTGTGCCGCCATCTGTATAAACATGGAAATATCTACACGGTCATCTGTGTATAGATGGAAATATCAACACCGCCATCTGTACAAACATGGAAATATCTGCACCGCTATCTGTATAAGCATGGAAATATCTACACCGTGTTCTGTATAAACATGGAAATATCTATAAAGCTATCTGTATAAACATGGAAATATATACACCGCTATCTCTATAAACATGGAAATATCTACACCGTGATCTGTATAAACATGGAAATATTTACACCGATATCTGTATAAACATGGAAATATCTACACCGCCATCTCTATAAACATGGAAATATCTACACCGCCATCTGTATAAACATGGAAATATCTACACCGCTATCTGTATAAACCTGGAAATATCTACAATGCTATCTGTATAAACATGGTAATATCTACACCACCATCTATATAAACATGGAAATATCTACACCGCCATCTGTATAAACATGGAAATATCTACAATGCCATCTGTAGAAAGATGGAAATATCTACACCGCGATCTGCATAAACATGGAAATATCTACACCACTATCTGTATAAAGATGGAAATATCTACACAGCTATCTCTGTAAACATGGAAATATCTACACCACCAACTGTATAAACATGGAAATACCTACAAGTCATCTGTATAAACATGGAAATATCTACACAGCCATCTGTATAAACATGGAAATATCTACACAGCCATCTGTATATACATGGAAATATCTACACCGCTATCTGTATAAACATGGAAATAACTACACCGCTATTTGTATAAACAAGGAAATACCTACAGAGTGATCTGTATAAACATGGAAATATCTACACTGCTATTTGTATAAACAAGGAAATATGTACACCTCTATCAGTATAAACATGGAAATAACTACACCGCTATTTGCATAAACAAGGAAATATCTACACCGTGATCTGTATAAACATGGAAATATCTTCCATGCCATCTCTATAAACCTGGAAATATCTACACCCCTATCTGTATAAACATGGAAATATCCACACCGCTATCTCTATAAACATGGAAATAACTACACCGCGATCAGTATAAACGTGGAAAGATCTACACCGCTATCTCTATAAACATGGAAATATCTCCACTGCTATATCTATAAACATCGAAATATCTACACCGCCATCTGTAAAAACATGGAAATACTTACAAAGTTATCTGTATAAACATGGAAATATCTTCACCGCCATCTGCATAAACATGGAAATATCTACACAGCCATGTGTACATACATGGAAATATCTACACTGCTCTCTACATAAACATGGAAATAACTACACCACTATCTGTATATACATGGAAATATCTACACCACCATCTACATATCCATAGAAATTTCTGCGCCGCCATCTGTATAAACATGGAAATATCTACACGGTCATCTGTGTATAGCTGGAAATATCAACACCGCCATCTGTACAAAGATGGAAATATCTGCACCGCTATCTCTATAAACATGGACATATCTACACCGTGGTCTGTATAAACATGGAAATATCTACACCGCTATCTGTATAAACATGGAAATATATACACCGCTATCTCTATAAACATGGAAATATCTACACCGTGATGTGTATAAACATGGAAATATTTACACCGATATCTCTATAAACATGGAAATATCTACACCGCCATCTCTATAAATATGGAAATATCTACACCGCCATCTGTATAAACCTGGAAATATCTACACCGATATCTGTATAAACCTGGAAATTTCTACACCGCTATCTGTATAAACATGGTAATACCTACACCACCATCTATATAAACATGGAAGTATCTATACCGCCATCTGTATAAACACGGAAATATCTACGATGCCATCAGTAGAAAGATGGAAATATCTACACTGCAATCTGTGTAAACATGGAAATACCTTCACCAATATCTGTAAAAACATGGAAATATCTACACCGCTATCTGTATAAAGATGAAAATATCTACACCGTGATCTGCATAAGAATGGAAATATCTACACCGCTATCTGTAGAAACATGGAAATATCTGCACCGCGATCTGCATAAACATGGAATTATCTACACCGCGATCTGTATAAACATGGAAATAACTACACCGCTATCTGTAGAAACATGGAAATATCTACACAGCTATCTCTATAAACCTGGAAATATCTACACCGCCATCTGTATAAACATGGAAATACCTACAAGTCATCTGTATAAACATGGAAATATCTACACAGCCATCTGTATATACATGGAAATATCTACACAGCCATCTGTATATACATGGAAATATATACACCGCTATCTGTATAAACATGGAAATAACTACACCGCTATTTGTATAAACAAGGAAATATCTACACCGTGATTTGTAAAAACATGGAAATATCTACACTGCTATTTGCATAAACAAGGAAATATCTACACCGTGATCTGAATAAACATGGAAATATCTACAACGCCATCTCTATAAACATGGAAATATCTACACCCCTATCTGTATAAACATGGAAATATCCACACTGCTGTCTCTATAAACATGGAAATAACCACACCGCGATCAGTATAAACGTGGAAATATCTACACCGCTATCTCTATAAACAAGGAAATATCTACACTGCTATCTGTACAAACATCGAAATATCTACACCCCCAACTGTATAAACATGGAAATACTTACAAACTTATCTGTATAAACATGGAAATATCTACACCGCCATCTGTATAAACATTTAAATATCTACACAGCCATGTGTACATACTTGGAAATATCTACACCGCTCTCTATATAAACATGGAAATAACTACACCGCTATCTGTATATACATGGAAATATCTACACCGCCATCTACATATCCATAGAAATATCTGCGCCGCCATCTGTATAAACATGGAAATATCTACACGGTCATCTGTGTATAGATGGAAATATCAACACCGCCATCTGTACAAACATGGAAATATCTGCATCGCTATCTGTATAAACATGGAAATATCTACACCGTGGTCTGTATAAACATGGAAATATCTACACCGCTATCTGTATAAACATGGAAATATATACACCGCTATCTCTATAAACATGGAAATATCTACACCGTGATCTGTATAAACATGGAAATATTTACACCGATATCTGTATAAACATGGAAATATCTACACCGCCATCTCTATAAACATGGAAATATCTACACCGCCATCTGTATAAACATGGAAATATCTACACCGCTATCTGTATAAACCTGGAAATATCTACACCGCTATCTGTATAAACATGGTAATATCTACATCACCATCTATATAAACATGGAAATATGTACACCGCCATCTGTATAAACATGGAAGTATCTACAATGCCATCTGTAGAAAGATGGAAATATCTACACTTCAATCTCTGTAAACAAGGAAATACCTACACCAATATCTGTAAAAACATGGAAATATCTACACCGCTATCTGTATAAACATGGAAATAACTACACCGCTATTTGCATAAACAAGGAAATATCTACACCGTGATCTGTATAAACATGGAAATATCTACAACGCCATCTCTGTAAACATGGAAATATCTACACTCCTATGTGTACAAACATGGAAATATCCACACCGCTATCTCTATAAACATGGAAATAACTACACCGCGATCAGTAGAAACGTGGAAATATCTACACCGCTATCTCTATAAACATGGAAATAACTCCACTGCTATCTCTATAAACATCGAAATATCTACACAGCCATCTGTATAAACATGGAAATACTTACAAAGTTATTTGTAGAAACATGGAAATATCTACACAGCTATCTCTATAAACATGGAAATATCTACACCGTCATCTGCATAAACATGGAAATACCTACAAGTCATCTGTATAAACATGGAAATATCTACACAGCCATCTGTATAAACATGGAAATATCTACACAGCCATCTGTATATACATGGAAATATCTACACCGCTATCTGTATTAACATGGAAATAACTACACCGCTATTTTTATAAACAAGGAATTATCTACACAGTGATCTGTATAAACATGGAAATATCTACACTGCTATTTGTATAAACAAGGAAATATCTACACGGCTATCTGTATAAACATGGAAATAACTACACCGCTATTTGCATAAACAAGGAAATATCTACACCGTGGTCTGTATAAACATGGAAATATCTACAACGCCATCTCTACAAACATGGAAATATCTACACCCCTATGTGTATATACATGGAAATATCCACACCTCTATCTCTATAAACATGGAAATAACTACACCGTGATCAGTATAAACGTGGAAATATCTACACCGCTATCTCTATAAACATGGAAATATCTCCACTGCTATGTCTATAAACATCGAAATATCTACACCGCCATCTGTATAAACATGGAAATATCTACACCGCTATCTGTATAAACCTGGAAATATCTACATCGCTATCTGTATAAACATGGTAATATCTACACCACCATCTATATAAACATGGAAATATCTACACCGCCATCTGTATAAACATGCAAATATCTACAATGCCATCTGTAGAAAGATGGAAATATCTACACCGCAATCAGTGTAAACATGGAAATATCTACACCAATATCTGTAAAAACATGGAAATATCTACACCGCTATCTGTATAAACATGGAAATATCTACACCGCGATCTGCATAAACATGGAAATATCTACACCGCGATCTGCATAAACATGGAAATATCTACACCGCTATCTGTAGAAACATGGAAATATCTACACCGCGATCTGCATAAACATGGAAATATCTACACCGCGATCTGTATAAACTTGGAAATATCTACACCGCTATCTGTAGAAACATGGAAAAATCTACAAAGCTATCTCTATAAACATGGAAATATCTACACCGCCATCTCTATAAACTTGCAAATACCTACAAGTCATCTGTATAAACATGGAAATATCTACACAGCCATCTGTATAAACATGGAAATATCTACACAGCCATCTGTATATACATGGAAATATCTACACCGCTATCTGTATAAACATGGAAATAACTACACCGCTATTTGTATAAACAAGGAAATATCTACACCGTGATTTGTAGAAACATGGAAATATCTACACTGCTATTTGTATAAACAAGGAAATATCTACACCGCTATCTGTATAAACATGGAAATAACTACACCGCTATTTGCATAAACAAGGATATATCTACACCGTGATCTGAATAAACATGGAAACATCTACAACGCCATCTCTATAAACATGGAAATATCTACAACCCTATCTGTATAAACATGGAAATATCCACACTGCTATCTCTATAGACATGGAAATAACCACACCGCGATCAGTATAAACGTGGAAACATCTACACCGCTATATCTATAAACATGGAAATATCTCCACTGCTATCTGTACAAACATCGAAATATCTACATCCCCATCTGTATAAACATGGAAATACTTACAAAGTTATCTGTATAAACATGGAAATATCTACACCGCCATCTGTATAAACATTTAAATATCTACACAGCCATGTGTACATACTTGGAAATATCTACACCGCTCTCTATATAAACATGGAAATAACTACACCGCTATCTGTATATACATGGAAATATCTACACCGCCATCTACATATCCATAGAAATATCTGCGCCGCCATCTGTATAAACATGGAAATATCTACACGGTCATCTGTGTATAGATGGAAATATCAACACCGCCATCTGTACAAACATAGAAATATCTGCACCGCTATCTGTATAAACATGGAAATATCTACACCGTGGTCTGTATAAACATGGAAATATCTACACCGCTATCTGTATAAACATGGAAATATATACACCGCTATCTCTATAAACATGGAAATATCTACACCGTGATCTGTATAAACATGGAAATATTTACACCGATATCTGTATAAACATGGAAATATCTACACCGCCATCTCTATAAACATGGAAATATCTACACCGCCATCTGTATAAACATGGAAATATCTACACCGCTATCTGTATAAACCTGGAAATATCTACACCGCTATCTGTATAAACATGGTAATATCTACACCACCATCTATATAAACATGGAAATATGTACACCGCCATCTGTATAAACATGGAAATATCTACAATGCCATCTGTAGAAAGATGGAAATATCTACACTTCAATCTGTGTAAACAAGGAAATACCTACACCAATATCTGTAAAAACATGGAAATATCTACACCGCTATCTGTATAAAGATGGAAATATCTACACCGCGATCTGCATAAGCATGGAAATATCTACACCGCGATCTGCATAAACATGGAAATATCTACACCGCTATCTGTAGAAACATGGAAATATCTACGCAGCTATCTCTATAAACATGGAAATATCTACACCGCCATCTGTATAAACATGGAAATACCTACAAGTCATCTGTATAAACATTGAAATATCTACACAGCCATCTGTATAAACATGGAAATATCTACACAGCCATCTGTATATACATGGAAATATCTACACAGCTATCTCTATAAACATGGAAATAACTACACCGCTATTTGTATAAACAAGGAAATATCTACACCGTGAACTGTATAAACATGGAAATATCTACACTGCTATTTGTATAAACAAGGAAATATCTACACCGCTATCTGTATAAACATGGAAATAACTACACCGCTATTTGCAAAAACAAGGAAATATCTACACCGTGATCTGTATAAACATGGAAATATCTACAACGCCATCTCAATAAACATGGAAATATCTACACCCCTATCTGTATAAACATGGAAATATCCACACCGCTATCTCTATAAACATGGAAATAACTACACCGCGATCAGTATAAACGTGGAAATATCTACACCGCTATCTCTATAAACATGGAAATATCTCCACCGCTATCTCTATAAACATCGAAATATCTACACCGCCATCTGTATAAACATGAAAATTCTTACAAAGTTATCTGTATAAACATGGAAATATCTACACCGCCATCTGTATAAACATGGAAATATCTACACAGCTATCTCTATAAACATGGAAATATCTACACCGCCATCTGTATAAACATGGAAATACCTACAAAGTCATCTGTATAAACATGGAAATATCTACACAGCCATCTGTATAAACATGGAAATATCTACACAGCCATCTGTATATACATGGAAATATCTACACCGCTATCTGTATAAACATGGAAATAACTACACTGCTATTTGTATTAACAAGGAAATATCTACACCGTGATTTGTATAAACATGGAAATATCTACACTGCTATTTGTATAAACAAGGAAATATCTACACCGCTATCTGTATAAACATGGAAATAACTACACCGCTATTTGCATAAACAAGAAATATCTAAACCGTGATCTGTATAAACATGGAAATATCTACAACGCCATCTCTATAAACATGGAAATAACTACACCGCTATTTGCATAAACAAGGAAATATCTACACCGTGATCTGTATAAACATGGAAATATCTACAACACCATCTCTATAAACATGGAAATATCTACACTCCTATGTGTATAAACATGGAAATATCCACACCGCTATCTGTATAAACATGGAAATAACTACACCGCGATCAGTATAAACGTGGAAATATCTACACCGCCATCTGCATAAACATGGAAATATCTACACAGCCATGTGTACATACATGGAAATATCTACACCGCTCTCTATATAAACATGGAAATAACTACATCGCTATCTGTATATACATGGAAATATCTACACCGCCATCTACATATACATAGAAATATCTGTGCCGCCATCTGTATAAACATGGAAATATCTACACGGTCATCTGTGTATAGATGGAAATATCAACACCGCCATCTGTACAAACATGGAAATATCTGCACCGCTATCTGTATAAGCATGGAAATATCTACACCGTGTTCTGTATAAACATGGAAATATCTATACCGCTATCTGTATAAACATGGAAATATATACACCGCTATCTCTATAAACATGGAAATATCTACACCGTGATCTGTATAAACATGGAAATATTTACACCGATATCTGTATAAACATGGAAATATCTACACCGCCATCTCTATAAACATGGAAATATCTACACCGCCATCTGTATAAACATGGAAATATCTACACCGCTATCTGTATAAACCTGGAAATATCTACACTGCTATCTGTATAAACATGGTAATATCTACACCACCATCTATATAAACATGGAAATATCTACACCGCCATCTGTATAAACATGGAAATATCTACAATGCCATCTGTAGAAAGATGGAAATATCTACACCGCGATCTGCATAAACATGGAAATATCTACACCACTATCTGTATAAAGATGGAAATATCTACACCGCGATCTGCATAAGCATGGAAATATCTACACCGCGATCTGCATAAACATGGAATTATCTACACCGCTATCTGTAGAAACATGGAAATATCTACACAGCTATCTCTGTAAACATGGAAATATCTACACCACCAACTGTATAAACATGGAAATACCTACAAGTCATCTGTATAAACATGGAAATATCTACACAGCCATCTGTATAAACATGGAAATATCTACACAGCCATCTGTATATACATGGAAATATCTACACCGCTATCTGTATAAACATGGAAATAACTACACCGCTATTTGTATAAACAAGGAAATACCTACACAGTAATCTGTATAAACATGGAAATATGTACACTGCTATTTGTATAAACAAGGAAATATCTACACCGCTATCAGTATAAACATGGAAATAACTACACCGCTATTTGCATAAACAAGGAAATATCTACACCGTGATCTGTATAAACATGGAAATATCTTCCACGCCATCTCTATAAACATGGAAATATCTACACCCCTATCTGTATAAACATGGAAATATCCACACCGCTATCTCTATAAACATGGAAATATCTACACCGCCATCTGTATAAACATGGAAATACCTACAAAGTCATCTGTATAAACATGGAAATATCTACACAGCCATCTGTATAAACATGGAAATATCTACACAGCCATCTGTATATACATGGAAATATCTACACCGCTATCTGTATAAACATGGAAATAACTACACCGCTATTTGTATAAACAAGGAAATATCTACACCGTGATTTGTATAAACATGGAAATATCTACACTGCTATTTGTATAAACAAGGAAATATCTACACCGCTATCTGTATAAACATGGAAATAACTACACCGCTATTTGCATAAACAAGAAATATCTAAACCGTGATCTGTATAAACATGGAAATATCTACAACGCCATCTCTATAAACATGGAAATAACTACACCGCTATTTGCATAAACAAGGAAATATCTACACCGTGATCTGTATAAACATGGAAATATCTACAACACCATCTCTATAAACATGGAAATATCTACACTCCTATGTGTATAAACATGGAAATATCCACACCGCTATCTGTATAAACATGGAAATAACTACACCGCGATCAGTATAAACGTGGAAATATCTACACCGCCATCTGCATAAACATGGAAATATCTACACAGCCATGTGTACATACATGGAAATATCTACACCGCTCTCTATATAAACATGGAAATAACTACATCGCTATCTGTATATACATGGAAATATCTACACCGCCATCTACATATACATAGAAATAACTGTGCCGCCATCTGTATAAACATGGAAATATCTACACGGTCATCTGTGTATAGATGGAAATATCAACACCGCCATCTGTACAAACATGGAAATATCTGCACCGCTATCTGTATAAGCATGGAAATATCTACACCGTGTTCTGTATAAACATGGAAATATCTATACCGCTATCTGTATAAACATGGAAATATATACACCGCTATCTCTATAAACATGGAAATATCTACACCGTGATCTGTATAAACATGGAAATATTTACACCGATATCTGTATAAACATGGAAATATCTACACCGCCATCTCTATAAACATGGAAATATCTACACCGCAATCTGTATAAACATGGAAATATCTACACCGCTATCTGTATAAACCTGGAAATATCTACACTGCTATCTGTATAAACATGGTAATATCTACACCACCATCTATATAAACATGGAAATATCTACACCGCCATCTGTATAAACATGGAAATATCTACAATGCCATCTGTAGAAAGATGGAAATATCTACACCGCGATCTGCATAAACATGGAAATATCTACACCACTATCTGTATAAAGATGGAAATAGCTACACCGCGATCTGCATAAGCATGGAAATATCTACACCGCGATCTGCATAAACATGGAATTATCTACACCGCTATCTGTAGAAACATGGAAATATCTACACAGCTATCTCTGTAAACATGGAAATATCTACACCACCAACTGTATAAACATGGAAATACCTACAAGTCATCTGTATAAACATGGAAATATCTACACAGCCATCTGTATAAACATGGAAATATCTACACAGCCATCTGTATATACATGGAAATATCTACACCGCTATCTGTATAAACATGGAAATAACTACACCGCTATTTGTATAAACAAGGAAATACCTACACAGTAATCTGTATAAACATGGAAATATCTACACTGCTATTTGTATAAACAAGGAAATATCTACATCGCTATCAGTATAAACATGGAAATAACTACACCGCTATTTGCATAAACAAGGAAATATCTACACCGTGATCTGTATAAACATGGAAATATCTTCCACGCCATCTCTATAAACATAGAAATATCTACACCCCTATCTGTATAAACATGGAAATATCCACATCGCTATCTCTATAAACATGGAAATAACTACACCGCGATCAGTATAAACGTGGAAATATCTACACCGCTATCTCTATAAACATGGAAATATCTCCACTGCTATCTCTATAAACATCGAAATATCTACACCGCCATCTGTAAAAACATGGAAATACTTACAAAGTTATCTGTATAAACATGGAAATATCTTCACCGCCATCTGTATAAACATGGAAATATCTACACAGCCATGTGTACATACATGGAAATATCTACACTGCTCTCTATATAAACATGGAAATAACTACACCACTATCTGTATATACATGGAAATATCTACACCACCATCTACATATCCATAGAAATATCTGCGCCGCCATCTGTATAAACATGGAAATATCTACAGAGTCATCTGTGTATAGATGGAAATATCAACACTGCCATCTGTACAAAGGTGGAAATATCTGCACCGCTATCTGTATAAACATGGAAATATCTACACCGTGGTCTGTATAAACATGGAAATATCTACACCGCTATCTGTATAAACATGGAAATATATACACCGCTATCTCTATAAACATGGAAATATCTACACCGTGATGTGTATAAACATGGAAATATTTACACCGATATCTCTATAAACATGGAAATATCTACACTGCCATCTCTATAAACATGGAAATATCTACACCGCCATCTGTATAAACCTGGAAATATGTACACCGATATCTGTATAAACCTGGAAATTTCTACACCGCTATCTGTATAAACATGGTAATATCTACACCACCATCTATATAAACATGGAAATATCTACACCGCCATCTGTATAAACACGGAAATATCTACGATGCCATCTGTAGAAAGATGGAAATATCTACACTGCAATCTGTGTAAACATGGAAATACCTTCACCAATATCTGTAAAAATATGGAAATATCTACACCGCTATCTGTATAAAGATGAAAATATCTACACCGCGATCTGCATAAGCATGGAAATATCTACACAGCTATCTGTAGAAACATGGAAATATCTGCACCGCGATCTGCATAAACATGGAATTATCTACACCGCGATCTGTATAAACATGGAAATAACTACACCGCTACCTGTAGAAACATGGAAATATCTACACAGCTATCTCTATAAACATGGAAATATCTTCACCGCCATCTGTATAAACATGGAAATACCTACAAGTCATCTGTATAAACATGGAAATATCTACACAGCCATCTGTAAAAACATGGAAATATCTACACTGCTATTTGTATAAACAAGGAAATATCTACACCGCTATCTGTATAAACATGGAAATAACTACACCGCTATTTGCATAAACAAGGAAATATCTACACCGTGATCTGAATAAACATGGAAATATCTACAACGCCATCTCTATAAACATGGAAACATCTACACACCCATCTGTATAATCATGGAAATATCCACACTGCTATCTCTATAAACATGGAAATAACCACACCGCGATCAGTATAAACGTGGAAATATCTACACCGCTATCTCTATAAACATGGAAATATCTCCATTGCTATCTGTACAAACATCGAAATATCTACACCCCCATCTGTATAAACATGGAAATACTTACAAAGTTATCTGTATAAACATGGAAATATCTACACCGCCAACTGTATAAACATTTAAATATCTACACAGCCATGTGTACATACTTGGAAATATCTACACCGCTCTCTCTATAAACATAGAAATAACTACACCCCTATCTGTATATACATGGAAATATCTACACCGCCATCTACATATCCATAGAAATATCTGCGCCGCCATCTGTATAAACATGGAAATATCTACACGGTCATCTGTGTATAGATGGAAATATCAACACCGCCATCTGCACAAACATGGAAATATCTGCACCGCTATCTGTATAAACATGGAAATACCTACACCGCTATCTGTAGAAACATGGAAATATCTACACCGCGATCTGTATAAACATGGAAATATCTACACCGCTATCTGTATAAACATGGAAATATATACACCGCTATCTCTATAAACATGGAAATATCTACACGGTGATTTGTATAAACATGGAAATATTTACACCGATATCTGTATAAACATGGAAATATCTACACCGCCATATCTATAAACATGGAAATATCTACACCGCTATCTGTATAAACCTGGAAATATCTACACCGCTATCTGTATAAACATGGTAATACCTACACCACCATCTATATAAACATGGAAATATGTTCCCCGCCATCTGTATAAACATGGAAATATCTACAATGCCATCTGTAGAAAGATGGAAATATCTACACTTCAATCTGTGTAAACAAGGAAATACCTACACCAATATCTGTAAAATCATGGAAATATCTACACCGCTATCTGTATAAAGATGGAAATATCTACACCGAGATCTGCATAAGCATGGAAATATCTACACCGCGATCTGCACAAACATGGAAATATCTACACCGCTATCTGTGGAAACATGGAAATATCTACACAGCTATCTCTATAAACATGGAAATATCTACACCGCCATCTGTATAAACATGGAAATACCTACAAGTCATCTGTATAAACATCGAAATATCTACACAGCCATCTGTATAAACATGGAAATATCTACACAGCCATCTGTATAAACATGGAAATATCTACACCGCTATCTGTAGAAACATGGAAATATCTACACCGCGATCTGCATAAACATGGAAACATCTACACCGCGATCTGTATAAACATGTAAATATCTACACCGCGATCTGTATAAACATGTAAATATCTACACCGCTATCTTTAGAAACATGGAAATATCTACACAGCTATCTCTATAAACATGGAAGTATCTTCACCGCCATCTCTATAAACATGGAAATACCTACAAGTCATCTGTATAAACATGGAAATATCTACACCGCCATCTGTATAAACATGGAAATATCTACACAGCAATGTGTACATATATGGAAATATCTACACCGCTCTCTATATAAACATGGAAATAACTACACCGCTATCTGTATATACATGGAAATATCTACAGCGCCATCTACATATCCATGGAAATATCTGCGCCGCCATCTGTATAAACATGGAAATATCTACACGGTCATCTGTGTATAGATGGAAATATCAACACCGCCATCTGTACAAACATGGAAATATCTGCACCGCTATCTGTATAAACATGGAAATACCTACACCGTGGTCTGTATAAACATGGAAATATCTACACCGCTATCTGTATAAACATGGAAATATATACACCGCTATCTCTATAAACATGGAAATATCTACACCGTGATCTGTATAAACATGGAAATATTTACCCCGATATCTCTATAAACATGGAAATATCTACACCGCCATCTCTATAAACATGGAAATATCTACACCGCCATCTGTATAAACCTGGAAATATCTACACCGCTATCTGTGTAAACATGGTAATATCTACACCACCATCTATATAAACATGGAAATATCTACAATGCCGTCTGTAGAAAGATGGAAATATCTACACCGCAATCTGTGTAAACATGGAAATATCTACACCAATATCTGTAAAAACATGGAAATATCTACACCTCTATCAGTATAAACATGGAAATAACTAAAAGGTGATCTGCATAAACATGGAATTATCTAAACCACGATCTGTATAAACATGGAAATATCTACACCGCGATCTGCATAAACATGGAAATATCTACACCGCGATCTGCATAAACATGGAAATATCTACACCGCGATCTGTATAAACATGGAAATATCTACACAGCTATCTATAGAAACATGGAAATATCTACACAGCTATCTCTATAAACATGGAAATATCTACACCGCCATCTGTATAAACATGGAAATACCTACAAGTCATCTGTATAAACATGGAAATATCTACACAGCCATCTGTATTAACATGGAAATATCTACACAGCCATCTGTATATACATGGAAATATCTACACCACTATCTGCATAAACATGGAAATATCTACAATGCCATCTGTAGAAAGATGCAAATATCTACAGCGCAATCTGCGTAAACATGGAAATATCTACACCAATATCTGTAAAAACATGGAAATATCTACACCGCGATCTGTATAAACATGGAAATATCTACACCGCTATCTGTAGAAACATGGAAATATCTACACAGCTATCTCTATAAACATGGAAATATCTACACCGCCATCTGTACAAACATGGAAATATCTGCATGGCTATCTGTATAAACATGGAAATATCTACACCGTGGTCTGTATAAACATTTAAATATCTACACCGCTATCTGTATAAACATGGAAATATATACACCGCTATCTCTATAAACATGGAAATATCTGCACCGTGATCTGTATAAACATGGAAATATTTACACCGATATCTGTATAAACATGGAAATATCTACACCGCCATCTGTATATACATGGAAATATCTACACCGCTATCTGTATAAACATGGAAATAACTACACCGCTATTTGTATAAACAAGGAAATATCTACACCGTGATTTGTATAAACATGGAAATATCTACACTGCTATTTGTATAAACAAGGAAATATCTACACCGCTATCTGTATAAACATGGAAATAACTACACCGCTATTTGCATTAACAAGGAAATATCTACACCGTGATCTGCATAAACATGGAAATATCTACAACGCCATCTCTATAAACATGGAAATATCTACACCCCTATCTCTATAAACATGGAAATATCCACACCGCTATCTCTATAAACATGGAAATAACTACACCGCGATCAGTATAAACGTGGAAATATCTACACCGCTATCTCTATAAACATGGAAATATCTCCACTTCTATCTCTATGAACATCGAAATATCTACACCGCCATCTGTATAAACATGGAAATACTTACAAAGTTATCTGTATAAACATGGAAATATCTACACCGCCATCTGTTTAAACATGGAAATATCTACACAGCCATGTGTACGTATATGGAAATATCTACACCGCTCTCTATATAAACATGGAAATAACTACACCGCTATCTGTATATACATGGAAATATCTACACCGCCATCTACATTTCCATGGAAATATCTGCGCCGACATCTGTATAAACATGGAAATATCTACATGGTCATCAGTGTATAGATGGAAATATCAACACCGCCATCTGTACATACATGGAAATATCTGCATGGCTATCTGTATAAACATGGAAATATCTACACTGTGGCCTGTATAAACAGTTAAATATCTACACCGCTATCTGTATAAACATGGAAATATATACACCGCTATCTCTATAAACATGGAAATAACCTCACCGTGATCTGTATAAACTTGGAAATATTTACACCGATATCTGTATAAACATGGAAATATCTACACCGCCATCTCTATAAACATGGAAATATCTACACCGCCATCTGTATAAACATGGAAATATCTACACCGCTATCTGTATAAACCTGTAAATATCTACACCGCTATCTGTATAAACATGGTAATATCTACACCACCATCTATATAAACATGGAAATATCTACACCGCTATCTGTATAAACACGGAAATATCTACAATGCCATCTGTAGAAAGATGGAAATATCTACACCGCAATCTGTGTAAACATGGAAATATCTACACCAATATGTGTAAAAACATGGAAATATCTACAACTCTATATGTATAAACATGGAAATATCTACAGAGCGATCTGCATAAACATGGAAATATCTACACCACGATCTCTATAAACATGGAAATATCTACACCGCTATCTGTGGAAACATGGAAATATCTACACCGCGATCTGCATAAACATGGAAATATCTACACCGCGATCTGTATAAACATGGAAATATCTACACTGCTATCTATAGAAACATGGAAATATCTACAAAGCTATCTCTATAAACATGGAAATATCTACACCGCCATCTGTATAAACATGGAAATACCTAGAAGTCATCTGTATAAACATGGAAATATCTACACAGCCATCTGTATAAACATGGAAATATCTAGACAGCCATGTGTATATACATGGAAATATCTACACCGCTATCTGTATAAACATGGAAATAACTACACCGCTATTTGTATAAACAAGGAAATATCTACACCGTGATCTGTATAAACATGGAAATGTCTACACTGCTATTTGTATAAACAAGGAAATGTCTACACCGCTATCTGTATAAACATGGAAATAACTACCCCGCTATTTGCATAAACTAGGAAATATCTACACCGTGATCTGTATAAACATGGAAATATCTACAACGCCATCTCTATAAACATGGAAATTTCTACACCCCTATCTGTATAAACATGGAAATATCGACACCGCTATCTCTATAAACATGGAAATAACTACACCGCGATCAGTATAAACGTGGAAATATCTACAGCGCTATCTCTATAAACATGGAAATATCTCCACTGCTATCTCTATAAACATCGAAATATCTACACCGCCATCTGTATAAACGTGGAAATACTTACAAAGTTATCTCTATAAACATGGAAATATCTACACCGCCATCTATATAAACATGGAAATATCTACACAGGCAAGTGTACATACATGGAAAAATCTACACCGCTCTCTATATAAACATGGAAAAAACTACACCGCTATCTGTATATAAATTGGAATATCTACACCACCATCTACATATCCATAGAAATATCTGCGCCGCCATCTGTATAAACATGGAAATATCTACACCGTCATCTGTGTATAGATGGAAATAACAACATCGCCATCTGTACAAACATGGAAATATCTGCACCGCTATCTGTATAAACATGGAAATATCTACACCGTGGTTTGTATAAACATGGAAATATCTACACCGCTATCTGTATAAACATGGAAATATATACACCGCTATCTCTATAAACATGGAAATATCTACACCGTGTTCTGTATAAACATGGAAATATTTACAATGATATCTGTATAAACATGGAAATATCTATACCGCCATTTCTATAAACATGGAAATATCTACACCGCCATCTGTATAAACATGGAAATATCTACACCGCTATCTGTATAAACCTGGAAATATCTACACCGCTATCTGTATAAACATGGTAATATCTACACCACCATCTATATAAACATGGAAATATCTACACCGCCATCTGTATAAACATGGAAATATTTACAATGCCATCTGAAGAAAGATGGAAATATCTACACTGCAATCTGTGTAAACATGGAAATATCTACACCAATATCTGTAAAAACATGGAAATATCTACACCGCTATCTGTATAAACATGGAAATATCTACACCGCGATCTGCACAAACATGGAATATCTACACCGCGATCTGCATAAACATGGAAATATCTACACCGCTATCTGTAGAAACATGGAAATATCTACACCGCGATCTGTATAAACATGGAAATATCTACACCGCGATCTGTAGAAACATGGAAATATCTACACAGCTATCTCTATAAACATGGAAATATCTACACCGCCATCTGTATAAACATGGAAATACCTACAAGTCATCTGTATAAACATGGAAATATCTACACAGCCATCTGTATAAACATGGAAATATCTACACAGCCATCTATATATACATGGAAATATCTACACCGCTATCTGTATAAACATGGAAATAACTGCACCGCTATTTGTATAAACAAGGAAATATCTACACTGTGATCTGTATAAACATGGAAATATCTACACCGCTATTTGTATAAACAAGGAAATATCTACACCGTTACCTGTATAAACATGGAAATAACTACACCGCTATTTGCATAAACAAGGAAATATCTACACCGTGATCTGTATAAACATGGAAATATCTACAACGCCATCTCTATAAACATGGAAATATCTACACCCCTATGTGTATAAACATGGAAATATCCACACCGCTATCTCTATAAACATGGAAATAACTACACCGCGATCAGAATAAACGTGGAAATATCTCCACCGCTATCTCTACAAACAGGGAAATATCTCCACTGCTATCTCTATAAACATCGAAATATCTACACCGCCATCTGTATAAACATGGAAATACTTACAAAGTTATATGTATAAACTTGGAAATATCTACACCGCCATCTATATAAACATGGAAATATCTACACAGCCATGTGTACATACATGGAAATATCTACACCGCTCTCTATATAAACATGGAAATAACTACACCGCTATCTGTATATACATGGAAATATCTACACCGCCATCTACATATCCATAGAAATATCTGCGCCGCCATCTGTATAAACATGGAAATATCTACACGGTCATCTGTGCATAGATGGAAATATCAACACCGCCATCTGAACAAACATGGAAATATCTGCACCGCTATCTGTATAAACATGGAAATATCTACACCGTTGTCTGTAAAAACATGGAAATATCTACACCACTATCTGTATAAACATGGAAATATATACATCGCTATCTGTATAAACATGGAAATACCTACACCGTGATCTGTATAAACATGGAAATATTTACAACGATATCTGTATAAACATGGAAATATCTACACCGCCATCTCTATAAACATGAAAATATCTACACCGCCATCTGTATAAACATGGAAATACCTACACCACTATCTCTATAAACCTGGAAATATGTACACCGCTATCTGCATAAACTTGGTAATATCTACACCACCATCTATATAAACATGGAAATATCTACACCGCCATCTGTATAAACATGGAAATATCTACAATGCCATCTGTAGAAAGATGGAAATATCTACACCGCAATCTTTGTAAACATGGAAATATCTACACCAATATCTGTAAAAACATGGAAATATCTACACCGCTATCTGTGTAAACATGGAAATATCTATACCGCGATCTGCATAAACATGGAAATATCTACACCGCGATCTGTATAAACATGGAAATATCTACACCGCTATCTGTAGAAACATGGAAATATCTACACTGCGATCTGTATAAACGTGGAAATATCTACACCGCTATCTGTATAAACATGGAAATATCTACACCGCTATCTGTAGAAACATGGAAATATCTACACAGCTATCTCTATAAACATGGACATATCTACACCGCCATCTGTATAAACATGGAAATACCTACAAATCATCTGTATAAACATGGACATATCTACACAGCCATCTGTGTAAACATGGAAATATCTACACAGCCATCTGTATATACATGGAAATATCTACACCGCTATCTGTATAAACATGGAAATAACTAGACCGCTATTTGTAGAAACAAGGAAATATCTACACCGTGATCTGTATAAACATGGAAATATCAACACTGCTATTTGTATAAACAAGGAAATATCTACACCGCTATCTATATAAACATTGAAATAACTACACCGCTATTTGTATAAACAAGGAAATATCTACACCGTGATCTGTATAAACATGGAAATATCTACGCTGCTATTTGTATAAACAAGGAAATATCTACACCGCTATCTGTATGAACATGGAAATAACTACACCGCTATTTGCATAAACAAGGAAATATCTCCACCGTGATCTGTATAAACATGGAAATATCTGCAACGCCATCTCTATAAAAATGGAAATATCTAAACCCCTATCTGTATAAACATGGAAATATCCACACCGCTCTCTATAAACAAGGAAATAACTACACTGCGATCAGCATAAACGTGGAAATATCTACATCGCTATCTCTATAAACATGGAAATATCTCCACTGGTATCTCTATAAACATCGAAATAACTACACCGCCATCTGTATAAACATGGAAATACTGACAAAATTATCTGTATAAACATGGAAATATCTACACCGCCATCTGTATAAACATGGAAATATCTACACAGCCATGTGTACATATATGGAAGTATCTACACAGCTCTCTATATAAACATGGAAATAACTACACCGCTATCTGTATATACATGGAAATATCTACACCGCCATCTACATATCCATAGAAATATCTGCGCCGCCATCTGTATAAACATGGAAATATCTACACGGTCATCTGTGTATAGATAGAAATATCAACACCACCATCTGTACAAACATGGAAATATCTGCACCGCTATCTGTATAAACATGGAAATATCTACACCGTGTTCTCTGTAAACATGGAAATATCTACACCGCTGTCTGTATAAACATGGAAATATATACACCGCTTTCTCTATAAACATGGAAATATCTACACCGTGATCTTTATAAACATGGAAATATTTACAACGATATCTGTATGAACATGGAAATATCTACACCGCCATCTGTATAAACATGGAAATATCTACACCGCTATCTGTATAAACCTGGAAATATCTACACCGCTATCTGTATAAACATGGTAATATCTACACCACCATCTATATAAACTTGGAAATATCTACACCGCCATCTGTATAAACATGGAAATATCTACAATGCCATCTGTAGAAAGATGGAAATATCTACACCGCAATCTGTGTAAACATGGAAATATCTACACCAATATCTGTAAAAACATGGAAATATCTACACCGCTATCTGTATAAACATGGAAATATCTACACCGCGATCTGCATAAACATGGAAATATCTACACCACGATCTGTATAAACATGGAAATATCTACACTGCTATCTGTAGAAACATGGAAATATCTACACCGCGATCTGCATAAACATGGAAATATCTACACCGCGATCTGCATTAACATGGAAATATCTACACCGCTATCTGTAGAAACATGGAAATATCTACACAGCTATCTCTATAAACATGGAAATATCTACACCGCCATCTGTATAAACATGGAAATACCTACAAGTCATCTGTATAAATATGGAAATATCTACACAGCCATCTGTATAAACATGGAAATATCTACAATGCCATCTGTAGAAAGATGGAAATATCTACACCGCAATCTGTGTAAACATGGAAATATCTACACCAATATCTGTAAAAACATGGAAATATCTACACCGCTATCTGTATAAACATGGAAATATCTACACCGCGATCTGCATAAACATGGAAATATCTACACCACGATCTGTATAAACATGGAAATATCTACACTGCTATCTGTAGAAACATGGAAATATCTACACCGCGATCTGCATAAGCATGGAAATATCTACACCGTGGTCTGTATAAACATGGAAATATCTACACCACTATCTGTATAAACATGGAAATATATACACCGCTATCTCTATAAACATGGAAATATCTGCACCGCGATCTGTATAAACATGGAAATATTTACACCGATATGTGTATAAACATGGAAATATCTACACCGCCATCTCTATAAACATGGAAATATCTACACCGCCATCTGTATAAACATGGAAATATCTACACCGCTATCTGTATGAACCTGGAAATATCTACACCGCTATCTGTATAAACATGGTAATATCTACTCCACCATCTATATAAACATGGAAATATCTACACCGCCATCTGTATAAACATGGAAATATCTACAATGCCATCTGTAGAAAGATGGAAATATCTACACTGCAATCTGTGTAAACATGGAAATACCTACATCAATATCTGTAAAAACATGGAAATATCTACACCGCTATCTGTATAAGGATGGAAATATCTTCACCGCGATCTGCATAAGCATGGAAATATCTACACCACGATCTGCATAAACTTGGAAATATCTACACAGCTATCTGTAGAAACATGCAAATATCTACACAGCTATCTCTGTAAACATGGAAATATCTACACCGCCATCTGTATAAACATGGAAATACCTTCAAGTCATCTGTATAAACATGGAAATATCTACACAGACATCTGTATAAACATGGAAATATCTACACAGCCATCTGTATATACATGGAAATATCTACACCGCTATCTGTATAAACATGGAAATAACTACACCGCTATTTGTATAAACAAGGAAATATCTACACCGTGATCTGTATAAACATGGAAATATCTACACTGCTATTTGTATAAACAAGGAAATATCTACACCGCTATCTGTATAAACATGGAAATAACTAAACCGCTATTTGCATAAACAAGGAAATATCTACACCGTGATCTGTATAAACATGGAAATATCTACAACGCCATCTCTATAAACATGGAAATATCTACACCACTATCTGTATAAACATGGAAATATCCACACCGCTATCTCTATAAACATGGAAATAACTACACCGCGATCAGTATAAACTTGGAAATATCTACACCGCTATCTCTATAAACATGAAAATATCTCCACTGCTATCTCTATAAACATCGAAATATCTACATCGCCATCTGTATAAACATGGAAATAACTACAAAGTTATCTGTATAAACATGGAAATATCGACACCGCCATCTCTATAAACATGGAAATATCTACACCGCCATCTGTATAAACATGGAAATATCTACACCGCTATCTGTATAAACCTGGAAATATCTACACCGCTATCTGTATAAACATGGTAATATCTACACCACCATCTATATAAACATGGAAATGTCTACACCGCCATCTGTATAAACACGGAAATATCTACAATGCCATCTGTAGAAAGATGGAAATATCTACACTGCAATCTGTGTAAACATGGAAATAACTACACCAATCTCTGTAAATACATGGAAATATCTACACCGCTATCTGTATAAAGATGGAAATATCTACACCGCGATCTGCATAAGCATGGAAATATCTACACCGCGATCTGCATAAACATGGAAATATCTACACCGCTATCTGTAGAAGCATGGAAATATCTACACCGCGATCTGCATAAATATGGAAATATCTACACCGCGATCTGTATAAACATGGAAATAACTACACCGCTATCTGTAGAAACATGGAAATATCTACACAGCTATGTCTATAAACATGGAAATATCAACACCGCCATCTGTATAAACATGGAAATAACTACAAGTCATCTGTATAAACATGAAAATATCTACACAGCCATCTGTATAAACATGGAAATATCTACACAGCCATCTGTATATACATGGAAATATCTTCACCGCTATCTGTTTAAACATGGAAATAACTACACTGCTATTTGCATAAACAAGGAAATATCTACACCGTGATCTGCATAAACATGGAAATATCTACAACGCCATCTCTATAAACATGGAAATATCTACACCACTATCTTTATAAACATGGAAATATCCACACCGCTATCTCTATAAACATGGAAATAACTACACTGCGATCAGTATAAACGTGGAAATATCTACACTGCTATCTCTATAAACATGGAAATATCTCCACTACTATCTCTATAAACATCGAAATATCTACACCGCCATCTGTATAAACATGGAAATACTGACAAAGTTATCTGTATAAACATGGAAATATCTACACCGCCATATGTATAAACATGGAAATATCTACACAGCCATGTGTACATATATGGAAGTATCTACACAGCTCTCTATATAAACATGGAAATAACTACACCGCTATCTGTATATACATGGAAATATCTACACCGCCATCTACATATCCATAGAAATATCTGCGCCGCCATCTGTATAAACATGGAAATATCTACACGGTCATCTGTGTATAGATAGAAATATCAACACCACCATCTGTACAAACATGGAAATATCTGCACCGCTATCTGTATAAACATGGAAATATCTACACCGTGTTCTCTATAAACATGGAAATATCTACACCGCTGTCTGTATAAACATGGAAATATATACACCGCTATCTCTATAAACATGGAAATATCTACACCGTGATCTTTATAAACATGGAAATATTTACAACGATATCTGTATGAACATGGAAATATCTACACCGCCATCTGTATAAACATGGAAATATCTAAACCGCTATCTGTATAAACCTGGAAATATCTACACCGCTATCTGTATAAACATGGTAAAATCTACACCACCATCTATATAAACATGGAAATATCTACACCGCCATCTGTATAAACATGGAAATATCTACAATGCCATCTGTAGAAAGATGGAAATATCTACACCGCAATCTGTGTAAACATGGAAATATCTACACCAATATCTGTAAAAACATGGAAATATCTACACCGCTATCTGTATAAACATGGAAATATCTACACCGCGATCTGCATAAACATGGAAATATCTACACCACGATCTGTATACACATGGAAATATCTACACTGCTATCTGTAGAAACATGGAAATATCTACATCGCGATCTGCATAAACATGGAAATATCAACACCGCGATCTGCATAAACATGGAAATATCTACACCGCTATCTGTAGAAACATGGAAATATCTACACAGCTATCTCTATAAACATGGAAATATCTACACCGCCATCTGTATAAACATGGAAATACCTACAAGTCATCTATATAAACATGGAAATATATACACAGCCATCTGTATAAACATGGAAATATATACACAGCCATCTGTATATACATGGAAATACCTACACCGCTATCTATATAAACATTGAAATAACTACACCGCTATTTGTATAAACAAGGAAATATCTACACCGTGATCTGTATAAACATGGAAATATCTACGCTGCTATTTGTATAAACAAGGAAATATCTACACCGCTATCTGTATGAACATGGAAATAACTACACCGCTATTTGCATAAACAAGGAAATATCTCCACCGTGATCTGTATAAACATGGAAATATCTGCAACGCCATCTCTATAAAAATGGAAATATCTAAACCCCTATCTGTATAAACATGGAAATATCCACACCGCTCTCTATAAACAAGGAAATAACTACACTGCGATCAGCATAAACGTGGAAATATCTACATCGCTATCTCTATAAACATGGAAATATCTCCACTGGTATCTCTATAAACATCGAAATAACTACACCGCCATCTGTATAAACATGGAAATACTGACAAAATTATCTGTATAAACATGGAAATATCTACACCGCCATCTGTATAAACATGGAAATATCTACACAGCCATGTGTACATATATGGAAGTATCTACACAGCTCTCTATATAAACATGGAAATAACTACACCGCTATCTGTATATACATGGAAATATCTACACCGCCATCTACATATCCATAGAAATATCTGCGCCGCCATCTGTATAAACATGGAAATATCTACACGGTCATCTGTGTATAGATAGAAATATCAACACCACCATCTGTACAAACATGGAAATATCTGCACCGCTATCTGTATAAACATGGAAATATCTACACCGTGTTCTCTGTAAACATGGAAATATCTACACCGCTGTCTGTATAAACATGGAAATATATACACCGCTATCTCTATAAACATGGAAATATCTACACCGTGATCTTTATAAACATGGAAATATTTACAACGATATCTGTATGAACATGGAAATATCTACACCGCCATCTGTATAAACATGGAAATATCTACACTGCTATCTGTATAAACCTGGAAATATCTACACCGCTATCTGTATAAACATGGTAATATCTACACCACCATCTATATAAACTTGGAAATATCTACACCGCCATCTGTATAAACATGGAAATATCTACAATGCCATCTGTAGAAAGATGGAAATATCTACACCGCAATCTGTGTAAACATGGAAATATCTACACCAATATCTGTAAAAACATGGAAATATCTACACCGCTATCTGTATAAACATGGAAATATCTACACCGCGATCTGCATAAACATGGAAATATCTACACCACTATCTGTATAAACATGGAAATATCTACACTGCTATCTGTAGAAACATGGAAATATCTACACCGCGATCTGCATAAACATGGAAATATCTACACCGCGATCTGCATTAACATGGAAATATCTACACCGCTATCTGTAGAAACATGGAAATATCTACACAGCTATCTCTATAAACATGGAAATATCTACACCGCCATCTGTATAAACATGGAAATACCTACAAGTCATCTGTATAAATATGGAAATATCTACACAGCCATCTGTATAAACATGGAAATATCTACAATGCCATCTGTAGAAAGATGGAAATATCTACACCACAATCTGTGTAAACATGGAAATATCTACACCAATATCTGTAAAAACATGGAAATATCTACACCGCTATCTGTATAAACATGGAAATATCTACACCGCGATCTGCATAAACATGGAAATATCTACACCACGATCTGTATAAACATGGAAATATCTACACTGCTATCTGTAGAAACATGGAAATATCTACACCGCGATCTGCATAAGCATGGAAATATCTACACCGTGGTCTGTATAAACATGGAAATATCTACACCACTATCTGTATAAACATGGAAATATATACACCGCTATCTCTATATACATGGAAATATCTGCACCGCGATCTGTATAAACATGGAAATATTTACACCGATATGTGTATAAACATGGAAATATCTACACCGCCATCTCTATAAACATGGAAATATCTACACCGCCATCTGTATAAACATGGAAATATCTACACCGCTATCTGTATGAACCTGGAAATATCTACACCGCTATCTGTATAAACATGGTAATATCTACTCCACCATCAATATAAACATGGAAATATCTACACCGCCATCTGTATAAACATGGAAATATCTACAATGCCATCTGTAGAAAGATGGAAATATCTACACTGCAATCTGTGTAAACATGGAAATACCTACATCAATATCTGTAAAAACATGGAAATATCTACACCGCTATCTGTATAAAGATGGAAATATCTTCACCGCGATCTGCATAAGCATGGAAATATCTACACCACGATCTGCATAAACTTGGAAATATCTACACAGCTATCTGTAGAAACATGCAAATATCTACACAGCTATCTCTGTAAACATGGAAATATCTACACCGCCATCTGTATAAACATGGAAATACCTTCAAGTCATCTGTATAAACATGGAAATATCTACACAGACATCTGTATAAACATGGAAATATCTACACAGCCATCTGTATATACATGGAAATATCTACACCGCTATCTGTATAAACATGGAAATAACTACACCGCTATTTGTATAAACAAGGAAATATCTACACCGTGATCTGTATAAACATGGAAATATCTACACTGCTATTTGTATAAACAAGGAAATATCTACACCGCTATCTGTATAAACATGGAAATAACTAAACCGCTATTTGCATAAACAAGGAAATATCTACACCGTGATCTGTATAAACATGGAAATATCTACAACGCCATCTCTATAAACATGGAAATATCTACACCACTATCTGTATAAACATGGAAATATCCACACCGCTATCTCTATAAACATGGAAATAACTACACCGCGATCAGTATAAACTTGGAAATATCTACACCGCTATCTCTATAAACATGAAAATATCTCCACTGCTATCTCTATAAACATCGAAATATCTACATCGCCATCTGTATAAACATGGAAATAACTACAAAGTTATCTGTATAAACATGGAAATATCGACACCGCCATCTCTATAAACATGGAAATATCTACACCGCCATCTGTATAAACATGGAAATATCTACACCGCTATCTGTATAAACCTGGAAATATCTACACCGCTATCTGTATAAACATGGTAATATCTACACCACCATCTATATAAACATGGAAATGTCTACACCGCCATCTGTATAAACACGGAAATATCTACAATGCCATCTGTAGAAAGATGGAAATATCTACACTGCAATCTGTGTAAACATGGAAATAACTACACCAATCTCTGTAAATACATGGAAATATCTACACCGCTATCTGTATAAAGATGGAAATATCTACACCGCGATCTGCATAAGCATGGAAATATCTACACCGCGATCTGCATAAACATGGAAATATCTACACCGCTATCTGTAGAAGCATGGAAATATCTACACCGCGATCTGCATAAATATGGAAATATCTACACCGCGATCTGTATAAACATGGAAATAACTACACCGCTATCTGTAGAAACATGGAAATATCTACACAGCTATGTCTATAAACATGGAAATATCAACACCGCCATCTGTATAAACATGGAAATAACTACAAGTCATCTGTATAAACATGAAAATATCTACACAGCCATCTGTATAAACATGGAAATATCTACACAGCCATCTGTATATACATGGAAATATCTTCACCGCTATCTGTTTAAACATGGAAATAACTACACCGCTATTTGCATAAACAAGGAAATATCTACACCGTGATCTGCATAAACATGGAAATATCTACAACGCCATCTCTATAAACATGGAAATATCTACACCACTATCTTTATAAACATGGAAATATCCACACCGCTATCTCTATAAACATGGAAATAACTACACTGCGATCAGTATAAACGTGGAAATATCTACACCGCTATCTCTATATACATGGAAATATCTCCAATGATATCTCTATAAACATCGAAATATCTACACAGCCATCTGTATAAACATGGAAATACTTACAAAGTTATCTGTATAAACATGGAAATATCTACACCGCCATCTGTATAAACATGGAAATAACTTCACAGCCATGTGTACATACATGGAAATATCTACACTGATCTCTATATAAACATGGAAATAACTACACCGCTATCTGTATGTACATGGGAATATCTACACCGCCAACTACATATCCATAGAAATATCTGCGCCGCCATCTGTATAAACAGGGAAATATCTACACGGTCATCTGTGTATAGATGGAAGTATCAAGACCGCCATCTGTACAAACCTGGAAATATCCGCACCGCTATCTGTATAAACATGGAAATACCTACACCGTGGTCTGTATAAACATGGAAATATCTACACCGCTATCTGTATAAACATGGAAATATATACACCACTATCTCTATAAACATGGAAATATCTACACCGCGATCTGTATAAACATGGAAATATTTACACCGATATGTGTATAAACCTGGAAATACCTGCACCGCTATCTGTATAAACACGGTAATATCTACACCACCATCTATATAAACATGGAAATATCTTCACCGCCATCTGTATAAACATGGAAATATCTACAATGCCATGTGTAGAAAGATGGAAATATGTACACTGCAATCTGTGTAAACATGGAAATACCTACACCAATATCTGTATAAACATGGAAATATCTACACCGCTATCTGTATAAAGATGGAAATATCTACACCGCGATCTGCATGAGCATGGAAATATCTACACCGCGATCTGCATAAACATGGAAATATCTACACCGCTATCTGTAGAAACATGGAAATATCTACACCGCGATCTGCATTAACATGGAAATAACTACACCGCTATCTGTAGAAACATGGAAATATCTACACAGCTATCTCTATAAACATGGAAATATCTACACCGCCATCTGTATAAACATGGAAATACCTACAAGTCATCTGTATAAACATGGAAATATCTACACAGCCATCTGTATAAACATGGAAATATCTACACAGCCATCTGCATATACATGGAAATATCTACACCGCTATGTGTATAAACATGGAAATAACTACACCGCTATTTGTATAAACAAGGAAATATCTACACCGTGATCTGTATGAACATGGAAATATCTACACTGCTATTTGTATAAACAAGGAAATATCTACACCGCTATCTGTATAAACATGGAAATAACTACACCGCTATTTGCATAAACAAGGATATATCTACACCGTGATCTGTATAAACATTGAAATATCCACAACGCCATCTCTATAAACATGGAAATATCTACACCCCTATCTGTATAAACATGGAAATATCCACACCGCTATCTCTATAAACATGGAAATAACTACACCGCGATCAGTATAAATGTGGAAATATCTACACCGCTATCTCTATAAACATGGAAATATCTCCACTGCTATCTCTATAAACATCGAAATATCTACACCGCCATCTGTATAAACATGGATATACTCACAAATTTATCTGTATAAACATGGAAATATCTACACCGCCATCTGTATAAACATGGAAATATCTACACAGCCATGTGTACATACATGGAAATATCTACACCGCTCTCTATATAAACATAGAAATAACTACACTGCTATCTGTATATACATGGAAATATCTACACCGCCATCTACATATCCATAGAAATATCCGCGCCGCCATCTGTATAAACATGGACATATCTACACGGTCATCTGTGTATAGATGGAAATATCAACACCGCCATCTGTACAAACATGGAAATATCTGCACCGCTATCTGTATAAACATGGAAATATCTACACCGTGGTCTGTATAAACATGGAAATATCTACACCACTATCTGTATAAACATGGAAATATATACACCGCTATCTCTATAAACATGGAAATATCTACACCGTGATCTGTATAAACATGGAAATACTTACACCGATATCTGTATAAACATGGAAATATCTACACCGCCATCTGTATAAACCTGGAAATATCGACACCGCTATCTGTATAAACCTGGAATTATCTACACCGCTATCTGTATAAACATGGTAATATTTCTCCACCATCTATATAAACATGGAAATATCTACACCGCCATCTGTATAAACATGGAAATATCTACAATGCCATCTGTAGAAAGATGGAAATATCTACACGGCAATCTGTGTAAACATGGAAATACCTACACAAATATCTGTAAAAACATGGAAATATCTACACCGCTATCTGTATAAAGATGGAAATATCTACACCGCGATCTGCATAAGCATGGAAATATCTACACCGCGATCTGCATAAACTTGGAAATATCTACACCGCTATCTGTAGAAACATGGAAATATCTACACAGCTATCTCTGTAAACATGGAAATATCTACACCGCCATCTGTATAAACATGGAAATACCTACAAGTCATCTGTATAAACATGGAAAT
Source organism: Pan troglodytes (assembly GCF_028858775.2). Taxonomy (NCBI): domain Eukaryota; kingdom Metazoa; phylum Chordata; class Mammalia; order Primates; family Hominidae; genus Pan; species Pan troglodytes. Next base: position 3,385,023 of record NC_072408.2, read on the forward strand.
ATCTACACAGCCATCTGTATAAACATGGAAATATCTACACAGCCATCTGTATATACATGGAAATATCTACACCGCTATCTGTATAAACATGGAAATAACTACACCGCTATTTGTATAAACAAGGAAATATCTACACCGTGATCAGTATAAACATGGAAATATCTACACTGCTATTCGTATAAACAAGGAAATATCTACACCGCTATCAGTATAAACATGGAAATAACTACACCGCTATTTGCATAAACAAGGAAATATCTACACCGTGATCTGTATAAACATGGAAATATCTACAACGCCATCTCTATAAACATGGAAATATCTACACCCCTATCTGTATAAACATGGAAATATCCACACCGCTATCTCTATAAACATGGAAATAACTACACCGCGATCAGTATAAACGTGGAAATATCTACACCGCTATCTCTATAAACATGGAAATATCTCCACTGCTATCTCTATAAACATCGAAATATCTACACCACCATCTGTATAAACATGGAAATATTTACAAAGTTATCAGTGTAAACATGGAAATATCTACACCGCCATCTGTATAAACATGGAAATATCTAGACAGCCATGTGTACATACATGGAAATATCTACACCGCTCTCTATATAAACATGGAAATAACTACACCGCTATCTGAATATACATGGAAATATCTACACCGCCGTCTACATATCCATAGAAATATCTGCGCCGCCATCTGTATAAACATGGAAATATCTACACGGTCATCTGTGTATAGATGGAAATATCAACACCGCCATCTGTACAAATATGGAAATATCTGCACCGCTATCTGTATAAACATGGAAATATCTACACCGTGGTCTGTATAAACATGGAAATATCTACACCGCTATCTGCATAAACATGGAAATATATACACCGCTATCTCTATAAAAATGGAAATATCTACACCGTGATCTGTATAAACATGGAAATATTTACACCGATATCTGTATAAAGATGGAAATAACTACACCGCCATCTCTAAAAACATGGAAATATCTACAAAGCCATCTGTATAAACATGGAAATATCTACACCGCTATCTGTATAAACCTGGAAATATCTACACCGCTATCTGTATAAACATGGTAATATCTACACCACCATCTATATAAACATGGAAATGTCTACACCGCCATCTGTATAAACACGGAAATATCTACAATGCCATCTGTAGAAAGATGGAAATATCTACACTGCAATCTGTGTAAACATGGAAATAACTACACCAATCTCTGTAAATACATGGAAATATCTACACCGCTATCTGTATAAAGATGGAAATATCTACACCGCGATCTGCATAAGCATGGAAATATCTACACCGCGATCTGCATAAACATGGAAATATCTACACCGCTATCTGTAGAAGCATGGAAATATCTACACCGCGATCTGCATAAATATGGAAATATCTACACCGCGATCTGTATAAACATGGAAATAACTACACCGCTATCTGTAGAAACATGGAAATATCTACACAGCTATGTCTATAAACATGGAAATATCAACACCGCCATCTGTATAAACATGGAAATAACTACAAGTCATCTGTATAAACATGAAAATATCTACACAGCCATCTGTATAAACATGGAAATATCTACACAGCCATCTGTATATACATGGAAATATCTTCACCGCTATCTGTTTAAACATGGAAATAACTACACCGCTATTTGCATAAACAAGGAAATATCTACACCGTGATCTGCATAAACATGGAAATATCTACAACGCCATCTCTATAAACATGGAAATATCTACACCACTATCTTTATAAACATGGAAATATCCACACCGCTATCTCTATAAACATGGAAATAACTACACTGCGATCAGTATAAACGTGGAAATATCTACACTGCTATCTCTATAAACATGGAAATATCTCCACTACTATCTCTATAAACATCGAAATATCTACACCGCCATCTGTATAAACATGGAAATACTGACAAAGTTATCTGTATAAACATGGAAATATCTACACCGCCATATGTATAAACATGGAAATATCTACACAGCCATGTGTACATATATGGAAGTATCTACACAGCTCTCTATATAAACATGGAAATAACTACACCGCTATCTGTATATACATGGAAATATCTACACCGCCATCTACATATCCATAGAAATATCTGCGCCGCCATCTGTATAAACATGGAAATATCTACACGGTCATCTGTGTATAGATAGAAATATCAACACCACCATCTGTACAAACATGGAAATATCTGCACCGCTATCTGTATAAACATGGAAATATCTACACCGTGTTCTCTATAAACATGGAAATATCTACACCGCTGTCTGTATAAACATGGAAATATATACACCGCTATCTCTATAAACATGGAAATATCTACACCGTGATCTTTATAAACATGGAAATATTTACAACGATATCTGTATGAACATGGAAATATCTACACCGCCATCTGTATAAACATGGAAATATCTAAACCGCTATCTGTATAAACCTGGAAATATCTACACCGCTATCTGTATAAACATGGTAAAATCTACACCACCATCTATATAAACATGGAAATATCTACACCGCCATCTGTATAAACATGGAAATATCTACAATGCCATCTGTAGAAAGATGGAAATATCTACACCGCAATCTGTGTAAACATGGAAATATCTACACCAATATCTGTAAAAACATGGAAATATCTACACCGCTATCTGTATAAACATGGAAATATCTACACCGCGATCTGCATAAACATGGAAATATCTACACCACGATCTGTATACACAGGGAAATATCTACACTGCTATCTGTAGAAACATGGAAATATCTACATCGCGATCTGCATAAACATGGAAATATCAACACCGCGATCTGCATAAACATGGAAATATCTACACCGCTATCTGTAGAAACATGGAAATATCTACACAGCTATCTCTATAAACATGGAAATATCTACACCGCCATCTGTATAAACATGGAAATACCTACAAGTCATCTATATAAACATGGAAATATATACACAGCCATCTGTATAAACATGGAAATATATACACAGCCATCTGTATATACATGGAAATTCCTACACCGCTATCTATATAAACATTGAAATAACTACACCGCTATTTGTATAAACAAGGAAATATCTACACCGTGATCTGTGTAAACATGGAAATATCTACGCTGCTATTTGTATAAACAAGGAAATATCTACACCGCTATCTGTATGAACATGGAAATAACTACACCGCTATTTGCATAAACAAGGAAATATCTCCACCGTGATCTGTATAAACATGGAAATATCTGCAACGCCATCTCTATAAAAATGGAAATATCTAAACCCCTATCTGTATAAACATGGAAATATCCACACCGCTCTCTATAAACAAGGAAATAACTACACTGCGATCAGCATAAACGTGGAAATATCTACATCGCTATCTCTATAAACATGGAAATATCTCCACTGGTATCTCTATAAACATCGAAATAACTACACCGCCATCTGTATAAACATGGAAATACTGACAAAATTATCTGTATAAACATGGAAATATCTACACCGCCATCTGTATAAACATGGAAATATCTACACAGCCATGTGTACATATATGGAAGTATCTACACAGCTCTCTATATAAACATGGAAATAACTACACCGCTATCTGTATATACATGGAAATATCTACACCGCCATCTACATATCCATAGAAATATCTGTGCCGCCATCTGTATAAACATGGAAATATCTACACGGTCATCTGTGTATAGATAGAAATATCAACACCACCATCTGTACAAACATGGAAATATCTGCACCGCTATCTGTATAAACATGGAAATATCTACACCGTGTTCTCTGTAAACATGGAAATATCTACACCGCTGTCTGTATAAACATGGAAATATATACACCGCTATCTCTATAAACATGGAAATATCTACACCGTGATCTTTATAAACATGGAAATATTTACAACGATATCTGTATGAACATGGAAATATCTACACCGCCATCTGTATAAACATGGAAATATCTACACCGCTATCTGTATAAACCTGGAAATATCTACACCGCTATCTGTATAAACATGGTAATATCTACACCACCATCTATATAAACTTGGAAATATCTACACCGCCATCTGTATAAACATGGAAATATCTACAATGCCATCTGTAGAAAGATGGAAATATCTACACCGCAATCTGTGTAAACATGGAAATATCTACACCAATATCTGTAAAAACATGGAAATATCTACACCGCTATCTGTATAAACATGGAAATATCTACACCGCGATCTGCATAAACATGGAAATATCTACACCACGATCTGTATAAACATGGAAATATCTACACTGCTATCTGTAGAAACATGGAAATATCTACACCGCGATCTGCATAAACATGGAAATATCTACACCGCGATCTGCATTAACATGGAAATATCTACACCGCTATCTGTAGAAACATGGAAATATCTACACAGCTATCTCTATAAACATGGAAATATCTACACCGCCATCTGTATAAACATGGAAATACCTACAAGTCATCTGTATAAATATGGAAATATCTACACAGCCATCTGTATAAACATGGAAATATCTACAATGCCATCTGTAGAAAGATGGAAATATCTACACCACAATCTGTGTAAACATGGAAATATCTACACCAATATCTGTAAAAACATGGAAATATCTACACCGCTATCTGTATAAACATGGAAATATCTACACCGCGATCTGCATAAACATGGAAATATCTACACCACGATCTGTATAAACATGGAAATATCTACACTGCTATCTGTAGAAACATGGAAATATCTACACCGCGATCTGCATAAGCATGGAAATATCTACACCGTGGTCTGTATAAACATGGAAATATCTACACCACTATCTGTATAAACATGGAAATATATACACCGCTATCTCTATAAACATGGAAATATCTGCACCGCGATCTGTATAAACATGGAAATATTTACACCGATATGTGTATAAACATGGAAATATCTACACCGCCATCTCTATAAACATGGAAATATCTACACCGCCATCTGTATAAACATGGAAATATCTACACCGCTATCTGTATGACCCTGGAAATATCTACACCGCTATCTGTATAAACATGGTAATATCTACTCCACCATCTATATAAACATGGAAATATCTACACCGCCATCTGTATAAACATGGAAATATCTACAATGCCATCTGTAGAAAGATGGAAATATCTACACTGCAATCTGTGTAAACATGGAAATACCTACATCAATATCTGTAAAAACATGGAAATATCTACACCGCTATCTGTATAAAGATGGAAATATCTTCACCGCGATCTGCATAAGCATGGAAATATCTACACCACGATCTGCATAAACTTGGAAATATCTACACAGCTATCTGTAGAAACATGCAAATATCTACACAGCTATCTCTGTAAACATGGAAATATCTACACCGCCATCTGTATAAACATGGAAATACCTTCAAGTCATCTGTATAAACATGGAAATATCTACACAGACATCTGTATAAACATGGAAATATCTACACAGCCATCTGTATATACATGGAAATATCTACACCGCTATCTGTATAAACATGGAAATAACTACACCGCTATTTGTATAAACAAGGAAATATCTACACCGTGATCTGTATAAACATGGAAATATCTACACTGCTATTTGTATAAACAAGGAAATATCTACACCGCTATCTGTATAAACATGGAAATAACTAAACCGCTATTTGCATAAACAAGGAAATATCTACACCGTGATCTGTATAAACATGGAAATATCTACAACGCCATCTCTATAAACATGGAAATATCTACACCACTATCTGTATAAACATGGAAATATCCACACCGCTATCTCTATAAACATGGAAATAACTACACCGCGATCAGTATAAACTTGGAAATATCTACACCGCTATCTCTATAAACATGAAAATATCTCCACTGCTATCTCTATAAACATCGAAATATCTACATCGCCATCTGTATAAACATGGAAATAACTACAAAGTTATCTGTATAAACATGGAAATATCGACACCGCCATCTCTATAAACATGGAAATATCTACACCGCCATCTGTATAAACATGGAAATATCTACACCGCTATCTGTATAAACCTGGAAATATCTACACCGCTATCTGTATAAACATGGTAATATCTACACCACCATCTATATAAACATGGAAATGTCTACACCGCCATCTGTATAAACACGGAAATATCTACAATGCCATCTGTAGAAAGATGGAAATATCTACACTGCAATCTGTGTAAACATGGAAATAACTACACCAATCTCTGTAAATACATGGAAATATCTACACCGCTATCTGTATAAAGATGGAAATATCTACACCGCGATCTGCATAAGCATGGAAATATCTACACCGCGATCTGCATAAACATGGAAATATCTACACCGCTATCTGTAGAAGCATGGAAATATCTACACCGCGATCTGCATAAATATGGAAATATCTACACCGCGATCTGTATAAACATGGAAATAACTACACCGCTATCTGTAGAAACATGGAAATATCTACACAACTATGTCTATAAACATGGAAATATCAACACCGCCATCTGTATAAACATGGAAATAACTACAAGTCATCTGTATAAACATGAAAATATCTACACAGCCATCTGTATAAACATGGAAATATCTACACAGCCATCTGTATATACATGGAAATATCTTCACCGCTATCTGTTTAAACATGGAAATAACTACACCGCTATTTGCATAAACAAGGAAATATCTACACCGTGATCTGCATAAACATGGAAATATCTACAACGCCATCTCTATAAACATGGAAATATCTACACCACTATCTTTATAAACATGGAAATATCCACACCGCTATCTCTATAAACATGGAAATAACTACACTGCGATCAGTATAAACGTGGAAATATCTACACCGCTATCTCTATATACATGGAAATATCTCCAATGATATCTCTATAAACATCGAAATATCTACACAGCCATCTGTATAAACATGGAAATACTTACAAAGTTATCTGTATAAACATGGAAATATCTACACCGCCATCTGTATAAACATGGAAATAACTTCACAGCCATGTGTACATACATGGAAATATCTACACTGATCTCTATATAAACATGGAAATAACTACACCGCTATCTGTATGTACATGGAAATATCTACACCGCCAACTACATATCCATAGAAATATCTGCGCCGCCATCTGTATAAACAGGGAAATATCTACACGGTCATCTGTGTATAGATGGAAGTATCAAGACCGCCATCTGTACAAACCTGGAAATATCCGCACCGCTATCTGTATAAACATGGAAATACCTACACCGTGGTCTGTATAAACATGGAAATATCCACACCGCTATCTGTATAAACATGGAAATATATACACCACTATCTCTATAAACATGGAAATATCTACACCGCGATCTGTATAAACATGGAAATATTTACACCGATATGTGTATAAACCTGGAAATACCTGCACCGCTATCTGTATAAACACGGTAATATCTACACCACCATCTATATAAACATGGAAATATCTTCACCGCCATCTGTATAAACATGGAAATATCTACAATGCCATGTGTAGAAAGATGGAAATATGTACACTGCAATCTGTGTAAACATGGAAATACCTACACCAATATCTGTATAAACATGGAAATATCTACACCGCTATCTGTATAAAGATGGAAATATCTACACCGCGATCTGCATGAGCATGGAAATATCTACACCGCGATCTGCATAAACATGGAAATATCTACACCGCTATCTGTAGAAACATGGAAATATCTACACCGCGATCTGCATTAACATGGAAATAACTACACCGCTATCTGTAGAAACATGGAAATATCTACACAGCTATCTCTATAAACATGGAAATATCTACACCGCCATCTGTATAAACATGGAAATACCTACAAGTCATCTGTATAAACATGGAAATATCTACACAGCCATCTGTATAAACATGGAAATATCTACACAGCCATCTGCATATACATGGAAATATCTACACCGCTATGTGTATAAACATGGAAATAACTACACCGCTATTTGTATAAACAAGGAAATATCTACACCGTGATCTGTATGAACATGGAAATATCTACACTGCTATTTGTATAAACAAGGAAATATCTACACCGCTATCTGTATAAACATGGAAATAACTACACCGCTATTTGCATAAACAAGGATATATCTACACCGTGATCTGTATAAACATTGAAATATCCACAACGCCATCTCTATAAACATGGAAATATCTACACCCCTATCTGTATAAACATGGAAATATCCACACCGCTATCTCTATAAACATGGAAATAACTACACCGCGATCAGTATAAACGTGGAAATATCTACACCGCTATCTCTATAAACATGGAAATATCTCCACTGCTATCTCTATAAACATCGAAATATCTACACCGCCATCTGTATAAACATGGATATACTCACAAATTTATCTGTATAAACATGGAAATATCTACACCGCCATCTGTATAAACATGGAAATATCTACACAGCCATGTGTACATACATGGAAATATCTACACCGCTCTCTATATAAACATAGAAATAACTACACTGCTATCTGTATATACATGGAAATATCTACACCGCCATCTACATATCCATAGAAATATCCGCGCCGCCATCTGTATAAACATGGACATATCTACACGGTCATCTGTGTATAGATGGAAATATCAACACCGCCATCTGTACAAACATGGAAATATCTGCACCGCTATCTGTATAAACATGGAAATATCTACACCGTGGTCTGTATAAACATGGAAATATCTACACCACTATCTGTATAAACATGGAAATATATACACCGCTATCTCTATAAACATGGAAATATCTACACCGTGATCTGTATAAACATGGAAATACTTACACCGATATCTGTATAAACATGGAAATATCTACACCGCCATCTGTATAAACCTGGAAATATCGACACCGCTATCTGTATAAACCTGGAATTATCTACACCGCTATCTGTATAAACATGGTAATATTTCTCCACCATCTATATAAACATGGAAATATCTACACCGCCATCTGTATAAACATGGAAATATCTACAATGCCATCTGTAGAAAGATGGAAATATCTACACGGCAATCTGTGTAAACATGGAAATACCTACACAAATATCTGTAAAAACATGGAAATATCTACACGGTCATCTGTGTATAGATGGAAATATCAACACCGCCATCTGTACAAATATGGAAATATCTGCACCGCTATCTGTATAAACATGGAAATATCTACACCGTGGTCTGTATAAACATGGAAATATCTACACCGCTATCTGCATAAACATGGAAATATATACACCGCTATCTCTATAAAAATGGAAATATCTACACCGTGATCTGTATAAACATGGAAATATTTACACCGATATCGGTATAAAGATGGAAATAACTACACCGCCATCTCTAAAAACATGGAAATATCTACAAAGCCATCTGTATAAACATGGAAATATCTACACCGCTATCTGTATAAACCTGGAAATATCTACACCGCTATCTGTATAAACATGGTAATATCTACACCACCATCTAAATAAACATGGAAATATCTACACCGCCATCTGTATAAACATGGAAATATCTACAATGCCATCTGTAGAAAGATGGAAATATCTACACCGCCATCTGTATAAACATGGAAATATCTACAATGCCATCTGTAGAAAGATGGAAATATCTACACTGCAATCTGTGTAAACATGGAAATATCTACACCAATGTCTGTAAAAACATGGAAATATCTACACCGCCATCTGTATAAACATGGAGATATCTACACCGCCGTCTGTATAAACATGGAAATATCTACACCGCTATCTGTATAAACCTGGAAATATCTGCACCGCTATCTGTATAAACACGGTAATATCTACACCACCATCTATATAAACATGGAAATATCTACACCGCCATCTGTATAAACGTGGAAATATCTACAATGCCATCTGTAGAAAGATGGAAATATGTACACTGCAATCTGTGTAAACATGGAAATACCTACACCAATATCTGTAAAAACATGGAAATATCTACACCGCTATCTGTATAAAGATGGAAATATCTACACCGCGATCTGCATAAGCATGGAAATATCTACACCGCGATCTGCATAAACTTGGAAATATCTACACCGCTATCTGTAGAAACATGGAAATATCTACACAGCTATCTCTGTAAACATGGAAATATCTACACCGCCATCTGTATAAACATGGAAATACCTTCAAGGCATCTGTATAAACATTGAAATATCTACACAGACATCTGTATAAACATGGAAATATCTACACAGCCATCTGTATATACATGGAAATATCTACACCGCTATCTGTATAAACATGGAAATAACTAGACCGCTATTTGTAGAAACAAGGAAATATCTACACCGTGATCTGTATAAACATGGAAATATCTACACTGCTATTTGTATAAACAAGGAAATATCTACACCGCTATCTGTATAAACATGGAAATAACTACACCGCTATTTGCAAAAACAAGGAAATATCTACACCGTGATCTGTATAAACATGGAAATATCTACAACGCCATCTCTATAAACATCGAAATATCTACACCACTATCTGTATAAACATGGAAATATCCACACCGCTATCTCTATAAACATGGAAATAACTACACCGCGATCAGTATAAACGTGGAAATATCTACACCGCTATCTCTATAATCATGGAAATATCTCCACTGCTATCTCTATAAACATCGAAATATATACACCGCCATCTGTATAAACATGGAAATACTTACAAAGTTATCTGTATAAACATGGAAATATCTACACCGCCATCTGTATAAACATGGAAATATCTACAGAGCCATGTGTACATACATGCAAATAACTACACCGCTCTCTATATAAACATAGAAATAACTACACCGCTATCTGTATATACATGGAAATATCTACACCGCCATCTATATATCCATAGAAATATCTGCGCCACCATCTGTATAAACATGGAAATATCTACACGGTCATCTGTGCATAGATGGAAATATCAACACCGCCATCTGAACAAACATGGAAATATCTGCACCGCTATCTGTATAAACATGGAAATATCTACACCGTGGTCTGTAAAAACATGGAAATATCTACACCACTATCTGCATAAACATGGAAATATATACATCGCTATCTGTATAAACATGGAAATACCTACACCGTGATCAGTATAAACATGGAAATATTTACAACGATATCTGTATAAACATGGAAATATCTACACCGCTATCTCTATAAACATGGAAATATCTACACCGCCATCTGTATAAACATGGAAATACCTACACCACTATCTCTATAAACCTGGAAATATCTACACCGCTATCTGTATAAACATGGTAATATCTTCACCACCATCTATATAAACATGGAAATATCTACACCGCCATCTGTATAAACATGGAAATATCTACAATGCCATCTGTAGAAAGATGGAAATATCTACACCGCAATCTGTGTAAACATGGAAATATCTACACCAATATCTGTAAAAACATGGAAATATCTACACCGCTATCTGTATAAACATGGAAATATCTATACCGCGATCTGCATAAACATGGAAATATCTACACCGCGATCTGTATAAACATGGAAATATCTACACCGCTATCTGTAGAAACATGGAAATATCTACACCGCGATCTGTATAAACGTGGAAATATCTACACCGCGATCTGTATAAACATGGAAATATCTACACCGCTATCTGTAGAAACATGGAAATATCTACACAGCTATCTTTATAAACATGGAAATATCTACACCGCCATCTGTATAAACATGGAAATACCTACAAGTCATCTGTATAAACATGGAAATACCTACACAGCCATCTGTATAAACATGGAAATCTCTACACTGCTATTTGTATAAACAAGGAAATATCTACACAGCTATCTGCATAAACATGGAAATAACTACACCGCTATTTGCATAAACAAGGAAATATCTACACCGTGATCTGTATAAACATGGAAATATCTACAACGCCATCTCTATAAACATGGAAATATCTACAACCCTATCTGTATAAACATGGATATATCCACACCGCTATCTCTATAAACATGGAAATAACTACACCGCGATCAGTATAAACGTGGAAATATCTACACCGCTATCTGTATAAACACGGAAATATCTACACAGCGATCTGCATAAACATGGAAATATCTACACCACGATCTGTATAAACATGGAAATATCTACACCGCTATCTGTAGAAACCTGGAAATATCTACACAGCTATCTCTATAAACATGGACATATCTACACCGCCATCTGTATAAACATGGAAATACCTACAAGTCATCTGTATAAACATGGACATATCTACACAGCCATCTGTGTAAACATGGAAATATCTACACAGCCATCTGTATATACATGGAAATATCTTCACCGCTATCTGTATAAACATGGAAATAACTAGACCGCTATTTGTATAAACAAGGAAATATCTACACCGCTATCTGTATAAACATGGACATAACTACACTGCTATTTGCATAAACAAGGAAATATCTACACCGTGATCTGTATAAACATGGAAATATCTACACTGCTATTTGTATAAACAAGGAAATATCTACACCGCTATCTGTATAAACATGGAAATAACTACACCGCTATTTGCATGAACTAGGAAATATCTACACAGTGATCTGTATAAACATGGAAATATCTACAACGCCATCCTATAAACATGGAAATATCTACACCCCTATCTGTATAAACATGGAAATATCCACACCGCTATCTCTATAAACCTGGAAATAACTACACCGCGATAAGTATAAACGTGGAAATATCTACACTGCTATCTCTATAAACATGGAAATATCTCCACTACTATCTCTATATACATCGAAATATCTACACCGCCATCTGTATAAAAATGGAAATACTGACAAAGTTATCTGTATAAACATGGAAAAATCTACACTGCCATCTGTATAAACATCGAAATATCTACAAAGCCATGTGTACATATGTGGAAATATCTACACTGCTCTCTATATAAACATGGAAATAACTACACCGCTATCTGTATATACATGGAAATATCTACACCGCCATCTACATATCCATAGAAATATCTGCGCCGCCATCTGTATAAACATGGAAATATCTACACGGTCATCTGTGTATAGATGGAAATATCAACACCACCATCTGTACAAGCCTGGAAATATCTGCACCACTATCTGTATAAACATGGAAATATCTACACCGTGGTCTCTATAAACATGGAAATATCTACACCGCTGTCTGTATAAACATGGAAATATATACACCGCTATCTCTATAAACATGGAAATATCTACACCGTAATCTGTATAAACATGGAAATATTTACAACGATATCTGTATGAACATGGAAATATCTACACCGCCATCTCTATAAACATGGAAATACCTACACCGCCATCTGTATAAACATGGAAATATCTACACCGCTATCTGTATAAACTTGGAAATATCTACACCGCTATCTGCATAAACATGGTAATATCTACACCACCATCTATATAAACATGGAAATATCTACATCGCCATCTGTATGAACATGGAAATATCTACAATGCCATCTGTAGAAAGATGGAAATATCTACACCGCAATCTGTGTAAACATGGAAATATCTACACCAATATCTGTAAAAATATGGAAATATCTACACCGCTATCTGTATAAACATGGAAATATCTACACCGCGATCTGCATAAACATGGAAATGTCTACACCACGATCTGTATAAACATGGAAATATCTACACCGCTATCTGTAGAAACATGGAAATATCTACACAGCTATCTCTATAAACATGGAAATATCTACACCGCCATCTGTATAGACATGGAAATACCTACAAGTCATCTGTATAAACATGGAAATATCTACACAGCCATCTGTATAAACATGGAAATATCTACACAGCCATCTGTATATACATGGAAATATCTACACCGCTATCTGTATAAACATGGAAATAACTACACCGCTATTTGTATAAACAAGGAAATATCTACACTGTGATCTGTATAAACATGGAAATATCTACAATGCTATTTGTATAAACTAGGAAATATCTACACCGCTATCTGTATAAACATGGAAATAACTACACCGCTATTCGCATAAACAAGGAAATATCTACAACGTGATCTGTATAAACATGGAAATATCTACAATGCCATCTCTATAAACATGGAAATATCTACACCCCTATCTGTATAAACATGGAAATATCCACACCGCTATCTCTATAAACATGGAAATATCTACACCGTGATCAGTATAAACGTGGAAATATCTACACCGCTATCTCTATAAACATGGAAATATCTCCACTACTATCTCTATAAACATCGAAATATCTACACCGCCATCTGTATAAACATGGAAATACTGACGAAGTTATCTGTATAAACATGGAAATATCTACACCGCCATCTGTATAAACATGGAAATATCTACACAGCCATGTGTACATATATGGATATATCTACACCGCTCTCAATATAAACATGGAAATAACTACACCGCTATCTGTATATACATGGAAATATCTACACCGCCATCTACATATCCATAGAAATATCTACACCGCAATCTGTGTAAACATGGAAATATCTACACCAATATCTGTAAAAACATGGAAATATCTACACCGCTATCTGTATAAACATGGAAATATCTACACCGCGATCTACATTAACATGGAAATATCTACACCGCGATCTGTATAAACTTGGAAATATCTACACCGCTATCTGTAGAAACATGGAAATATCTACACGGTGATCTGTATAAACATGGAAATATCTACACCGCGATCTGTATAAACATGGAAATATCTACACCGCTATCTGTAGAAACATGGAAATATCTACACAGCTATCTCTATAAACATGGAAATATCTACACCGCCATCTGTATAAACATGGAAATACCTACAAGTCATCTGTATAAACATGGAAATATCTACACAGCCATCTGTATATACATGGAAATATCTAGACCGCTATCTGTATAAACATGGAAATAAGTACACCGCTATTTGCATAAACAAGGAAATATCTCCACCGTGATCTGTATAAACATGGAAATATCTACAACGCCATCTCTATAAACATGGAAATATCTACACCCCTATCTGTATAAACATGGAAATATCCACACCGCTATCTCTAAATACATGGAAATAACTACACCGTGATCAGTATAAACGTGGAAATATCTACACCGCTATCTCAATAAACATGGAAATATCTCCACTATCTCTATAAACATCGAAATATCTACACCGCCATCTGTATAAACATGTAAATACTTCCAAAGTTATCTGTATAAACATGGAAATATCTACACAGCCATGTGTACATATATGGAAATATCTACACCGCTCTCTATATAAACATGGAAATAACGAAACCGCTATCTGTATATACATGGAAATATCTACACCGCCATCTACATATCCATAGAAATATCTGCGCCGCCATCTGTATAAACATGGAAATATCTACACGGTCATCTGTGTATAGATGGAAATATCAACACCGCCATCTGTACAAACATGGAAATATCTGCACCGCTATCTGTATAGACATGGAAATATCTACACCGTGGTCTGTAAAAACATGGAAATATCTACACCGCTATCTGTATAAATATGGAAATATATACATCGCTATCTGTATAAACATGGAAATACCTACACCGTGATCTGTATAAACATGGAAATATTTACAACGATATCTGTATAAACATGGAAATATCTACACCGCCATCTCTATAAACATGGAAATATCTACACCGCCATCTGTATAAACATGGAAATATCTACACCGCTATCTGTATAAACCTGGAAATATCTACACCGCGATCTGTAAAAACATGGAAATATCTACACCGCGATCTGCATAAACATGGAAATATCTACACCGCGATCTGTGTAAACATGGAAATATCTACACCGCTATCTGTAGAAACATGGAAATATCTACACCGCGATCTGTATAAACATGGAAATATCTACACCGCGATCTGTAAAAATATGGAAATATCTACACCGCTATCTGTAGGAACATGGAAATATCTACACAGCTATCTCTATAAACATGGAAATATCTACACCGCCATCTGTATAAACATGGAAATACCTACAATCATCTGTATAAACATGGAATTATCTACACAGCCATCTGTATAAACATGGAAATATCTACACAGCCATCTGTATATACATGGAAATATCTAGACCGCTATCTGTATAAACATGGAAATAAGTACACCGCTATTTGCATAAACAAGGAAATATCTACACCGTGATCTGTATAAACATGGAAATATCTACAACGCCATCTCTATAAACATGGAAATATCTATACCACTATCTGTATAAACATGGAAATATCCACACCGCTATCTCTATAAACATGGGAATAACTACACCGCCATCTGTATAAACATGGAAATATCTACAATGCCATCTGTAGAAAGATGGAAATATGTACACTGCAATCTGTGTAAACAAGGAAATACCTACACCAATATCTGTAAAAACATGGAAATATCTACACCGCTATCTGTATAAAGATGGAAATATCTACACCGCGATCTGCATAAGCATGGAAATATCTACACCGCGATCTGCATAAACATGGAAATATCTACACCGCTATCTGTAGAAACATGGAAATATCTACACTGCGATCTGCATAAACATGGAAATATCTACACCGCGATCTGTATAAACATGGAAATAACTACACCGCTATCTGTAGAAACATGGAAATATCTACACAGCCATCTCTATAAGCATGGAAATATCTACACCGCCATCTGTATAAACATGGAAATACCTACAAGTCATCTGTATAAACATGGAAATATCTACACAGCCATCTGTATAAACATGGAAATATCTACACAGCCATCTGTATATACATGCAAATATCTACACCGCTATCTGTATAAACATGGAAATAACTACACCGCTATTTGTATAAACAAGGAAATATCTACACCGTGATCTGTATAAACATGGAAATATCTACACTGCTATTTCTATAAACAAGGAAATATCTACACCGCTATCTGTATAAACATGGAAATAACTACACCGCTATTTGCATAAACAAATAAATATCTACACCGTGATCTGTATAAACATGGAAATATCTACAACGCCATCTCTATAAACATGGAAATATCTAAACCACTATCTGTATAAACATGGAAATATCCACACCGCTATCTCTATAAACATGGAAATAACTACACCGCGATCAGTATAAACGTGGAAATATCTACACCGCTATCTCTAAAACATGGAAATATCTCCACTGCTATCTCTATAAACATCGAAATATCTACACCGCCATCTGTATAAACGTGGAAATATCTACACCGCCATCTGTATAAACATGGAAATATCTACACCGCCATCTGTATAAACATGGAAATATCTACACAGCCATGTGTACATACATGGAAATATCTACACCGCTCTCTATATAAATATAGAAATAACTACACCGCTATCTGTATATACATGGAATTATCTACACCGCCATCTACATATCCATAGAAATATCTGCGCCGCCATCTGTATAAACATGGAAATATCTGCACGGTCATCTGTGTATAGATGGAAATATCAACACCGCCATCTGTACAAACATGGAAATATCTGCACCGCTATCTGTATAAACATGGAATTATCTACACCGTGGTCTGTATAAACATGGAAATATCTACACCGCTATCTGTATAAACATGGAAATATATACACCGCTATCTCTATAAACATGGAAATATCTACACCGTGATCTGTATAAACATGGAAATATTTACACCGATATCTGTACAAACATGGAAATATCTACACCGCCATCTCTATAAACATGGAAATATCTACACCGCCATCTGTATAAACCCGGAAATATCTACACCGCTATCTGTATAAACCTGGAAATATCTATACCGCTATCTGTATAAACATGGTAATATCTACTCCACCATCTATATAAACATGGAAATATCTACACCGCCATCTGTATAAACATGGAAATATCTACAATGCCATCTGTAGAAAGATGGAAATATCTACACTGCAATCTGTGTAAACATGGAAATACCTACACCAATATCTGTAAAAACATGGAAATATCTACACCGCTATCTGTATAAAGATGGAAATATCTACACCGCGATCTGCATAAGCATGGAAATATCTACACCGCGATCTGCATAAACTTGGAAATATCTACACCGCTATCTGTAGAAACATGGAAATAACTACACCGCTATTTGCATAAACAAGGAAATATCTACACCGTGATCTGTATAAACATGGAAATATCTACAACGCCATCTCTATAAACATGGAAATATCTACACCCCTATCTGTATAAACATGAAAATATCCACACCGCTATCTCCATAAACATGGAAATATCTACACCGCGATCTGTATAAACATGGAAATAACTACACCGCTATCTGTAGAAACATGGAAATATCTACACAGCTATCTCTATAAACATGGAAATATCTACACCGCCATCTGTATAAACATGGAAATACCTACAAGTCATCTGTATAAACATGGAAATATCTACACAGCCATCTTTATAAACATGGAAATATCTACACATCCATTTGTATATACATGCAAATATCTACACCGCTATCTGTATAAACATGGAAAGAACTACACCGCTATTTGTATAAACTTGGAAATATCTACACCGTGATCTGTATAAACATGGAAATATCTACACTGCTATTTGTATAAACAAGGAAATATCTACACCGATATCTGTATAAACATGGAAATAACTACACCGCTATTTGCATAAACAAGGAAATATCTACACCGTGATCTGCATAAACATGGAAATATCTACAACGCCATCTCTATAAACATGGAAATATCTACACCCCTATCTGTATAAACATGGAAATATCCGCACCGCTATCTCTATAAACATGGAAATAACTACACCGCGATCAGTATAAACGTGGAAATATCTACACCGCTATCTCTATAAACATGGAAATATCTCCACTGCTATCTCTATAAACATCGAAATATCTACACCGCCATCTGTATAAACATGGAAATAATTACAAAGTTATCTGTATAAACATGGAAATATCTACACCGCCATCTGTATAAACATGGAAATATCTACACCGCCATGTGTACATACATGGAAATATCTACACCGCTCTCTATATAAACATAGAAATAACTACACCACTATCTGTATATACATGGAAATATCTACACCGCCATCTACATATCCATAGAAATATCTGCGCCACCATCTGTATAAACATGGAAATATCTACACGGTCATCTGTGTATAGATGGAAATATCAACACCGCCATCTGTACAAACATGGAAATATCTGCACCGCTATCTGTATAAACATGGAAATATCTACACCGTGGTCTGTATAAACATGGAAATATCTACACCGCTATCTGTATAAACATGGAAATATATACACCGCTATCTCTATAAACATGGAAATATCTATACCGTGATCTGTATAAACATGGAAATATTTACACCCACATGTGTAAAAACATGGAAATATCTACACCGCCATCTCTATAAACATGGAGATATCTACACCGCCATCTGTATAAACATGGAAATATCTACAATGCCATCTGTAGAAAGATGGAAATATCTACACTGCAATCTGTGTAAACATGGAAATACCTACACCAATATCTGTAAAAACATGGAAATATCTACACCGCTATCTGTATAAAGATGGAAATGTCTACACCGCGATCTGCATAAGCATGGAAATGTCTACACCGCGATCTGCATAAACATGGAAATATCTACACCGCTATCTGTAGAAACATGGAAATATCTAAACTGCGATCTGCATAAACATGGAAATATCTACACCGCGATCTGTATAAACATGGAAATAACTACACCGCTATCTGTAGAAACTTGGAAATATCTACACAGCTATCTTTATAAACATGGAAATATCTACACCGCCATCTGTATAAACATGGAAATACCTACAAGTCATCTGTATAAACATGGAAATATCTACACAGCCATCTGTATAAACATGGAAATATCTACACAGCCATCTGTATATACATGGAAATATCTACACCGCTATCTGTATAAACATGGAAATAACTACACCGATATTTGTATAAACAAGGAAATATCTACACCGTGATCTGTATAAACATGGAAATATCTACACTGCTATTTGTATAAACAAGGAAATATCTACACCGCTCTCTGTATAAACATGGAAATAACTACACCGCTATTTGCATAAACAAGGAAATATCTACACCGTGATCTGTACAAACATGGAAATATCTACAACGCTATCTCTATAAACATGGAAATAACTACACCGCGATCAGTATAAACGTGGAAATATCTACACCATTATCTCTATAAACATGGAAATATCTCCACTGCTATCTCTGTAAACATGGAAATATGTACACCGCCATCTGTATAAACATGGAAATATCTACACCGCTATCTCTATAAACATGGAAATATCTACACCGCGATCTGTATAAACATGGAAATATTTACACCGATATGTGTATAAACATGGAAATATCTGCACCGCCATCTCTATAAACATGGAAATACCTACAAGTCATCTGTATAAACATGGAAATATCTACACAACCATCTGTATAAACATGGAAATATCTACACAGCCATCTGTATATACATGGAAATATCTACACCGCTACCTTTATAAACATGGAAATAACTACACCGCTATTTGTATAACCAAGGAAATATCTACACCGTGATCTTTATAAACATGGAAATATCTACACTGCTATTTGTATAAACAAGGAAATATCTACACCGCTATCTGTATAAACATGGAAATAACTACACCACTATTTGCATAAACAAGGAAATATCTACACCGTGATCTGTATAAACATGGAAATATCTACAACGCCATCTCTATTAACATGGAAATATCTACACCCCTATCTGTATAAACATGGAAATATCCACACCGCTATCTCTATAAACATGGAAATAACTACACCGCGATCAGTATAAACGTGGAAATATCTACACCGCTATCTCTATAAACATGGAAATATCTCCACTGCTATCTCTATAAACATCGAAATATCTACACCGCCATGTGTATAAACATGGAAATACTTACAAAGTTATCTGTATAAACATGGAAATATCTACACCGCCATCTGTATAAACATGGAAATGACTACAACGCTATCTGTATATACATGGAAATATCTACACCGCCATCTACATATCCATGGAAATATCTGCGCCGCCATCTGTATAAACATGGAAATATCTACACGGTCATCTGTGTATAGATGGAAATATGAACACCGCCATCTGTACAAACATGGAAATATCTGCACCGCTATCTGTATAAACATGGAAATACCTACAGCGTGGAATGTATAAACATGGAAATATCTACACCGCTATCTGTATAAACATGGAAATATATACACCGGTATCTCTATCAACATGGAAATATCTACACCGTGATCTGTATAAACATGGAAATATTTACACTGATATCTGTATGAACATGGAAATATCTACACCGCCATCTCTATAAACGTGGAAATATCTACACCGCGACCTGTATAAACATGGAAATATCTACACCGCTATCTGTATAAACATGGAAATATCTTCAGAGCTATCTGTATAAACATGGTAATATCTACACCACCATCTATATAAACACTGAAATATCTACACCGCCATCTGTATAAACATGGAAATATCTACAATGCTATCTGTAGAAAGATGGAAATATCTACACTGCAATCTGTGTAATCATGGAAATACCTACACCAATATCTGTAAAAACTTGGAAATATCTACACCGCTATCTGTATAAAGATGGAAATATCTACACAACGACATGCATAAGCATGGAAATATCTACACCGTGATCTGCATAAACATGGAAATATCTACACCGCTATCTGTAGAAACATGGAAATATCTACACAGCTATCTCTATAAACATGGAAATATCTACACCGCCATCTGTATAAACATGGAAATACCTACAAGTCATCTGTATAAACATGGAAATATCTACACAGCCATCTGTATAAACATGGAAATATCTACAAAGCCATCTGTATATACATGGAAATATCTACACCGCTATCTGTATAAACATGGAAATAACTACACCGCTATTTGTATAAAGAAGGAAATATCTACACCGTGATTTGTATAAACATGGAAATATCTACACTGCTATTTGTATAAACAAGGAAATATCTACACCGCTATCTGTATAAACATGGAAATAACTTCACCGCTATTTGCATAAACAAGGAAATATCTACACCGTGATCTGTATAAACATGGAAATATCTACAACGCCATCTCTATAAACATGGAAATAACTACACCGCTATTTGCATAAACAAGGAAATATCTACACCGTGATCTGTATAAACATGGAAATATCTACAACGCCATCTCTGTAAACATGGAAATATCTACACTCCTATGTGTACAAACATGGAAATATCCATACCGCTATCTCTATAAACATGGAAATAACTACACCGCGATCAGTAGAAACGTGGAAATATCTACACCGCTATCTCTATAAACATGGAAATATCTCCACTGCTATCTCTATAAACATCGAAATATCTACAAAGCCATCTGTATAAACATGGAAATACTTACAAAGTTATCTGTAGAAACATGGAAATATCTGCACAGCTATCTCTATAAACATGGAAATATCTACACCGTCATCTGCATAAACATGGAAATACCTACAAGTCATCTGTATAAACATGGAAATATCTACAACGCCATCTCTACAAACATGGAAATATGTACACCCCTATCTGTATAAACATGGAAATATCCACACCTCTATCTCTATAAACATGGAAATAACTACACCGTGATCAGTATAAACGTGGAAATATCTACACCGCTATCTCTATAAACATGGAAATATCTCCACTGCTATGTCTATAAACATCGAAATATCTACACCGCCATCTGTATAAACATGGAAATATCTACACCGCTATCTGTATAAACCTGGAAATATCTACATCGCTATCTGTATAAACATGGTAATATCTACACCACCATCTATATAAACATGGAAATATCTACACCGCCATCTGTATAAACATGCAAATATCTACAATGCCATCTGTAGAAAGATGGAAATATCTACACCGCAATCTGTGTAAACATGGAAATATCTACACCAATATCTGTAAAAACATGGAAATATCTACACCGCTATCTGTATAAACATGGAAATATCTACACCACGATCTGCATAAACATGGAAATATCTACACCGCGATCTGTATAAACATGGAAATATCTACACCGCTATCTGTAGAAACATGGAAATATCTACACCGCGATCTGCATAAACATGGAAATATCTACACCGCGATCTGTATAAACTTGGAAATATCTACACCGCTGTCTGTAGAAACATGGAAATATCTACACAGCTATCTCTATAAACCTGGAAATATCTACACTGCCATCTGTATAAACATGGAAATACCTACAAGTCATCTGTATAAACATGGAAATATCTACACAGCCATCTGTATAAACATGGAAATATCTACACAGCCATCTGTATATACATGGAAATATCTACACCGCTATCTGTATAAACATGGAAATAACTACACCGCTATTTGTATAAACAAGGAAATATCTACACCGTGATTTGTAAAAACATGGAAATATCTACACTGCTATTTGTATAAACAAGGAAATATCTACACCGCTATGTGTAAAAACATGGAAATAACTACACCGCTATTTGCATAAACAAGGAAATATCTACACCGTGATCTGAATAAACATGGAAATATCTACAACGCCATCTCTATAAACATGGAAATATCTACACCCCTATCTGTATAAACATGGAAATATCCACACTGCTATCTCTATAAACATGGAAATAACCACACCGCGATCAGTATAAACGTGGAAATATCTACACCGCTATCTCTATAAACATGGAAATATCTCCACTGCTATCTGTACAAACATCGAAATATCTACACCCCCATCTGTATAAACATGGAAATACTTACAAACTTATCTGTATAAACATGGAAATATCTACACCGCCATCTGTATAAACATTTAAATATCTACACAGCCATGTGTACATACTTGGAAATATCTACACCGCTCTCTATATAAACATGGAAATAACTACACCGCTATCTGTATATACATGGAAATATCTACACCGCCATCTACATATCCATAGAAATATCTGCGCCGCCATCTGTATAAACATGGAAATATCTTCACGGTCATCTGTGTATAGATGGAAATATCAACACCGCCATCTGTACAAACATGGAAATATCTGCATCGCTATCTGTATAAACATGGAAATATCTACACCGTGGTCTGTATAAACATGGAAATATCTACACCGCTATCTGTATAAACATGGAAATATATACACCGCTATCTCTATAAACATGGAAATATCTACACCGTGATCTGTATAAACATGGAAATATTTACACCGATATCAGTATAAACACGGAAATATCTACACCGCCATCTCTATAAACATGGAAATATCTACACCGCCATCTGTATAAACATGGAAATATCTACACCGCTATCTGTATAAACCTGGAAATATCTACACTGCTATCTGTATAAACATGGTAATATCTACATCACCATCTATATAAACATGGAAATATGTACACCGCCATCCGTATAAACATGGAAATATCTACAATGCCATCTGTAGAAAGATGGAAATATCTACACTACAATCTGTGTAAACAAGGAAATACCTACACCAATATCTGTAAAAACATGGAAATATCTACACCGCTATCTGTATAAAGATGGAAATATCTACACCGAGATCTGCATAAGCATGGAAATATCTACACCGCGATCTGCATAAACATGGAAATATCTACACCGCTATCTGTAGAAACATGGAAATATCTACACAGCTATCTCTATAAACATGGAAATATCTACACCGCCATCTGTATAAACATGGAAATACCTACAAGTCATCTGTATAAACATGGAAATATCTACACAGCCATCTGTATAAACATGGAAATATCTACACAGCCATCTGTATATACATGGAAATATCTACACCGCTATCTGTATAAACATGGAAATAACTACACCGCTATTTGTATAAACAAGGAAATATCTACACCGTGATCTGTATAAACATGGAAATATCTACACTGCTATTTTTATAAACAAGGAAATATCTACACCGCTATCTGTATAAACATGGAAATAACTACACCGCTATTTGCATAAACAAGGAAATATCTACACCGTGATCTGTATAAACATGGAAATATCTACAACGCCATCTCTCTAAACATGGAAATATCTACACTCCTATGTGTACAAACATGGAAATATCCACACCGCTATCTCTATAAACATGGAAATAACTACACCGCGATCAGTAGAAACGTGGAAATATCTACACCGCTATCTCTATAAACATGGAAATAACTCCACTGCTATCTCTATAAACATCGAAATATCTACACAGCCATCTGTATAAACATGGAAATACTTACAAAGTTATTTGTAGAAACATGGAAATATCTACACAGCTATCTCTATAAACATGGAAATATCTACACCGTCATCTGCATAAACATGGAAATACCTACAAGTCATCTGTATAAACATGGAAATATCTACACAGCCATCTGTATAAACATGGAAATATCTACACAGCCATCTGTATATACATGGAAATATCTACACCGCTATCTGTATTAACTTGGAAATAACTACACCGCTATTTTTATAAACAAGGAATTATCTACACCGTGATCTGTATAAACATGGAAATATCTACACTGCTATTTGTATAAACAAGGAAATATCTACACGGCTATCTGTATAAACATGGAAATAACTACACCGCTATTTGCATAAACAAGGAAATATCTACACCGTGGTCTGTATAAACATGGAAATATCTACAACGCCATCTCTACAAACATGGAAATATCTACACCCCTATCTGTATAAACATGGAAATATCCACACCTCTATCTCTATAAACATGGAAATAACTACACCGTGATCAGTATAAACGTGGAAATATCTACACCGCTATCTCTATAAACATGGAAATATCTCCACTGCTATGTCTATAAACTTCGAAATATCTACACCGCCATCTGTATAAACATGGAAATACTTACAAAGTTATCTGTATAAACATGGAAATATCTACACCGCCATCTGCATAAACATGGAAATATCTACACAGCCATGTGTACATACATGGAAATATCTACACCGCTCTCTATATAAACATGGAAATAACTACATCGCTATCTGTATATACATGGAAATATCTACACCGCCATCTACATATACATAGAAATATCTGTGCCGCCATCTGTATAAACATGGAAATATCTACACGGTCATCTGTGTATAGATGGAAATATCAACACCGCCATCTGTACAAACATGGAAATATCTGCACCGCTATCTGTATAAGCATGGAAATATTTACACCGTGTTCTGCATAAACATGGAAATATCTATACCGCTATCTGTATAAACATGGAAATATATACACCGCTATCTCTATAAACATGGAAATATCTACACCGTGATCTGTATAAACATGGAAATATTTACACCGATATCTGTATAAACATGGAAATATCTACACCGCCATCTCTATAAACATGGAAATATCTACACCGCCATCTGTATAAACATGGAAATATCTACACCGCTATCTGTATAAACCTGGAAATATCTACACTGCTATCTGTATAAACATGGTAATATCTACACCACCATCTATATAAACATGGAAATATCTACACCGCCATCTGTATAAACATGGAAATATCTACAATGCCATCTGTATAAAGATGGAAATATCTACACCGCGATCTGCATAAGCATGGAAATATCTACACCGCGATCTGCATAAACATGGAATTATCTACACCGCTATCTGTAGAAACATGGAAATATCTACACAGCTATCTCTGTAAACATGGAAATATCTACACCACCAACTGTATAAACATGGAAATACCTACAAGTCATCTGTATAAACATGGAAATATCTACACAGCCATCTGTATAAACATGGAAATATCTACACAGCCAACTGTATATACATGGAAATATCTACACCGCTATCTGTATAAACATGGAAATAACTACACCGCTATTTGTATAAACAAGGAAATACCTACAGAGTGATCTGTATAAACATGGAAATATCTACACTGCTATTTGTATAAACAAGGAAATATCTACACCGCTATCAGTATAAACATGGAAATAACTACACCGCTATTTGCATAAACAAGGAAATATCTACACCGTGATCTGTATAAACATGGAAATATTTTCCATGCCGTCTCTATGAACCTGGAAATATCTACACCCCTATCTGTATAAACATGGAAATATCCACACCGCTATCTCTATAAACATGGAAATAACTACACCGCGATCAGTATAAACGTGGAAACATCTACACCGCTATCTCTATAAACATGGAAATATCTCCACTGCTATATCTATAAACATCGAAATATCTACACCGCCATCTGTAAAAACATGGAAATACTTACAAAGTTATCTGTGTAAACATGGAAATATCTTCACCGCCATCTGTATAAACATGGAAATATCTACACAGCCATGTGTACATACATGGAAATATCTACACTGCTCTCTATATAAACATGGAAATAACTACACCACTATCTGTATATACATGGAAATATCTACACCACCATCTACATATCCATAGAAATATCTGCGCCGCCATCTGTATAAACATGGAAATATCTACACAGTCATCTGTGTATAGCTGGAAATATCAACACCGCCATCTGTACAAAGATGGAAATATCTGCACCGCTATCTGTATAAACATGGACATATCTACACCGTGGTCTGTATAAACATGGAAATATCTACACCGCTATCTGTATAAACATGGAAATATATACACCGCTATCTCTATCAACATGGAAATATCTACACCGTGATGTGTATAAACATGGAAATATTTACACCGATATCTCTATAAACATGGAAATATCTACACCGCCATCTCTATAAACATGGAAATATCTACACCGCCATCTGTATAAACCTGGAAATATCTACACCGGTATCTGTATAAACCTGGAAATTTCTACACCGCTATCTGTATAAACATGGTAATACCTACACCACCATCTTTATAAACATGGAAGTATCTACACCGCCATCTGTATAAACACAGAAATATCTACGATGCCATCTGTAGAAAGATGGAAATATCTACACTGCAATCTGTGTAAACATGGAAATACCTTCACCAATATCTGTAAAAACATGGAAATATCTACACCGCTATCTGTATAAAGATGAAAATATCTACACCGTGATCTGCATAAGAATGGAAATATCTACACCGCTATCTGTAGAAACATGGAAATATCTGCACCGCGATCTGCATAAACATGGAATTATCTACACCGCGATCTGTAGAAACATGGAAATAACTACACCGCTATCTGTAGAAACATGGAAATATCTACACAGCTATCTCTATAAACCTGGAAATATCTACACCGCCATCTGTATAAACATGGAAATACCTACAAGTCATCTGTATAAACATGGAAATATCTACACAGCCATCTGTATATAAATGGAAATATCTACACAGCCATCTGTATATACATGGAAATATATACACCGCTATCTGTATAAACATGGAAATAACTACACCGCTATTTGTATAAACAAGGAAATACCTACACCGTGATTTGTAAAAACATGGAAATATCTACACTGCTATTTGCATAAACAAGGAAATATCTACACCGTGATCTGAATAAACATGGAAATATCTACAACGCCATCTCTATAAACATGGAAATATCTACACCCCTATCTGTATAAACATGGAAATATCCACACTGCTATCTCTATAAACATGGAAATAACCACACCGCGATCAGTATAAACGTGGAAATATCTACACCGCTATCTCTATAAACATGGAAATATCTCCACTGCTATCTGTACAAACATCGAAATATCTACACCCCCATCTGTATAAACATGGAAATACTTACAAACTTATCTGTATAAACATGGAAATATCTACACCGCCATCTGTATAAACATTTAAATATCTACACAGCCATGTGTACATACTTGGAAATATCTACACCGCTCTCTATATAAACATGGAAATAACTACACTGCTATCTGTATATACATGGAAATATCTACACCGCCATCTACATATCCATAGAAATATCTGCGCCGCCATCTGTATAAACATGGAAATATCTACACTGTCGTCTGTGTATAGATGGAAATATCAACACCGCCATCTGTACAAACATGGAAATATCTGCATCGCTATCTGTATAAACATGGAAATATCTACACCGTGGTCTGTATAAACATGGAAATATCTACACCGCTATCTGTATAAACATGGAAATATATACACCGCTATCTCTATAAACATGGAAATATCTACACCGTGATCTGTATAAACATGGAAATATTTACACCGATATCTGTATAAACATGGAAATATCTACACCGCCATCTCTATAAACATGGAAATATCTACACCGCCATCTGAATAAACATGGAAATATCTACACCGCTATCTGTATAAACCTGGAAATATCTACACCGCTATCTGTATAAACATGGTAATATCTACAGTACCATCTATATAAACATGGAAATATGTACACCGCCATATGTATAAACATGGAAGTATCTACAATGCCATCTGTAGAAAGATGGAAATATCTACACTTCAATCTCTGTAAACAAGGAAATACCTACACCAATATCTGTAAAAACATGGAAATATCTACACCGCTATCTGTATAAACATGGAAATAACTACACCGCTATTTGCATAAACAAGGAAATATCTACACCGCGATCTGTATAAACATGGAAATATCTACAACGCCATCTCTGTAAACATGGAAATACCTACACTCCTATGTGTACAAACATGGAAATATCCACACCGCTATCTCTATAAACATGGAAATAACTACACCGCGATCAGTAGAAACGTGGAAATATCTACACCGCTATCTCTATAAACATGGAAATAACTCCACTGCTATCTCTATAAACATCGAAATATCTACACAGCCATCTGTATAAACATGGAAATACTTACAAAGTTATGTGTAGAAACATGGAAATATCTACACAGCTATCTCTATAAACCTGGAAATATCTACACCGCCATCTGTATAAACATGGAAATACCTACAAGTCATCTGTATAAACATGGAAATATCTACACAGCCATCTGTATATAAATGGAAATATCTACACAGCCATCTGTATATACATGGAAATATATACACCGCTATCTGTATAAACATGGAAATAACTACACCGCTATTTGTATAAACAAGGAAATACCTACACCGTGATTTGTAAAAACATGGAAATATCTACACTGCTATTTGCATAAACAAGGAAATATCTACACCGTGATCTGAATAAACATGGAAATATCTACAACGCCATCTCTATAAACATGGAAATATCTACACCCCTATCTGTATAAACATGGAAATATCCACACTGCTATCTCTATAAACATGGAAATAACCACACCGCGATCAGTATAAACGTGGAAATATCTACACCGCTATCTCTATAAACATGGAAATATCTCCACTGCTATCTGTACAAACATCGAAATATCTACACCCCCATCTGTATAAACATGGAAATACTTACAAACTTATCTGTATAAACATGGAAATATCTACACCGCCATCTGTATAAACATTTAAATATCTACACAGCCATGTGTACATACTTGGAAATATCTACACCGCTCTCTATATAAACATGGAAATAACTACACTGCTATCTGTATATACATGGAAATATCTACACCGCCATCTACATATCCATAGAAATATCTGCGCCGCCATCTGTATAAACATGGAAATATCTACACTGTCGTCTGTGTATAGATGGAAATATCAACACCGCCATCTGTACAAACATGGAAATATCTGCATCGCTATCTGTATAAACATGGAAATATCTACACCGTGGTCTGTATAAACATGGAAATATCTACACCGCTATCTGTATAAACATGGAAATATATACACCGCTATCTCTATAAACATGGAAATATCTACACCGTGATCTGTATAAACATGGAAATATTTACACCGATATCTGTATAAACATGGAAATATCTACACCGCCATCTCTATAAACATGGAAATATCTACACCGCCATCTGAATAAACATGGAAATATCTACACCGCTATCTGTATAAACCTGGAAATATCTACACCGCTATCTGTATAAACATGGTAATATCTACAGTACCATCTATATAAACATGGAAATATGTACACCGCCATATGTATAAACATGGAAGTATCTACAATGCCATCTGTAGAAAGATGGAAATATCTACACTTCAATCTCTGTAAACAAGGAAATACCTACACCAATATCTGTAAAAACATGGAAATATCTACACCGCTATCTGTATAAACATGGAAATAACTACACCGCTATTTGCATAAACAAGGAAATATCTACACCGCGATCTGTATAAACATGGAAATATCTACAACGCCATCTCTGTAAACATGGAAATACCTACACTCCTATGTGTACAAACATGGAAATATCCACACCGCTATCTCTATAAACATGGAAATAACTACACCGCGATCAGTAGAAACGTGGAAATATCTACACCGCTATCTCTATAAACATGGAAATAACTCCACTGCTATCTCTATAAACATCGAAATATCTACACAGCCATCTGTATAAACATGGAAATACTTACAAAGTTATGTGTAGAAACATGGAAATATCTACACAGCTATCTCTATAAACATGGAAATATCTACACCGTCATCTGCATAAACATGGAAATACCTACAAGTCATCTGTATAAACATGGAAATATCTACACAGCCATCTGTATAAACATGGAAATATCTACACAGCCATCTGTATATACATGGAAATATCTACACCGCTATCTGTATTAACATGGAAATAACTACACCGCTATTTTTATAAACAAGGAATTATCTACACCGTGATCTGTATAAACATGGAAATATCTACACTGCTATTTGTATAAACAAGGAAATATCTACACGGTTATCTGTATAAACATGGAAATAACTACACCGCTATTTGCATAAACAAGGAAATATCTACACCGTGGTCTGTATAAACATGGAAATATCTACAACGCCATCTCTACAAACATGGAAATATCTACACCCCTATCTGTATATACATGGAAATATCCACACCTCTATCTCTATAAACATGGAAATAACTACACCGTGATCAGTATAAACGTGGAAATATCTACACCGCTATCTCTATAAACATGGAAATATCTCCACTGCTATGTCTATAAACATCGAAATATCTACACCGCCATCTGTATAAACATGGAAATATCTACACCGCTATCTGTATAAACCTGGAAATATCTACATCGCTATCTGTATAAACATGGTAATATCTACACCACCATCTATATAAACATGGAAATATCTACACCGCCATCTGTATAAACATGCAAATATCTACAATGCCATCTGTGGAAAGATGGAAATATCTACACCGCAATCAGTGTAAACATGGAAATATCTACACCAATATCTGTAAAAACATGGAAATATCTACACCGCTATCTGTATAAACATGGAAATATCTTCACCGCGATCTGCATAAACATGGAAATATCTACACCGCGATCTGCATAAACATGGAAATATCTACACCGCAATCTGTAGAAACATGGAAATATCTACACCGCGATCTGCATAAACATGGAAATATCTACACCGCGATCTGTATAAACTTGGAAATATCTACACAGCTATCTGTAGAAACATGGAAATATCTACAAAGCTATCTCTATAAACATGGAAATATCTACACCGCCATCTCTATAAACTTGCAAATACCTACAAGTCATCTGTATAAACATGGAAATATCTACACAGCCATCTGTATAAACATGGAAATATCTACACTGCTATTTTTATAAACAAGGAAATATCTACACCGCTATCTGTATAAACATGGAAATAACTACACCGCTATTTGCATAAACAAGGATATATCTACACCGTGATCTGAATAAACATGGAAACATCTACAACGCCATCTCTATAAACATGGAAATATCTACAACCCTATCTGTATAAACATGGAAATATCCACACTGCTATCTCTATAGACATGGAAATAACCACACCGCAATCAGTATAAACGTGGAAACATCTACACCGCTATATCTATAAACATGGAAATATCTCCACTGCTATCTGTACAAACATCGAAATATCTACACCCCCATCTGTATAAACATGGAAATACTTACAAAGTTATCTGTATAAACATGGAAATATCTACACCGCCATCTGTATAAACATTTAAATATCTACACAGCCATGTGTACATACTTGGAAATATCTACACCGCTCTCTATATAAACATGGAAATAACTACACCGCTATCTGTATATACATGGAAATATCTACACCGCCATCTACATATCCATAGAAATATCTGCGCCGCCATCTGTATAAACATGGAAATATCTACACGGTCATCTGTGTATAGATGGAAATATCAACACCGCCATCTGTACAAACATAGAAATATCTGCACCGCTATCTGTATAAACATGGAAATATCTACACCGTGGTCTTTATAAACATGGAAATATCTACACCGCTATCTGTATAAACATGGAAATATATACACCGCTATCTCTATAAACATGGAAATATCTACACCGTGATCTGTATAAACATGGAAATATTTACACCGATATCTGCATAAACATGGAAATATCTACACCGCCATCTCTATAAACATGGAAATATCTACACCGCCATCTGTATAAACATGGAAATATCTACACCGCTATCTGTATAAACCTGGAAATATCTACACCGCTATCTGTAAAAACATGGTAATATCTACACCACCATCTATATAAACATGGAAATATGTACACCGCCATCTGTATAAACATGGAAATATCTACAATGCCATCTGTAGAAAGATGGAAATATCTACACTTCAATCTGTGTAAACAAGGAAATACCTACACCAATATCTGTAAAAACATGGAAATATCTACACCGCTATCTGTATAAAGATGGAAATATCTACACCGCGATCTGCATAAGCATGGAAATATCTACACCGCGATCTGCATAAACATGGAAATATCTACACCGCTATCTGTAGAAACATGGAAATATCTACGCAGCTATCTCTATAAACATGGAAATATCTACACCGCCATCTGTATAAACATGGAAATACCTACAAGTCATCTGTATAAACATGGAAATATCTACACAGCCATCTGTATAAACATGGAAATATCTACACAGGCATCTGTATATACATGGAAATATCTACACAGCTATCTCTATAAACATGGAAATAACTACACCGCTATTTGTATAAACAAGGAAATATCTACACCGTCAACTGTATAAACATGGAAATATCTACACTGCTATTTGTATAAACAAGAAAATATCTACACCGCTATCTGTATAAACATGGAAATAACTACACCGCTATTTGCAAAAACAAGGAAATATCTACACCGTGATCTGTATAAACATGGAAATATCTACAACGCCATCTCTATAAACATGGAAATATCTACACCCCTATCTGTATAAACATGGAAATATCCACACCGCTATCTCTATAAACATGGAAATAACTACACCGCGATCAGTATAAACGTGGAAATATCTACACCGCTATCTCTATAAACATGGAAATATCTCCACCGCTATCTCTATAAACATCGAAATATCTACACCGCCATCTGTATAAACATGAAAATTCTTACAAAGTTATCTGTATAAACATGGAAATATCTACACCGCCATCTGTATAAACATGGAAATATCTACACAGCTATCTCTATAAACATGGAAATATCTACACCGCCATCTGTATAAACATGGAAATACCTACAAAGTCATCTGTATAAACATGGAAATATCTACACAGCCATCTGTATAAACATGGAAATATCTACACAGCCATCTGTATATACATGGAAATATCTACACCGCTATCTGTATAAACATGGAAATAACTACACCGCTATTTGTATAAACAAGGAAATATCTACACCGTAATTTGTATAAACATGGAAATATCTACACTGCTATTTGTATAAACAAGGAAATATCTACACCGCTATCTGTATAAACATGGAAATAACTACACCGCTATTTGCATAAACAAGAAATATCTAAACCGTAATCTGTATAAACATGGAAATATCTACAACGCCATCTCTATAAACATGGAAATAACTACACGCTATTTGCATAAACAAGGAAATATCTACACCGTGATCTGTATAAACATGGAAATATCTACAACACCATCTCTATAAACATGGAAATATCTACACTCCTATGTGTATAAACATGGAAATATCCACACCGCTATCTGTATAAACATGGAAATAACTACACCGCGATCAGTATAAACGTGGAAATATCTACACCGCTATCTCTATAAACATGGAAATATCTCCACTGCTATCTCTATAAACATCGAAATATCTACACAGCCATCTGTATAATCATGGAAATACTTACAAAGTTATCTGTATAAACATGGAAATATCTACACCGCCATCTGCATAAACATGGAAATATCTACACAGCCATGTGTACATACATGGAAATATCTACACCGCTCTCTATATAAACATGGAAATAACTACATCGCTATCTGTATATACATGGAAATATCTACACCGCCATCTACATATACATAGAAATATCTGTGCCGCCATCTGTATAAACATGGAAATATCTACACGGTCATCTGTGTATAGATGGAAATATCAACACCGCCATCTGTACAAACATGGAAATATCTGCACCGCTCTCTGTATAAGCATGGAAATATCTACACCGTGTTCTGTATAAACATGGAAATATCTATACCGCTATCTGTATAAACATGGAAATAACTACACCGCTATTTGTATAAACAAGGAAATACCTACACAGTAATCTGTATAAACATGGAAATATCTACACTGCTATTTGTATAAACAAGGAAATATCTACACCGCTATCAGTATAAACATGGAAATAACTACACCGCTATTTGCATAAACAAGGAAATATCTACACCGTGATCTGTATAAACATGGAAATATCTTCCACGCCATCTCTATAAACATGGAAATATCTACACCCCTATCTGTATAAACATGGAAATATCCACACCGCTATCTCTATAAACATGGAAATAACTACACCGCGATCAGTATAAACGTGGAAATATCTACACCGCTATCTCTATAAACATGGAAATATCTCCACTGCTATCTCTATAAACATCGAAATATCTACACCGCCATCTGTAAAAACATGGAAATACTTACAAAGTTATCTGTATAAACATGGAAATATCTTCACCGCCATCTGTATAAACATGGAAATATCTACACAGCCATGTGTACATACATGGAAATATCTACACTGCTCTCTATATAAACATGGAAATAACTACACCCCTATCTGTATATACATGGAAATATCTACACCGCCATCTACATATCCATAGAAATATCTGCGCCGCCATCTGTATAAACATGGAAATATCTACACGGTCATCTGTGTATGGATGGAAATATCAACACCGCCATCTGTACAAACATGGAAATATCTGCACCGCTATCTGTATAAACATGGAAATACCTACACCGCTATCTGTATAAACATGGAAATATATACACCGCTATCTCTATAAACATGGAAATATCTACACGGTGATTTGTATAAACATGGAAATATTTACACCGATATCTGTATAAATATGGAAATATCTACACCGCCATATCTATAAACATGGAAATATCTACACCGCTATCTGTATAAACCTGGAAATATCTACACCGCTATCTGTATAAACATGGTAATATCTACACCACCATCTATATAAACATGGAAATATGTACACCGCCATCTGTATAAACATGGAAATATCTACAATGCCATCTGTAGAAAGATGGAAATATCTACACTTCAATCTGTGTAAACAAGGAAATACCTACACCAATATCTGTAAAATCATGGAAATATATACACCGCTATCTGTATAAAGATGGAAATATCTACACCGAGATCTGCATAAGTATGGAAATATCTTCACCGCGATCTGCATAAACATGGAAATATCTACACCGCTATCTGTGGAAACATGGAAATATCTACACAGCTATCTCTATATACATGGAAATATCTACACCGCCATCTGTATAAACATGGAAATACCTACAAGTCATCTGTATAAACATGGAAATATCTACACAGCCATCTGTATAAACATGGAAATATCTACACCGTGATCAGTATAAACATGGAAATATCTACAACGCCATCTCTGTAAACATGGAAATATCTACACTCCTATGTGTACAAACATGGAAATATCCACACCGCTATCTCTATAAACATGGAAATAACTACACCACGATCAGTAGAAACGTGGAAATATCTACATCGCTATCTCTATAAACATGGAAATAACTCCACTGCTATCTCTATAAACATCGAAATATCTACACAGCCATCTGTATAAACATGGAAATACTTACAAAGTTATCTGTAGAAACATGGAAATATCTACACAGCTATCTCTATAAACATGGAAATATCTACACCGTCATCTGCATAAACATGGAAATACCTACAAGTCATCTGTATAAACATGGAAATATCTACACAGCCATCTGTATAAACATGGAAATATCTACACAGCCATCTGTATATACATGGAAATATCTACACCGCTATCTGTATTAACATGGAAATAACTACGCCGCTATTTTTATAAACAAGGAATTATCTACACCGTCATCTGTATAAACATGGAAATATCTACACTGCTATTTGTATAAACAAGGAAATATCTACACCGCTATCTGTATAAACATGGAAATAACTACACCGCTATTTGCATAAACAAGGAAATATCTACACCGTGGTCTGTATAAACATGGAAATATCTACAACGCCACCTCTATAAACATGGAAATAACTACACCGCTATTTGCAAAAACAAGGAAATATCTACACCGTGATCAGTATAAACATGGAAATATCTACAACGCCATCTCTGTAAACATGGAAATATCTACACTCCTATGTGTACAAACATGGAAATATCCACACCGCTATCTCTATAAACATGGAAATAACTACACCACGATCAGTAGAAACGTGGAAATATCTACACCGCTATCTCTATAAACATGGAAATAACTCCACTGCTATCTCTATGAACATCGAAATATCTACACAGCCATCTGTATAAACATGGAAATACTTACAAAGTTATCTGTAGAAACATGGAAATATCTACACAGCTATCTCTATAAACATGGAAATATCTACACCGTCATCTGCATAAACATGGAAATACCTACAAGTCATCTGTATAAACATGGAAATATCTACACAGCCATCTGTATAAACATGGAAATATCTACACAGCCATCTGTATATACATGGAAATATCTACACCGCTATCTGTATTAACATGGAAATAACTACACCGCTATTTTTATAAACAAGGAATTATCTACACCGTCATCTGTATAAACATGGAAATATCTACACTGCTATTTGTATAAACAAGGAAATATCTACACCGCTATCTGTATAAACATGGAAATAACTACACCGCTATTTGCATAAACAAGGAAATATCTACACCGTGGTCTGTATAAACATGGAAATATCTACAACGCCATCTCTACAAACATGGAAATATCTACACCCCTATCTGTATAAACATGGAAATATCCACACCTCCATCTCTACAAACATGGAAATAACTACACCGTGAACAGTATAAACGTGGAAATATCTACACCGCTATCTCTATAAACATGGAAATATCTCCACTGCTATGTCTATAAACATCGAAATATCTACACCGCCATCTGTATAAACATGGAAATATCTACACCGCTATCTGCATAAACCTGGAAGTATCTACATCGCTATCTGTATAAACATGGTAATATCTACACCACCATCTATATAAACATGGAAATATCTACACCGCCATCTGTATAAACTTG
This sequence comes from Pan troglodytes, assembly GCF_028858775.2. Lineage (NCBI taxonomy): Eukaryota > Metazoa > Chordata > Mammalia > Primates > Hominidae > Pan > Pan troglodytes. The sequence goes on from NC_072408.2 coordinate 3,424,529, forward strand.
CAAATATCTACAATGCCATCTGTAGAAAGATGGAAATATCTACACCGCAATCTGTGTAAACATGGAAATATCTACACCAATATCTGTAAAAACATGGAAATATCTACACCGCTATCTGTATAAACATGGAAATATCTACACCGCGATCTGCATAAACATGGAAATATCTACACCGCGATCTGTATAAACATGGAAATATCTACACCACTATCTGTAGAAACATGGAAATATCTACACCGCGACCTGCATAAACATGGAAATATCTACAACGCGATCTGTATAAGCTTGGAAATATCTACACCGCTGTCTGTAGAAACATGGAAATATCTACACAGCTATCTCTATAAACATGGAAATATCTACACCGCCATCTCTATAAACATGGAAATACCTACAAGTCATCTGTATAAACATGGAAATATCTACACAACCATCTGTATGAACATGGAAATATCTACACAGCCATCTGTATATACATGGAAATATCTACACCGCTACCTTTATAAACATGGAAATAACTACACCGCTATTTGTATAACCAAGGAAATATCTACACCGTGATGTGTATAAACATGGAAATATCTACACTGCTATTTGTAAAACAAGGAAATATCTACACCGCTATCTGTATAAACATGGAAATAACTACACCACTATTTGCATAAACAAGGAAATATCTGCACCGTGATCTGTATAAACATGGAAATATCTACAACGCCATCTCTATAAACATGGAAATATCTGCCCCCCTATCTTTATAAACATGTAAATATCCACACCGCTATCTCTATAAACATGGAAATAACAACAACGCGATCAGTATAAACGTGGAAATATCTACACCGCTATCTCTATAAACATGGAAATATCTCCAGTGCTATCTCAATAAACATCGAAATATCTACTCCGCCATCTGTATAAACATGGAAATACTTACAAAGTTATCAGTATAAACATGGAAATATCTACACCGCCATCTGTATAAACATGGAAATATCTACAATGCCATCTGTAGAAAGATGGAAATATCTACACCGCAATCTGTGTAAACATGGAAATATCTACACCAATGTCTGTAAAAACATGGAAATATCTACACCGCCATCTGTATAAACATGGAGATATCTACACCGCCATCTGTATAAACATGGAAATATCTACACCGCTATCTGTATAAACCTGGAAATATCTGCACCGCTATCAGTATAAACACGGTAATATCTACACCACCATCTATAAACATGGAAATATCTACAACGCCATCTGTATAAACATGGAAATATCTACAATGCCATCTGTAGAAAGATGGAAATATGTACACTGCAATCTGTGTAAACATGGAAATACCTACACCAATATCTGTAAAAACATGGAAATAACTACACCGCCATCTGTATAAACATGGAAATATCTACACCGCTATCTGTATAAAGATGGAAATATCTACACCGCGATCTGCATAAGAATGGAAATATCTACACCGCGATCTGCATAAACATGGAAATATCTACACCGCGATCTGTATAAACATGGAAATAACTACACCGCTATCTGTAGAAACATGGAAATATCTACACAGCTATCTCTATAAACATGGAAATATCTACACCGCCATCTGTATAAACATGGAAATACCTACAAGTCATCTGTATAAACATGGAAATATCTACACAGCCATCTGTATAAACATGGAAATATCTACACAGCCATCTGTATATACATGGAAATATCTACACCGCTATCTATATAAACATGGAAATAACTACACCGCTATTTGTACAAACAAGGAAATATCTACACCGTGATCTGTATAAACATGGAAATATCTACAATGCTATTTGTATAAACAAGGAAATATCTACACCGCTATCTGTATAAACATGGAAATAACTACACCGCTATTTGCATAAACAAGGAAATATCTACACCGTGATCTGTATAAACATGGAAATATCTACAACGCCATCTCTATAAACATGGAAATATCTACACCCCTATCTGTATAAACATGGAAATATCCACACCGCTATCTCTATTAACATGGAAATAACTACACCGTGATCAGTATAAACGTGGATATATCTACACCGCTATCTCTATAAACATGGAAATATCTCCACTGCTATCTCTATAAACATCGAAATATATACACCTCCATCTGTATAAACATGGAAATACTTACAAATTTATCAGTATAAACATGGAAATATCTACACCGCCATCTGAATAAACATGGAAATATCAGACAGCCATGTGTACATACATGGAAATATCTACACCGCTCTCTATATAAACATGGAAATAACTACACCGCTATCTGTATATACATGGAAATATCTACACCGCTAACTACATATCCATAGAAATATCTGCGCCGCCATCTGTATAAACTTGGAAATATCTACACGGTCATCTGTGTATAGATGGAAATATCAACACCGCCATCTGTACAAATATGGAAATATCTGCACCGCTATCTGTATAAACATGGAAATATCTACACCGTGGTCTGTATAAACATGGAAATATCTACACCGCTATCTGTATAAACATGGAAATATATACACCGCTATCTCTATAAACATGGAAATATCTACACCGTGATCTGTATAAACATGGAAATACTTACACCGATATTTGTATAAACATGGAAATATCTACACCGCTATCTGTATAAACATGGAAATATCTACACCGCTATCTGTATAAACCTGGAAATATCTACACCGCTATCTGTATAAACATGGTAATATCTACACCACCATCTAAATAAACATGGAAATATATACACCGCCATCTGTATAAACATGGAAATATCTACAATGCCATCTGTAGAAAGATGGAAATATCTACACTGCAATCTGTGTAAACATGGAAATACCTACACAAATATCTGTAAAAACATGGAAATATCTACACCGCTATCTGTATAAAGATGGAAATATCTACACCGCGATCTGCATAAGCATGGAAATATCTACACCGCGATCTGCATAAACTTGGAAATATCTACACCGCTATCTGTAGAAACATGGAAATATCTACACAGCTATCTCTGTAAACATGGAAATATCTACACCGCCATCTGTATAAACATGGAAATACCTACAAGTCATCTGTATAAACATGGAAATATCTACACAGCCATCTGTATAAACATGGAAATATCTACACAGCCATCTGTATATACATGGAAATATCTACACCGCTATCTGTATAAACATGGAAATAACTACACCGCTATTTGTATAAACAAGGAAATATCTACACCGTGATCAGTATAAACATGGAAATATCTACACTGCTATTTGTATAAACAAGGAAATATCTACACCGCTATCAGTATAAACATGGAAATAACTACACCGCTATTTGCATAAACAAGGAAATATCTACACCGTGATCTGTATAAACATGGAAATATCTACAACGCCATCTCTATAAACATGGAAATATCTACACCCCTATCTGTATAAACATGGAAATATCCACACCGCTATCTCTATAAACATGGAAATAACTACACCGCGATCAGTATAAACGTGGAAATATCTACACCGCTATCTCTATAAACATGGAAATATCTCCACTGCTATCTCTATAAACATCGAAATATCTACACCACCATCTGTATAAACATGGAAATATTTACAAAGTTATCAGTATAAACATGGAAATATCTACACCGCCATCTGTATAAACATGGAAATATCTAGACAGCCATGTGTACATACATGGAAATATCTACACCGCTGTCTATATAAACATGGAAATAACTACACCGCTATCTGAATATACATGGAAATATCTACACCGCCGTCTACATATCCATAGAAATATCTGCGCCGCCATCTGTATAAACATGGAAATATCTACACAGTCATCTGTGTATAGATGGAAATATCAACACCGCCATCTGTACAAATATGGAAATATCTGCACAGCTATCTGTATAAACATGGAAATATCTACACCGTGGTCTGTATAAACATGGAAATATCTACACCGCTATCTGCATAAACATGGAAATATATACACCGCTATCTCTATAAAAATGGAAATATCTACACCGTGATCTGTATAAACATGGAAATATTTACACCGATATCTGTATAAAGATGGAAATAACTACACCGCCATCTCTAAAAACATGGAAATATCTACAAAGCCATCTGTATAAACATGGAAATATCTACACCGCTATCTGTATAAACCTGGAAATATCTACACCGCTATCTGTATAAACATGGTAATATCTACACCACCATCTAAATAAACATGGAAATATCTACACCGCCATCTGTATAAACATGGAAATATCTACAATGCCATCTGTAGAAAGATGGAAATATCTACACCGCAATCTGTGTAAACATGGAAATATCTACACCAATGTCTGTAAAAACATGGAAATATCTACACCGCCATCTGTATAAACATGGAGATATCTACACCGCCGTCTGTATAAACATGGAAATATCTACACCGCTATCTGTATAAACCTGGAAATATCTGCACCGCTATCTGTATAAACACGGTAATATCTACACCACCATCTATATAAACATGGAAATATCTACACCGCCATCTGTATAAACGTGGAAATATCTACAATGCCATCTGTAGAAAGATGGAAATATGTACACTGCAATCTGTGTAAACATGGAAATACCTACACCAATATCTGTAAAAACATGGAAATATCTACACCGCTATCTGTATAAAGATGGAAATATCTACACCGCGATCTGCATAAGCATGGAAATATCTACACCGCAATCTGCATAAACTTGGAAATATCTACACCGCTATCTGTAGAAACATGGAAATATCTACACAGCTATCTCTGTAAACATGGAAATATCTACACCGCCATCTGTATAAACATGGAAATACCTTCAAGGCATCTGTATAAACATTGAAATATCTACACAGACATCTGTATAAACATGGAAATATCTACACAGCCATCTGTATATACATGGAAATATCTACACCGCTATCTGTATAAACATGGAAATAACTAGACCGCTATTTGTAGAAACAAGGAAATATCTACACCGTGATCTGTATAAACATGGAAATATCTACACTGCTATTTGTATAAACAAGGAAATATCTACACCGCTATCTGTATAAACATGGAAATAACTACACCGCTATTTGCATAAACAAGGAAATATCTACACCGTGATCTGTATAAACATGGAAATATCTACAACGCCATCTCTATAAACATCGAAATATCTACACCACTATCTGTATAAACATGGAAATATCCACACCGCTATCTCTATAAACATGGAAATAACTACACCGCGATCAGTATAAACGTGGAAATATCTACACCGCTATCTCTATAATCATGGAAATATCTCCACTGCTATCTCTATAAACATCGAAATATCTACACCGCCATCTGTATAAACATGGAAATACCTACACCACTATCTCTATAAACCTGGAAATATCTACACCGCTATCTGTATAAACATGGTAATATCATCACCACCATCTATATAAACATGGAAATATCTACACCGCCATCTGTATAAACATGGAAATATCTACAATGCCATCTGTAGAAAGATGGAAATATCTACACCGCAATCTGTGTAAACATGGAAATATCTACACCAATATCTGTAAAAACATGGAAATATCTACACCGCTATCTGTATAAACATGGAAATATCTATACCGCGATCTGCATAAACATGGAAATATCTACACCGCGATCTGTATAAACATGGAAATATCTACACCGCTATCTGTAGAAACATGGAAATATCTACACCGCGATCTGTATAAACGTGGAAATATCTACACCGCGATCTGTATAAACATGGAAATATCTACACCGCTATCTGTAGAAACATGGAAATATCTACACAGCTATGTTTATAAACATGGAAATATCTACACCGCCATCTGTATAAACATGGAAATACCTACAAGTCATCTGTATAAACATGGAAATACCTACACAGCCATCTGTATAAACATGGAAATATCTACACAGCCATCTGTATATACATGGAAATACCTACACCGCTATCTGTATAAACATGGAAATAACTACACCGCTATTTGTATAAACAAGGAAATATCTACACTGTGATCTGTATATACATGGAAATCTCTACACTGCTATTTGTATAAACAAGGAAATATCTACACCGCTATCTGCATAAACATGGAAATAACTACACCGCTATTTGCATAAACAAGGAAATATCTACACCGTGATCTGTATAAACATGGAAATATCTACAACGCCATCTCTATAAACATGGAAATATCTACAACCCTATCTGTATAAACATGGATATATCCACACCGCTATCTCTATAAACATGGAAATAACTACACCGCGATCAGTATAAACGTGGAAATATCTACACCGCTATCTGTATAAACACGGAAATATCTACACAGCGATCTGCATAAACATGCAAATATCTACACCACGATCTGTATAAACATGGAAATATCTACACCGCTATCTGTAGAAACCTGGAAATATCTACACAGCTATCTCTATAAACATGGACATATCTACACCGCCATCTGTATAAACATGGAAATACCTACAAGTCATCTGTATAAACATGGACATATCTACACAGCCATCTGTGTAAACATGGAAATATCTACACAGCCATCTGTATATACATGGAAATATCTTCACCGCTATCTGTATAAACATGGAAATAACTAGACCGCTATTTGTATAAACAAGGAAATATCTACACCGCTATCTGTATAAACATGGACATAACTACACTGCTATTTGCATAAACAAGGAAATATCTACACCGTGATCTGTATAAACATGGAAATATCTACACTGCTATTTGTATAAACAAGGAAATATCTACACCGCTATCTGTATAAACATGGAAATAACTACACCGTTATTTGCATGAACTAGGAAATATCTACACAGTGATCTGTATAAACATGGAAATATCTACAACGCCATCCTATAAACATGGAAATATCTACACCCCTATCTGTATAAACATGGAAATATCCACACCGCTATCTCTATAAACCTGGAAATAACTACACCGCGATAAGTATAAACGTGGAAATATCTACACTGCTATCTCTATAAACATGGAAATATCTGCACTACTATCTCTATATACATCGAAATATCTACACCGCCATCTGTATAAAAATGGAAATACTGACAAAGTTATCTGTATAAACATGGAAATATCTACACTGCCATCTGTATAAACATCGAAATATCTACAAAGCCATGTGTACATATGTGGAAATATCTACACTGCTCTCTATATAAACATGGAAATAACTACACCGCTATCTGTATATACATGGAAATATCTACACCGCCATCTACATATCCATAGAAATATCTGCGCCGCCATCTGTATAAACATGGAAATATCTACACGGTCATCTGTGTATAGATGGAAATATCAACACCACCATCTGTACAAGCCTGGAAATATCTGCACCGCTATCTGTATAAACATGGAAATATCTACACCGTGGTCTCTATAAACATGGCAATATCTACACCGCTGTCTGTATAAACATGGAAATATATACACTGCTATCTCTATAAACATGGAAATATCTACACCGTAATCTGTATAAACATGGAAATATTTACAACGATATCTGTATGAACATGGAAATATCTACACCGCCATCTCTATAAACATGGAAATACCTACACCGCCATCTGTATAAACATGGAAATATCTACACCGCTATCTGTATAAACTTGGAAATATCTACACCGCTATCTGTATAAACATGGTAATATCTACACCACCATCTATATAAACATGGAAATATCTACATCGCCGTCTGTATGAACATGGAAATATCTACAATGCCATCTGTAGAAAGATGGAAATATCTACACCGCAATCTGTGTAAACATGGAAATATCTACACCAATATCTGTAAAAACATGGAAATATCTACACCGCTATCTCTATAAACATGGAAATATCTACACCGCGATCTGCATAAACATGGAAATGTCTACACCACGATCTGTATAAACATGGAAATATCTACACCGCTATCTGTAGAAACATGGAAATATCTACACAGCTATCTCTATAAACATGGAAATATCTACACCGCCATCTGTATAGACATGGAAATACCTACAAGTCATCTGTATAAACATGGAAATATCTACACAGCCATCTGTATAAACATGGAAATATCTACACAGCCATCTGTATATACATGGAAATATCTACACCGCTATCTGTATAAACATGGAAATAACTACACCGCTATTTGTATAAACAAGGAAATATCTACACTGTGATCTGTATAAACATGGAAATATCTACAATGCTATTTGTATAAACAAGGAAATATCTACACCGCTATCTGTATAAACATGGAAATAACTACACCGCTATTTGCATAAACAAGGAAATATCTACAACGTGATCTGTATAAACATGGAAATATCTACAATGCCATCTCTATAAACATGGAAATATCTACACCCCTATCTGTATAAACATGGAAATATCCACACCGCTATCTCTATAAACATGGAAATATCTACACCGTGATCAGTATAAACGTGGAAATATCTACACCGCTATCTCTATAAACATGGAAATATCTCCACTACTATCTCTATAAACATCGAAATATCTACACCGCCATCTGTATAAACATGGAAATACTGACGAAGTTATCTGTATAAACATGGAAAGATCTACACCGTCATCTGTATAAACATGGAAATATCTACACAGCCATGTGTACATATATGGATATATCTACACCGCTCTCAATATAAACATGGAAATAACTACACCGCTATCTGTATATACGTGGAAATATCTACACTGCCATCTACATATCCATAGAAATATCTGCGCCGCCATCTGTATAAACATGGAAATATCTACACGGTCATCTGTGTATAGATGGAAATATCAACACCGCCATCTGTACAAACATGGAAATATCTGCACCACTATCTGTGTAAACATGGAAATATCTACACCGTGGTCTGTAAAAACATGGAAATATCTACACCGCTATCTGTGTAAATATGGAAATATATACATCGCTATCTGTATAAACATGGAAATACCTACACCGTGATCTGTATAAACAAAGAAATATTTACAACGATATCTGTATAAACATGGAAATATCTACATCGCCAACTCTATAAACATGGAAATATCTACACCGCCATCTGTATAAACATGGAAATATCTAAACAGCTATCTGTATAAACCTGGAAATATCTACACCACTATCTGTATAAACATGGTAATATCTATACCACCATCTATATAAACATGGAAATATCTACACCGCCATCTGTATAAACATGGAAATATCTACAATGCCATCTGTAGAAAGATGGAAATATCTACACCGCAATCTGTGTAAACATGGAAATATCTACACCAATATCTGTAAAAACATGGAAATATCTACACCGCTATCTGTATAATCATGTAAATATCTACACCGCGATCTACATTAACATGGAAATATCTACACCGCGAACTGTATAAACTTGGAAATATCTACACCGCTATCTGTAGAAACATGGAAATATCTACACGGTGATCTGTATAAACATGGAAATATCTACACCGCGATCTGTATAAACATGGAAATATCTACACCGCTATCAGTAGAAACATGGAAATATCTACACAGCTATCTCTATAAACATGGAAATATCTACACTGCCATCTGTATAAACATGGAAATACCTACAAGTCATCTGTATAAACATGGAAATATCTACACAACCATCTGTATAAACATGGAAATATCTACACAGCCATCTGTATATACCTGGAAATATCTAGACCGCTATCTGTATAAACATGGAAATAAGTACACCGCTATTTGCATAAACAAGGAAATATCTACACCGTGATCTGTATAAACATGGAAATATCTACAACGCCATCTCTATAAACATGGAAATATCTACACCCCTATCTGTATAAACATGGAAATATCCACACCGCTATCTCTAAATACATGGAAATAACTACACCGTGATCAGTATAAACGTGGAAATATCTACACCGCTATCTCAATAAACATGGAAATATCTCCACTATCTCTATAAACATCGAAATATCTACACCGCCATCTGTATAAACATGTAAATACTTACAAAGTTATCTGTATAAACATGGAAATATCTACACCGCCATCTGTATAAACATGGAAATATCTACACAGCCATGTGTACATATATGGAAATATCTACACCGCTCTCTATATAAACATGGAAATAACGAAACCGCTATCTGTATATACATGGAAATATCTACACCGCCATCTACATATCCACAGAAATATCTGCGCCGCCATCTGTATAAACATGGAAATATCTACACGGTCATCTGTGTATAGATGGAAATATCAACACCGCCATCTGTACAAACATGGAAATATCTGCACCGCTATCTGTATAAACATGGAAATATCTACACCGTGGTCTGTAAAAACATGGAAATATCTACACCGCTATCTGTATAAATATGGAAATATATACATCGCTATCTGTATAAACATGGAAATACCTACACCGTGATCTGTATAAACATGGAAATATTTACAACGATATCTGTATAAACATGGAAATATATACACCGCCATCTCTATAAACATGGAAATATCTACACCGCCATCTGTATAAACATGGAAATATCTACACCGCTATCTGTATAAACCTGGAAATATCTACACCGCGATCTGTTAAAAACATGGAAATATCTACACCGCGATCTGCATAAAAATGGAAATATCTACACCGCGATCTGTATAAACATGGAAATATCTACACCGCTATCTGTAGGAACATGGAAATATCTACACAGCTATCTCTATAAACATGGAAATATCTACACCGCCATCTGTATAAACATGGAAATACCTACAATCATCTGTATAAACATGGAATTATCTATACAGCCATCTGTATAAACATGGAAATATCTACACAGCCATCTGTATATATATGGAAATATCTAGACCGCTATCTGTATAAACATGGAAATAAGTACACCGCTATTTGCATAAACAAGGAAATATCTACACCGATATCTGTATAAACATGGAAATATCTACACCGCCATCTCTATAAACATGGAAATATCTACACCGCCATCTGTATAAACCCGGAAATATCTACACCGCTATCTGTATAAACCTGGAAATATCTATACCGCTATCTGTATAAACATGGTAATATCTACTCCACCATCTATATAAACATGGAAATATCTACACCGCCATCTGTATAAACATGGAAATATCTACAATGCCATCTGTAGAAAGATGGAAATATCTACACTGCAATCTGCGTAAACATGGAAATACCTACACCAATATCTGTAAAAACATGGAAATATCTACACCGCTATCTGTATAAAGATGGAAATATCTACACCGCGATCTGCATAAGCATGGAAATATCTACACCGCGATCTGCATAAACTTGGAAATATCTACACCGCTATCTGTAGAAACATGGAAATAACTACACCGCTATTTGCATAAACAAGGAAATATCTACACCGTGATCTGTATAAACATGGAAATATCTACAACGCCATCTCTATAAACATGGAAATATCTACACCCCTATCTGTATAAACATGAAAATATCCACACCGCTATCTCCATAAACATGGAAATATCTACACCGCGATCTGTATAAACATGGAAATAACTACACCGCTATCTGTAGAAACATGGAAATATCTACACAGCTATCTCTATAAACATGGAAATATCTACACCGCGATCTGTATAAACATGGAAATACCTACAAGCCATCTGTATAAACATGGAAATATCTACACCGCCATCTCTATAAACATGGAAATATCTACACAGCCATGTGTACATACATGGAAATATCTACACCGCTCTCTATATAAACATAGAAATATCTACACCGCTCTCTGTATATACATGGAAATATCTACACCGCCATCTATATATCCATAGAAATAACTGCGCTGCCATCTGTATAAACATGGAAATATCTACAGGGTCATCTGTGTATAGATGGAAATATCAACACCGCCATCTGTACAAACGTGGAAATATCTGCACCGCTATCTGTATAAACATGGAAATATCTACACCGTGGTCTGTATAAACATGGAAATATCTACACCGCTATCTGTATAAACATGGAAATATATACACCGCTATCTCTATAAACATGGAAATATCTACACCGTGATCTGTATAAACATGGAAATATTTACACCGCTATCTGTATAAACATGGAAATAACTACACCGCTATTTGTATAAACAAGGAAATATCTACACCGTGATCTGTATAAACATGGAAATATCTACACCGCTATCTGTATAAACATGGAAATATCTACACCGCTATCTCTATAAACATGGAAATATCTACACCGCGATCTGTATAAACATGGAAATATTTACACCGATATGTGTATAAACATGGAAATATCTACACCGCCATCTCTATAAACATGGAGATATCTACACCGCCATCTGTATAAACATGGAAATATCTACACCGCTATCTGTATAAACCTGGAAATATCTACACCGCTATCTGTATAAACACGGTAATATCTACACCACCATCTATATAAACATGGAAATATCTACACCGCCATCTGTATAAACATGGAAATATCTACAATGCCATCTGTAGAAAGATGGAAATATGTACACTGCAATCTGTGTAAACATGGAAATACCTACACCAATATCTGTAAAAACATGGAAATATCTACACCGCTATCTGTATAAAGATGGAAATATCTACACCGCTATCTGCATAAGCATGGAAATATCTACACCGCGATCTGCATAAACATGGAAATATCTACACCGCTATCTGTAGAAACATGGAAATATCTACACTGCGATCTGCATAAACATGGAAATATCTACACCGCGATCTGTATAAACATGGAAATAACTACACCGCTATCTGTAGAAACATGGAAATATCTACACAGCTATCTCTATAAACATGGAAATATCTACACCGCCATCTGTATAAACATGGAAATACCTACAAGTCATGTGTATAAACATGGAATTATCTACACAGCCATCTGTATAAACATGGAAATATCTACACAGCCATCTGTATATACATGGAAATATCTACACCGCTATCTGTATAAACATGGAAATAACTACACCGCTATTTGTATAAACAAGGAAATATCTACACCGTGATCTGTATAAACATGGAAATATCTACACTGCTATTTGTATAAACAAGGAAATATCTACACCGCTATCTGTATAAACATGGAAATAACTACACCGCTATTTGCATAAACAAGGAAATATCTACACCGTGATCTGTATAAACATGGAAATATCTACAACGCCGTCTCTATAAACATGGAAATATCTACACCACGGTCTGTATAAACATGGAAATATCCACACCGCTATCTCTATAAACATGGAAATAACTACACCGCGATCAGTATAAACGTGGAAATATCTACACCGCTATCTCTACAAACATGGAAATATCTCCACTGCTATCTCTATAAACATCGAAATATCTACACCACCATCTGTATAAACATGGAAATACTTACAAAGTTATGTGTATAAACATGGAAATATCTACACCGCCATCTGTATAAACATGGAAATATCTACACAGCCATGTGTACATACATGGAAATATCTACACTGCTCTCTATATAAACATGGAAATAACTACACCGCTATCTTTATATACATGGAAATATCTACACCGCCAACTACATAACCATAGAAATATCTGCGCCGCCATCTGTATAAACATGGAAATATCTACACGGTCATCTGTGTATAGATGGAAGTATCAACACTGCCATCTGTACAAACATGGAAATATCCGCACCGCTATCTGTATAAACATGGAAATATCTACACCGTGCTCTGTATAAACATGGAAATACCTACACCGCTATCTGTATAAACATGGAAATATATACACCGCTATCTCTATAAACATGGAAATATCTACACCGTGATCTGTATAAACATGGAAATATTTACACCGATATGTGTATAAACATGGAAATATCTACACCGCCATCTCTATAAACATGGAGATATCTACACCGCCATCTGTATAAACATGGAAATATCTACACCGCTATCTGTATAAACCTGGAAGTATCTACACCGCTATCTGTATAAACACGGTAATATCTTCACCACCATCTATTTAAACATGGAAATATCTACACCGCCATCTGTAAAAACATGGAAATATCTACAATGCCATCTGTAGAAAGATGGAAATATGTACACTGCAATCTGTGTAAACATGGAAATACCTACACCAATATCTGTAAAAACATGGAAATATCTACACAGCCATGTGTACATACATGGAAATATCTACACTGCTCTCTATACAAACATGGAAATAACAACACCGCTATCTGTATATACATGGAAATATCTACACCGCCATCTACATATCCATAGAAATATCTGCGCCGCCATCTGTATAAAGATGGAAATATCTACACGGTCATCTGTGTATAGATGGAAATATCAACACCGCCATCTGTACAAACATGGAAATATCTGCACCGCTATCTGTATAAACATGGAAATATCTACACCGTGGTCTGTATAAACATGGAAATATCTACAATGCCATCTGTTGAAAGATGGAAATATCTACACCGAAATCTGTGTAAACATGGAAATATCTACACCAATGTCTTTAAAAACATGTAAATATCTACACCGCTATCTGTATAATCATGGAAATATCTACACCGCAATCTGTATAAACATGGAAATATCTACACCGCTATCTGTAGAAACATGGAAATATTTACACCGCGATCTGCATAAACATGGAAATATCTACACCGCGATCTGTATAAACATGTAAATATCTACACTGCGATCTGTATAGACATGTAAATATCTACACCGCTATCTGTAGAAACATGGAAATATCTACACCGCTATCTGTATAAACCTGGAAATATCTACACCACTATCTGTATAAACACGGTAATATCTACACCACCATCTATATAAACATGGAAATATCTACACCGCCATCTGTATAAACATGGAAATATCTACAATGCCATCTGTAGAAAGATGGAAATATGTACACTGCAATCTGTGTAAACATGGAAATACCTACACCAATATCTGTAAAAACATGGAAATATCTACACCGCTATCTGTATAAAGATGGAAATATCTACACCGCGATCTGCATAAGCATGGAAATATCTACACCGCGATCTGCATAAACATGGAAATATCTACACCGCGATCTGTAGAAACATGGAAATATCTACACTGCGATCTGCATAAACATGGAAATATATACACCGCGATCTGTATAAACATGGAAATAACTACACCGCTATCTGTAGAAACATGGAAATATCTACACAGCTATCTCTATAAACATGGAAATATCTACACCGCCATCTGTATAAACATGGAAATACCTACAAGTCATGTGTATAAACATGGAAATATCTACACAGCCATCTGTATAAACATGGAAATATCTACACAGCCATCTGTATATACATGGAAATATCTACACCGCTATCTGTATAAACATGGAAATAACTACACCGCTATTTGTATAAACAAGGAAATATCTACACCGTGATCTGTATAAACATGGAAATATCTACACTGCTATTTGTATAAACAAGGAAATATCTACACCGCTATCTGTATAAACATGGAAATAACTACACCGCTATTTGCATAAACAAGGAAATATCTAAACCGTGATCTGTATAAACATGGAAATATCTACAACGCCATCTCTATAAACATGGAAATATCTACACCACTATCTGTATAAACATGGAAATATCCACACCGCTATCTTTATAAACATGGAAGTAACTACACCGCGAACAGTATAAACGTGGAATTATCTACACCGCTATCTCTATAAACATGGAAATATCTCCACTGCTATCTCTTTAAACATCGAAATATCTACACCGCCATCTGTATAAACGTGGAAATACTTACAAAGTTATCTGTATAAACATGGAAATATCTACACCGCCATCTGTATAAACATGGAAATATCTACACAGCCATGTGTACATACATGGAAATATCTACACCGCTCTCTATACAAACATAGAAATAACTACACCACTCTCTGTATGTACATGGAAATATCTACACCGCCATCTACGTATCCATAGAAATATCTGCGCAGCCATCTGTATAAACATAGAAATATCTACACCACTCTCTGTATATACATGGAAATATCTACACCGCCATCTACGTATCCATAGAAATATCTGCGCAGCCATCTGTATAAACATGGAAATATCTACACGGTCATCTGTGTATAGATGGAAGTATCAACACTGCCATCTGTACAAACATGGAAATATCCGCACCGCTATCTGTATAAACATGGAAATATCTACACCGTGGTCTGTATAAACATGGAAATATCTACACCGCTATCTGTACAAACAAGGAAATATATACACCGCTATCTCTATAAACATTGAAATATCTACACCGTGATCTGTATAAACATGGAAATATTTACACCGATATGTGTATAAACATGGAAATCTCTACACCGCCATCTCTATAAACATGGAAATATCTACACCGCGATCTGTATAAACATGGAAATAACTACACCGCTATCTGTAGAAACATGGAAATATATACATAGCTATCTCTATAAACATGGAAATATCTACACCGCCATCTGTATAAACATGGAAATATCTACACAGCCATCTGTATATACATGGAAATATCTACACCGCTATCTGTATAAACATGGAAATAACTACACCGCTATTTGTATAAACAAGGAAATATCTACACCGTGATCTGTATAAACATGGAAATATCTACACTGCTATTTTTATAAACAAGGAAATATCTACACCGTGATCTGTATAAACTTGGAAATATCTACAACGCCATCTCTATAAACATGGAAATATCTACACCACTATCTGTATAAACATGGAAATATCCACACCGCTATCTTTATAAACATGGAAATAACTACACCGTGAACAGTATAAACGTGGAATTATCTACACCGCTATCTCTATAAACATGGAAATATATACACTGCTATCTCTTTAAACATCGAAATATCTACACCGCCATCTGTATAAACGTGGAAATACTTACAAAGTTATCTTTATAAACATGGAAATATCTACACCGCCATCTGTATAAACATGGAAATATCTACACAGCCATGTGTACATACATGGAAATATGTACACCGCTCTCTATATAAACATAGAAATAACTACACCACTCTCTGTATATACATGGAAATATCTACACCGCCATCTACGTATCCATAGAAATATCTGCGCAGCCATCTGTATAAACATGGAAATATCTACACGGTCATCTGTGTATAGATGGAAGTATCAACACTGCCATCTGTACAAACATGGAAATATCTGCACCGCTATCTGTATAAACATGGAAATATCTACACCGTGGTCTGTATAAACATGGAAATATCTACACCGCTATCTGTATAAACAAGGAAATATATACACCGCTATCTCTATAAACATGGAAATATCTACACCGTGATCTGTATAAACATGGAAATATTTACACCGATATGTGTATAAACATGGAAATCTCTACACCGCCATCTCTATAAACATGGAAATATCTACACCGCGATCTGTATAAACATGGAAATAACTACACCGCTATCTGTAGAAACATGGAAATATATACATAGCTATCTCTATAAACATGGAAATATCTACACCGCCATCTGTATAAACATGGAAATATCTACACAGCCATCTGTATATACATGGAAATATCTACACCGCTATCTGTATAAACATGGAAATAACTACACCGCTATTTGTATAAACAAGGAAATATCTACACCGTGATCTGTATAAACATGGAAATATCTACACTGCTATTTTTATAAACAAGGAAATATCTACACCGTGATCTGTATAAACATGGAAATA
This sequence comes from Pan troglodytes, assembly GCF_028858775.2. Classification (NCBI taxonomy): domain Eukaryota; kingdom Metazoa; phylum Chordata; class Mammalia; order Primates; family Hominidae; genus Pan; species Pan troglodytes. The sequence continues at coordinate 3,442,563 of NC_072408.2, forward strand.
ACTACACCACTATTTGTATAAACAAGGAAATATCTACACCGTGATCTGTATAAACATGGAAATATCTACACTGCTATTTTTATAAACAAGGAAATATCTACACCGATATCTGTATAAACATGGAAATATCTACAACGCCATCTCTATAAAAATGGAAATATCTATACCACTATCTGTATAAACATGGAAATATCCACACCGCTATCTCTATAAACATGGCAATAACTACACCGCGATCAGTATAAACGTGGAAATATCTACACCGCTATCTCTATAAACATGGAAATATCTCCACTGCTATCTCTATAAACATCGAAATATCTACACCGCCATCTGTATAAACATGGAAATACTTACAAAGTTATTTGTATAAACATGGAAATATCTACACCGCCATCTGTATAAACATGGAAATATCTACACAGCCATGTGTACATACATGGAAATATCTACACCGCTCTCTATATAAACATAGAAATATCTACACCGCTATCTGTATATACAAGGAAATATCTACACCGCCATCTATATAACCATAGAAATAACTGCGCCGCCATCTGTATAAACATGGAAATATCTACAGGGTCATCTGTGTATAGATGGAAATATCAACACCGCCATCTGTACAAACATGGAAATATCTGCACCGCTATCTGTATAAACATGGAAATATCTACACCGTGGTATGTATAAACATGGAAATATCTACACCGCTATCTGTATAAACATGCAAATATATACACCGCTATCTCTATAAACATGGAAATATCTACACCGTGATCTGTATAAACATGGAAATATTTACACCGCTATCTGTATAAACATGGAAATAACTACACTGCTATTTGTATAAACAAGGAAATATCTACACCGTGATCTGTAGAAACATGGAAATATCTACACCGCTATCTGTATAAACATGGAAATATCTACACCGCTATCTCTATAAACATGGAAATATCTACACCGCGATCTGTATAAACATGGAAATATTTACACCGATATGTGTATAAACATGGAAATATCTACACCGCCATCTCTATAAACATGGAGATATCTACACCGCCATCTGTATAAACATGGAAATATCTACACCGCTATCTGTATAAACCTGGAAATATCTATACCGCTATCTGTATAAACACGGTAATATCTACACCACCATCTATATAAACATGGAAATATCTACACCGCCATCTGTATAAACATGGAAATATCTACAATGCCATCTGTAGAAAGATGGAAATATGTACACTGCAATCTGTGTAAACATGGAAATACCTACACCAATATCTGTAAAAACATGGAAATATCTACACCGCTATCTGTATAAAGATGGAAATATCTACACCGCGATCTGCATAAGCATGGAAATATCTACACCACGATCTGCATAAACTTGGAAATATCTACACCGCTATCTGTAGAAACATGGAAATATCTACACTGCGATCTGCATAAACATGGAAATATATACACCGCGATCTGTATAAACATGGAAATAACTACACCGCTATCTGTAGAAACATGGAAATATCTACACAGCTATCTCTATAAACATGGAAATATCTACACCGCCATCTGTATAAACATGGAAATACCTACAAGTCATGTGTATAAACATAGAAATATCTACACAGCCATCTGTAAAAACATGGAAATATCTACACAGCCATCTGTATATACATGGAAATATCTACACCGCTATCTGTATAAACATGGAAATAACTACACCGCTATTTGTATAAACAAGGAAATATCTACACCGTGATCTGTATAAACATGGAAATATCTACACTGCTATTTGTATAAACAAGGAAATATCTACACCGCTATCTGTATAAACATGGAAATAACTACACCGCTATTTGCATAAACAAGGAAATATCTACACCGTGATCTGTATAAACATGGAAATATCTACAACGCCATCTCTATAAACATGGAAATATCTACACCACTATCTGTATAAACATGGAAATATCCACACCGCTATCTCTATAAACATGGAAATAACTACACCGCGATCAGTATAAACGTGGAAATAACTACACCGCTATCCCTACAAACATGGAAATATCTCCACTGCTATCTCTATAAACATCGAAATATCTACACCACCATCTGTATAAACATGGAAATACTTACAAAGTTATTTGTATAAACATGGAAATATCTACACCGCCATCTGTATAAACATGGAAATATCTACACAGCCATGTGTACATACATGGAAATATCTACACCGCTCTCTATATAAACATGGAAATAACTACACCGCTATCTTTATATACATGGAAATATCTACACCGCCAACTACATATCCATAGAAATATCTGCGCCGCCATCTGTATAAACATGGAAATATCTACAGAGTCATCTGTGTATAGATGGAAGTATCAACACTGCCATCTGTACAAACATGGAAATATCCGCACCGCTATCTGTATAAACATGGAAATATCTACACCGTGCTCTGTATAAACATGGAAATATCTACACCGCTATCTGTATAAACATGGAAATATATACACCGCTATCTCTATAAACATGGAAATATCTACACAGCCATCTGTATAAACATGGAAATATCTACACAGCCATCTGTATATACATGGAAATATCTACACCGCTATCTGTATAAACATGGAAATAACTACACCGCTATTTGTATAAACAAGGAAATATCTACACCGTGATCTGTATAAACATGGAAATATCTACACTGCTATTTGTATAAACAAGGAAATATCTACACCGCTATCTGTATAAACATGGAAATAACTACACCGCTATTTGCATAAACAAGGAAATATCTAAACCGTGATCTGTATAAACATGGAAATATCTACAACGCCATCTCTATAAACATGGAAATATCTACACCACTATCTGTATAAACATGGAAATATCCACACCGCTATCTTTATAAACATGGAAGTAACTACACCGCGAACAGTATAAACGTGGAATTATCTACACCGCTATCTCTATAAACATGGAAATATCTCCACTGCTATCTCTTTAAACATCGAAATATCTACACCGCCATCTGTATAAACGTGGAAATACTTACAAAGTTATCTGTATAAACATGGAAATATCTACACCGCCATCTGTATAAACATGGAAATATCTACACAGCCATGTGTACATACATGGAAATATCTACACCGCTCTCTATACAAACATAGAAATAACTACACCACTCTCTGTATATACATGGAAATATCTACACCGCCATCTACGTATCCATAGAAATATCTGCGCAGCCATCTGTATAAACATAGAAATATCTACACCACTCTCTGTATATACATGGAAATATCTACACCGCCATCTACGTATCCATAGAAATATCTGCGCAGCCATCTGTATAAACATGGAAATATCTACACGGTCATCTGTGTATAGATGGAAGTATCAACACTGCCATCTGTACAAACATGGAAATATCCGCACCGCTATCTGTATAAACATGGAAATATCTACACCGTGGTCTGTATAAACATGGAAATATCTACACCGCTATCTGTACAAACAAGGAAATATATACACCGCTATCTCTATAAACATTGAAATATCTACACCGTGATCTGTATAAACATGGAAATATTTACACCGATATGTGTATAAACATGGAAATCTCTACACCGCCATCTCTATAAACATGGAAATATCTACACCGCGATCTGTATAAACATGGAAATAACTACACCGCTATCTGTAGAAACATGGAAATATATACATAGCTATCTCTATAAACATGGAAATATCTACACCGCCATCTGTATAAACATGGAAATATCTACACAGCCATCTGTATATACATGGAAATATCTACACCGCTATCTGTATAAACATGGAAATAACTACACCGCTATTTGTATAAACAAGGAAATATCTACACCGTGATCTGTATAAACATGGAAATATCTACACTGCTATTTTTATAAACAAGGAAATATCTACACCGTGATCTGTATAAACTTGGAAATATCTACAACGCCATCTCTATAAACATGGAAATATCTACACCACTATCTGTATAAACATGGAAATATCCACACCGCTATCTTTATAAACATGGAAATAACTACACCGTGAACAGTATAAACGTGGAATTATCTACACCGCTATCTCTATAAACATGGAAATATATACACTGCTATCTCTTTAAACATCGAAATATCTACACCGCCATCTGTATAAACGTGGAAATACTTACAAAGTTATCTTTATAAACATGGAAATATCTACACCGCCATCTGTATAAACATGGAAATATCTACACAGCCATGTGTACATACATGGAAATATGTACACCGCTCTCTATATAAACATAGAAATAACTACACCACTCTCTGTATATACATGGAAATATCTACACCGCCATCTACGTATCCATAGAAATATCTGCGCAGCCATCTGTATAAACATGGAAATATCTACACGGTCATCTGTGTATAGATGGAAGTATCAACACTGCCATCTGTACAAACATGGAAATATCTGCACCGCTATCTGTATAAACATGGAAATATCTACACCGTGGTCTGTATAAACATGGAAATATCTACACCGCTATCTGTATAAACAAGGAAATATATACACCGCTATCTCTATAAACATGGAAATATCTACACCGTGATCTGTATAAACATGGAAATATTTACACCGATATGTGTATAAACATGGAAATCTCTACACCGCCATCTCTATAAACATGGAAATATCTACACCGCGATCTGTATAAACATGGAAATAACTACACCGCTATCTGTAGAAACATGGAAATATATACATAGCTATCTCTATAAACATGGAAATATCTACACCGCCATCTGTATAAACATGGAAATATCTACACAGCCATCTGTATATACATGGAAATATCTACACCGCTATCTGTATAAACATGGAAATAACTACACCGCTATTTGTATAAACAAGGAAATATCTACACCGTGATCTGTATAAACATGGAAATATCTACACTGCTATTTTTATAAACAAGGAAATATCTACACCGTGATCTGTATAAACATGGAAATAACTACACCACTATTTGTATAAACAAGGAAATATCTACACCGTGATCTGTATAAACATGGAAATATCTACACTGCTATTTTTATAAACAAGGAAATATCTACACCGATATCTGTATAAACATGGAAATATCTACAACGCCATCTCTATAAAAATGGAAATATCTATACCACTATCTGTATAAACATGGAAATATCCACACCGCTATCTCTATAAACATGGCAATAACTACACCGCGATCAGTATAAACGTGGAAATATCTACACCGCTATCTCTATAAACATGGAAATATCTCCACTGCTATCTCTATAAACATCGAAATATCTACACCGCCATCTGTATAAACATGGAAATACTTACAAAGTTATTTGTATAAACATGGAAATATCTACACCGCCATCTGTATAAACATGGAAATATCTACACAGCCATGTGTACATACATGGAAATATCTACACCGCTCTCTATATAAACATAGAAATATCTACACCGCTATCTGTATATACAAGGAAATATCTACACCGCCATCTATATAACCATAGAAATAACTGCGCCGCCATCTGTATAAACATGGAAATATCTACAGGGTCATCTGTGTATAGATGGAAATATCAACACCGCCATCTGTACAAACATGGAAATATCTGCACCGCTATCTGTATAAACATGGAAATATCTACACCGTGGTATGTATAAACATGGAAATATCTACACCGCTATCTGTATAAACATGCAAATATATACACCGCTATCTCTATAAACATGGAAATATCTACACCGTGATCTGTATAAACATGGAAATATTTACACCGCTATCTGTATAAACATGGAAATAACTACACTGCTATTTGTATAAACAAGGAAATATCTACACCGTGATCTGTAGAAACATGGAAATATCTACACCGCTATCTGTATAAACATGGAAATATCTACACCGCTATCTCTATAAACATGGAAATATCTACACCGCGATCTGTATAAACATGGAAATATTTACACCGATATGTGTATAAACATGGAAATATCTACACCGCCATCTCTATAAACATGGAGATATCTACACCGCCATCTGTATAAACATGGAAATATCTACACCGCTATCTGTATAAACCTGGAAATATCTATACCGCTATCTGTATAAACACGGTAATATCTACACCACCATCTATATAAACATGGAAATATCTACACCGCCATCTGTATAAACATGGAAATATCTACAATGCCATCTGTAGAAAGATGGAAATATGTACACTGCAATCTGTGTAAACATGGAAATACCTACACCAATATCTGTAAAAACATGGAAATATCTACACCGCTATCTGTATAAAGATGGAAATATCTACACCGCGATCTGCATAAGCATGGAAATATCTACACCGCGATCTGCATAAACTTGGAAATATCTACACCGCTATCTGTAGAAACATGGAAATATCTACACTGCGATCTGCATAAACATGGAAATATATACACCGCGATCTGTATAAACATGGAAATAACTACACCGCTATCTGTAGAAACATGGAAATATCTACACAGCTATCTCTATAAACATGGAAATATCTACACCGCCATCTGTATAAACATGGAAATACCTACAAGTCATGTGTATAAACATAGAAATATCTACACAGCCATCTGTAAAAACATGGAAATATCTACACAGCCATCTGTATATACATGGAAATATCTACACCGCTATCTGTATAAACATGGAAATAACTACACCGCTATTTGTATAAACAAGGAAATATCTACACCGTGATCTGTATAAACATGGAAATATCTACACTGCTATTTGTATAAACAAGGAAATATCTACACCGCTATCTGTATAAACATGGAAATAACTACACCGCTATTTGCATAAACAAGGAAATATCTACACCGTGATCTGTATAAACATGGAAATATCTACAACGCCATCTCTATAAACATGGAAATATCTACACCACTATCTGTATAAACATGGAAATATCCACACCGCTATCTCTATAAACATGGAAATAACTACACCGCGATCAGTATAAACGTGGAAATAACTACACCGCTATCCCTACAAACATGGAAATATCTCCACTGCTATCTCTATAAACATCGAAATATCTACACCACCATCTGTATAAACATGGAAATACTTACAAAGTTATTTGTATAAACATGGAAATATCTACACCGCCATCTGTATAAACATGGAAATATCTACACAGCCATGTGTACATACATGGAAATATCTACACCGCTCTCTATATAAACATGGAAATAACTACACCGCTATCTTTATATACATGGAAATATCTACACCGCCAACTACATATCCATAGAAATATCTGCGCCGCCATCTGTATAAACATGGAAATATCTACAGAGTCATCTGTGTATAGATGGAAGTATCAACACTGCCATCTGTACAAACATGGAAATATCCGCACCGCTATCTGTATAAACATGGAAATATCTACACCGTGCTCTGTATAAACATGGAAATATCTACACCGCTATCTGTATAAACATGGAAATATATACACCGCTATCTCTATAAACATGGAAATATCTACACCGCGATCTGTATAAACATGGAAATATTTACACCGATATGTGTATAAACATGGAAATATCTACACCGCCATCTCTATAAACATGGAAATATCTACACCGCCATTTGTATAAACCTGGAAATATCTACACCGCTATCTGTATGAACCTGGAAATATCTACACCGCTCTCTGTATAAACATGGTAATATCTACTCCACCATCTATATAAACATGGAAATATCTACACCGCCATCTGTATAAACATGGAAATATCTACAATGCCATCTGTAGAAAGATGGAAATATCTACACTGCAATCTGTGTAAACATGGAAATAACTACACCAATATCTGTAAAAACATGGAAATATCTACACCGCTATCTGTATAAAGATGGAAATATCTACACCGCGATCTGCATAAGCATGGAAATATCTACACCGCGATCTGCATAAACTTTGAAATATCTACACCGCTATCTGTAGAAACATGGAAATATCTACACAGCTATGTCTGTAAACATGGAAAAATCTACACCGCCATCTGTATAAACATGGAAATACCTTCAAGTCATCTGTATAAACATGGAAATATCTACACAGACATCTGTATAAACATGGAAATATCTACACAGCCATCTGTATATACATGGAAATACCTACACCGCTATCTGTATAAACATGGAAATAACTACACCGCTATTTGTATAAACAAGGAAATATCTACACTGTGATCTGTATAAACATGGAAATATCTACACTGCTATTTGTATAAACAAGGAAATATCTACACCGCTATCTGTATAAACATGGAAATAACTACACCGCTATTTGCATAAACAAGGAAATATCTACACCGTGATCTGTATAAACATGGAAATATCTACAACGCCATCTCTATAAACATGGAAATATCTACACCACTATCTGTATAAACATGGAAATATCCACACCGCTATCTCTATAAACATGGAAATAACTACACCGCGGTCAGTATAAACGTGGAAATATCTACACCGCTATCTCTATAAACATGGAAATATCTCCACTGCTATCTCTATAAACATCGAAATATCTACACCGCCATCTGTATAAACATGGAAATATCTACACAGCCATGTGTACTTACATGGAAATATCTACACCGCTCTCTATATAAACATAGAAATAACTACACCGCTATCTGTATATACATGGAAATATCTACACCGCCATCTACATATCCATAGAAATATCTGCGCCGCCATATGTATAAACATGGAAATATCTACACGGTCATCTGTGTATAGATGGAAATATCAACACCGCCATCTGTACAAACATGGAAATATTTGCACCGCTATCTGTATAAACATGGAAATATCTACACCGTGGTCTGTATAAACATGGAAATATCTACACCGCTATCTGTATAAACATGGAAATATATACACCGCTATCTCTATAAACATGGAAATATATACACCGCTATCTCTATAAACATGGAAATATCTACACCGTGATCTGTATAAACATGGAAATATTTACACCGATATCTGTATAAACATGGAAATATCGACACCGCCATCTCTATAAACATGAAAATATCTACACCGCCATCTGTATAAACCTGGAAATATCTACACCGCTATCTGTATAAACCTGGAAATATCTACACCGCTATCTGTATAAACATGGTAATATCTACACCACCATCTATATAAACATGGAAATATCTACACCGCCATGTGTATAAACACGGAAATATCTACAATGCCATCTGTAGAAAGATGGAAATATCTACACTGCAATCTGTGGTAACATGGAAATACCTACACCAATCTCTGTAAAAACATGGAAATATCTACACCGCTATCTGTATAAAGATGGAAATATCTACACCGCGATCTGCATAAGCATGGAAATATCTACACCGCGATCTGCATAAACATGGAAATATCTACACCGCTATCTGTAGAAACATGGAAATATCTACACCGCGATCTGCATAAACATGGAAATTTCTACACCGCGATCTGTATAAACATGGAAATAACTACACCGCTATCTGTAGAAACATGGAAATATCTACACAGCGATCTCTATAAACATGGAAATATCTACACCGCCATCTGTATAAACATGGAAATAACTACAAGTCATCTGTATAAACATGGAAATATCTACACAGCCATCTGTATAAACATGGAAATATCTACACAGCCATCTGTATATACATGGAAATATCTTCACCGCTATCTGTATAAACATGGAAATAACTACACCGCTATTTGTATAAACAAGGAAATATCTACACCGTGATCTGTATAAACATGGAAATATCTACACTGCTATTTGTATAAACAAGGAAATATCTACAGTGCTATCTGTTTAAACATGGAAATAACTACACCGCTATTTGCATAAACAAGGAAATATCTACACCGTGATCTGCATAAACATGGAAATATCTACAACGCCATCTTTATAAACATGGAAATATCTACACCACTATCTGTATAAACATGGAAATATACACACCGCTATCTCTATAAACATGGAAATAGCTACACCGCGATCAGTATAAACGTGGAAATATCTACACCGCTATCTCTATAAACATGGAAATATCTCCAATGGTATCTCTATAAACATCGAAATATCTACACCGCCATCTGTATAAACATGGAAATACTTACAAAGTTATCTGTATAAACATGGAAATATCTACACCGCCATCTGTATAAACATGGAAATATCTACACAGCCATGTGTACATACATGGAAATATCTACACTGCTCTCTATATAAACATGGAAATAACTACACCGCTATCTGTATATACATGGAAATATCTACACCGCCAACTACATACACATAGAAATATCTGCGCCGCCATCTGTATAAACATGGAAATATCTACACGGTCATCTGTTTATAGATGGAAGTATCAACACCGCCATCTGTACAAACATGGAAATATCCGCACCGCTATCTGTATAAACATGGAAATATCTACACCGTGGTCTGTATAAACATGGAAATATCTACACCGCTATCTGTATAAACATGGAAATATATACACCACTATCTCTATAAACATGGAAATATCTACACCGCGATCTGTATAAACATGGAAATATTTACACCGATATGTGTATAAACATGGAAATATCTACACCGCCATCTCTATAAACATGGAGATATCTACACCGCCATCTGTATAAACATGGAAATATCTACACCGATATCTGTATAAACCTGGAAATACCTGCACCGCTATCTGTATAAACACGGTAATATCTACACCACCATCTATATAAACATGGAAATATCTACACCGCCATCTGTATAAACATGGAAATATCTACAATGCCATCTGTAGAAAGATGGAAATATGTACACTGCAATCTGTGTAAACATGGAAATACCTACACCAATATCTGTAAAAACATGGAAATATCTACACCGCTATCTCTATAAAGATGGAAATATCTACACCGCGATCTGCATAAGCATGGAAATATCTACACCGCGATCTGCATAAACATGGAAATATCTACACCGCTATCTGTAGAAACATGGAAATATCTACACCGCGATCTGCATAAACATGGAAATATCTATACCGCGATCTGTATAAACATGGAAATAACTACACCGTTATCTGTAGAAACATGGAAATATCTACACAGCTATCTCTATAAACATGGAAATATCTACACCGCCATCTGTATAAACATGGAAATACCTACAAGTCATCTGTATAAACATGGAAATATCTACACAGCCATCTGTATAAACATGGAAATATCTACACAGCCATCTGTATATACATGGAAATATCTACACCGCTATCTGTATAAACATGGAAATAACTACACCGCTATTTGTATCAACAAGGAAATATCTACACCGTGATCTGTATAAACATGGAAATATCTACACTGCTATTTGTATAAACAAGGAAATATCTACACCGCTATCTGTATAAAGATGGAAATAAGTACACCGCTATTTGCATAAACAAGGAAATATCTACACCGTGATCTGTATAAACATGGAAATATCTACAACGCCATCTCTATAAACATGGAAATATCTACACCCCTATCTGTATAAACATGGAAATATCCACACCGCTATCTCTATAAACATGGAAATAACTACACCACGATCAGTATAAACGTGGAAATATCTACACCGCTATCTCTATAAACATGGAAATATCTCCACTGCTATCTCTATAAACATCGAAATATCTACACCGCCATCTGTATAAACATGGAAATACTAACAAAGTTATCTGTATAAACATGGAAACATCTACACCACTATCTGTATAAACATGGAAATATATACACCGCTATCTCTATAAACATGGAAATATCTACACCGTGATCTGTATAAACATGGAAATACTTACACCGATATCTGTATAAACATGGAAATATCTACCACGCCATCTCTATAAACATGGAAATATCTACACCGCCATCTGTATAAACCTGGAAATATCGACACCGCTATCTGTACATACCTGGAAATATCTACACCGCTGTCTGTATAAACATGGTAATATCTACTCCACCATCTATATAAACATGGAAATATCTACACCGCCATCTGTATAAACATGGAAATATCTACAATGCCATCTGTAGAAAGATGGAAATATCTACACTGCAATCTGTGTAAACATGGAAATACCTACACCAATATCTGTAAAAACATGGAAATATCTACACCGCTATCTGTATAAACATGGAAATATCTACACCGCTATCTGCATAAGCATGGAAATATCTACACCGCCATCTGTATAAACATGGAAATACCTACAAGTCATGTGTATAAACATAGAAATATCTACACAGCCATCTGTATAAACATGGAAATATCTACACAGCCATCTGTATATACATGGAAATATCTACACCGCTATCTGTATAAACATGGAAATAACTACACCGCTATTTGTATAAACAAGGAAATATCTACACCGTGATCTGTATAAACATGGAAATATCTACACTGCTATTTGTATAAACAAGGAAATATCTACACCGCTATCTGTATAAACATGGAAATAACTACACCGCTATTTGCATAAACAAGGAAATATCTACACCGTGATCTGTATAAACATGGAAATATCTACAACGCCATCTCTATAAACATGGAAATATCTACACCACTATCTGTATAAACATGGAAATATCCACACCGCTATCTCTATAAACATGGAAATAACTACACCGCGATCAGTATAAACGTGGAAATATCTATACCGCTATCTCTACAAACATGGAAATATCTCCACTGCTATCTCTATAAACATCGAAATATCTACACCACCATCTGTATAAACATGGAAATACTTACAAAGTTATCTGTATAAACATGGAAATATCTACACCGCCATCTGTATAAACATGGAAATATCTACACAGCCATGTGTACATACATGGAAATATCTACACCGCTCTCTATATAAACATGGAAATAACTACACCGCTATCTTTATATACATGGAAATATCTACACCGCCAACTACATATCCATAGAAATATCTGCGCCGCCATCTATATAAACATGGAAATATCTACACGGTCATCTGTGTATAGATGGAAGTATCAACACTGCCATCTGTACAAACATGGAAATATCCGCACCGCTATCTGTATAAACATGGAAATATCTACACCGTGCTCTGTATAAACATGGAAATATCTACACCGCTATCTGTATAAACATGGAAATATATACACCGCTATCTCTATAAACATGGAAATATCTACACCGCGATCTGTATAAACATGGAAATATTTACACCGATATGTGTATAAACATGGAAATATCTACACCGCCATCTCTATAAACATGGAAATATCTACACCGCCATTTGTATAAACCTGGAAATATCTAAACCGCTATCTGTATGAACCTGGAAATATCTACACCGCTATCTGTATAAACATGGTAATATCTACTCCACCATCTATATAAACATGGAAATATCTACACCGCCAACTGTATAAACATGGAAATATCTACAATGCCATCTGTAGAAAGATGGAAATATCTACACTGCAATCTGTGTAAACATGGAAATAACTACACCAATATCTGTAAAAACATGGAAATATCTACACCGCTATCTGTATAAAGATGGAAATATCTACACCGCGATCTGCATAAGCATGGAAATATCTACACCGCGATCTGCATAAACTTTGAAATATCTACACCGCTATCTGTAGAAACATGGAAATATCTACACAGCTATCTCTGTAAACATGGAAAAATCTACACCGCCATCTGTATAAACATGGAAATACCTTCAAGTCATCTGTATAAACATGGAAATATCTACACAGACATCTGTATAAACATGGAAATATCTAAACAGCCATCTGTATATACATGGAAATACCTACACCGCTATCTGTATAAACATGGAAATAACTACACCGCTATTTGTATAAAAAAGGAAATATCTACACTGTGATCTGTATAAACATGGAAATATCTACACTGCTATTTGTATAAACAAGGAAATATCTACACCGCTATCTGTATAAACATGGAAATAACTACACCGCTATTTGCATAAACAAGGAAATATCTACACCGTGATCTGTATAAACATGGAAATATCTACAACGCCATCTCTATAAACATGGAAATATCTACACCACTATCTGTATAAACATGGAAATATCCACACCGCTATCTCTATAAACATGGAAATAACTACACCGCGATCAGTATAAACGTGGAAATATCTACACCACTATCTCTATAAACATGGAAATATCTCCACTGCTATCTCTATAAACATCGAAATATCTACACCGCCATCTGTATAAACATGGAAATATCTACACAGCCATGTGTACTTACATGGAAATATCTACACCGCTCTCTATATAAACATAGAAATAACTACACCGCTATCTGTATATACATGGAAATATCTACACCGCCATCTACATATCCATAGAAATATCTGCGCCGCCATATGTATAAACATGGAAATATCTACACGGTCATCTGTGTATAGATGGAAATATCAACACCGCCATCTGTACAAACATGGAAATATTTGCACCGCTATCTGTATAAACATGGAAATATCTACACCGTGGTCTGTATAAACATGGAAATATCTACACCGCTATCTGTATAAACATGGAAATATATACACCGCTATCTCTATAAACATGGAAATATATACACCGCTATCTCTATAAACATGGAAATATCTACACCGTGATCTGTATAAACATGGAAATATTTACACCGATATCTGTATAAACATGGAAATATCGACACCGCCATCTCTATAAACATGAAAATATCTACACCGCCATCTGTATAAACCTGGAAATATCTACACCGCTATCTGTATAAACCTGGAAATATCTACACCGCTATCTGTATAAACATGGTAATATCTACACCACCATCTATATAAACATGGAAATATCTACACCGCCATCTGTATAAACACGGAAATATCTACAATGCCATCTGTAGAAAGATGGAAATATCTACACTGCAATCTGTGGAAACATGGAAATACCTACACCAATCTCTGTAAAAACATGGAAATATCTACACCGCTATCTGTATAAAGATGGAAATATCTACACCGCGATCTGCATAAGCATGGAAATATCTACACCGCGATCTGCATAAACATGGAAATATCTACACCGCTATCTGTAGAAACATGGAAATATCTACACGGCCATCTGCATAAACATGGAAATTTCTACACCGCGATCTGTATAAACATGGAAATAACTACACCGCTATCTGTAGAAACATGGAAATATCTACACAGCTATCTCTATAAACATGGAAATATCTACACCGCCATCTGTATAAACATGGAAATAACTACAAGTCATCTGTATAAACATGGAAATATCTACACAGCCATCTGTATAAACATGGAAATATCTACACAGCCATCTGTATATACATGGAAATATCTTCACCGCTATCTGTATAAACATGGAAATAACTACACCGCTATTTGTATAAACAAGGAAATATCTACACCGTGATCTGTATAAACATGGAAATATCTACACTGCTATTTGTATAAACAAGGAAATATCTACAGTGCTATCTGTTTAAACATGGAAATAACTACACTGCTATTTGCATAAACAAGGAAATATCTACACCGTGATCTGCATAAACATGGAAATATCTGCAACGCCATCTCTATAAACATGGAAATATCTACACCACTATCTGTATAAACATGGAAATATACACACCGCTATCTCTATAAACATGGAAATAACTACACCGCGATCAGTATAAACGTGGAAATATCTACACCGCTATCTCTATAAACATGGAAATATCTCCAATGGTATCTCTATAAACATCGAAATATCTACACCGCCATCTGTATAAACATGGAAATACTTACAAAGTTATCTGTATAAACATGGAAATATCTACACCGCCATCTGTATAAACATGGAAATATCTACACAGCCATGTGTACATACATGGAAATATCTTCACTGCTCTCTATATAAACATGGAAATAACTACACCGCTATCTGTATATACATGGAAATATCTACACCGCCAACTACATACACATAGAAATATCTGCGCCGCCATCTGTATAAACATGGAAATATCTACACGGTCATCTGTTTATAGATGGAAGTATCAACACCGCCATCTGTACAAACATGGAAATATCCGCACCGCTATCTGTATAAACATGGAAATATCTACACCGTGGTCTGTATAAACATGGAAATATCTACACCGCTATCTGTATAAACATGGAAATATATACACCGCTATCTCTATAAACATGGAAATATCTACACCGCGATCTGTATAAACATGGAAATATTTACACCGATATGTGTATAAACATGGAAATATCTACACCGCCATCTCTATAAACATGGAGATATCTACACCGCCATCTGTATAAACATGGAAATATCTACACCGATATCTGTATAAACCTGGAAATACCTGCACCGCTATCTGTATAAACACGGTAATATCTACACCACCATCTATATAAACATGGAAATATCTACACCGCCATCTGTATAAACATGGAAATATCTACAATGCCATCTGTAGAAAGATGGAAATATGTACACTGCAATCTGTGTAAACATGGAAATACCTACACCAATATCTGTAAAAACATGGAAATATCTACACCGCTATCTGTATAAAGATGGAAATATCTACACCGCGATCTGCATAAGCATGGAAATATCTACACCGCGATCTGCATAAACATGGAAATATCTACACCGCTATCTGTAGAAACATGGAAATATCTACACCGCGATCTGCATAAACATGGAAATATCTATACCGCGATCTGTATAAACATGGAAATAACTACACCGTTATCTGTAGAAACATGGAAATATCTACACAGCTATCTCTATAAACATGGAAATATCTACACCGCCATCTGTATAAACATGGAAATACCTACAAGTCATCTGTATAAACATGGAAATATCTACACAGCCATCTGTATAAACATGGAAATATCTACACAGCCATCTGTATATACATGGAAATATCTACACCGCTATCTGTATAAACATGGAAATAACTATACCGCTATTTGTATCAACAAGGAAATATCTACACCGTGCTCTGTATAAACATGGAAATATCTACACTGCTATTTGTATAAACAAGGAAATATCTACACCGCTATCTGTATAAAGATGGAAATAAGTACACCGCTATTTGCATAAACAAGGAAATATCTACACCGTGATCTGTATAAACATGGAAATATCTACAATGCCATCTCTATAAACATGGAAATATCTACACCCCTATCTGTATAAACATGGAAATATCCACACCGCTATCTCTATAAACATGGAAATAACTACACCGCGATCAGTATAAACGTGGAAATATCTACACCGCTATCTCTATAAACATGGAAATATCTCCACTGCTATCTCTATAAACATCGAAATATCTACACCGCCATCTGTATAAACATGGAAATACTAACAAAGTTATCTGTATAAACATGGAAACATCTACACCACTATCTGTATAAACATGGAAATATATACACCGCTATCTCTATAAACATGGAAATATCTACACCGTGATCTGTATAAACATGGAAATACTTACACCGATATCTGTATAAACATGGAAATATCTACCACGCCATCTCTATAAACATGGAAATATCTACACCGCCATCTGTATAAACCTGGAAATATCGACACCGCTATCTGTACATACCTGGAAATATCTACACCGCTGTCTGTATAAACATGGTAATATCTACTCCACCATCTATATAAACATGGAAATATCTACACCGCCATCTGTATAAACATGGAAATATCTACAATGCCATCTGTAGAAAGATGGAAATATCTACAATGCAATCTGTGTAAACATGGAAATACCTGCACCAATATCTGTAAAAACATGGAAATATCTACACCGCGATCTGTATAAACTTGGAAATATCTACACCGCTATCTGTAGAAACATGGAAATATCTACACGGTGATCTGTATAAACATGGAAATATCTACACCGCGATCTGTATAAACATGGAAATATCTACACCGCTATCTGTAGAAACATGGAAATATCTACACAGCTATCTCTATAAACATGGAAATATCTACACCGCCATCTGTATAAACATGGAAATACCTACAAGTCATCTGTATAAACATGGAAATATCTACACAACCATCTGTATAAACATGGAAATATCTACACAGCCATCTGTATATACCTGGAAATATCTAGACCGCCATCTGTATAAACATGGAAATAAGTACACCGCTATTTGCATAAACAAGGAAATATCTACACCGTGATCTGTATAAACATGGAAATATCTACAACGCCATCTCTATAAACATGGAAATATCTACACCCCTATCTGTATAAACATGGAAATATCCACACCGCTATCTCTAAATACATGGAAATAACTACACCGTGATCAGTATAAACGTGGAAATATCTACACCGCTATCTCAATAAACATGGAAATATCTCCACTATCTCTATAAACATCGAAATATCTACACCGCCATCTGTATAAACATGTAAATACTTACAAAGTTATCTGTATAAACATGGAAATATCTACACCGCCATCTGTATAAACATGGAAATATCTACACAGCCATGTGTACATATATGGAAATATCTACACCGCTCTCTATATAAACATGGAAATAACGAAACCGCTATCTGTATATACATGGAAATATCTACACCGCCATCTACATATCCACAGAAATATCTGCGCCGCCATCTGTATAAACATGGAAATATCTACACGGTCATCTGTGTATAGATGGAAATATCAACACCGCCATCTGTACAAACATGGAAATATCTGCACCGCTATCTGTATAAACATGGAAATATCTACACCGTGGTCTGTAAAAACATGGAAATATCTACACCGCTATCTGTATAAATATGGAAATATATACATCGCTATCTGTATAAACATGGAAATACCTACACCGTGATCTGTATAAACATGGAAATATTTACAACGATATCTGTATAAACATGGAAATATATACACCGCCATCTCTATAAACATGGAAATATCTACACCGCCATCTGTATAAACATGGAAATATCTACACCGCTATCTGTATAAACCTGGAAATATCTACACCGCGATCTGTTAAAAACATGGAAATATCTACACCGCGATCTGCATAAACATGGAAATATCTACACCGCGATCTGTGTAAACATGGAAATATCTACACCGCTATCTGTAGGAACATGGAAATATCTACACAGCTATCTCTATAAACATGGAAATATCTACACCGCCATCTGTATAAACATGGAAATACATACAATCATCTGTATAAACATGGAATTATCTACACAGCCATCTGTATAAACATGGAAATATCTACACAGCCATCTGTATATATATGGAAATATCTAGACCGCTATCTGTATAAACATGGAAATAAGTACACCGCTATTTGCATAAACAAGGAAATATCTACACCGATATCTGTATAAACATGGAAATATCTACACCGCCATCTCTATAAACATGGAAATATCTACACCGCCATCTGTATAAACCCGGAAATATCTACACCGCTATCTGTATAAACCTGGAAATATCTATACCGCTATCTGTATAAACATGGTAATATCCACTCCACCATCTATATAAACATGGAAATATCTACACCGCCATCTGTATAAACATGGAAATATCTACAATGCCATCTGTAGAAAGATGGAAATATCTACACTGCAATCTGCGTAAACATGGAAATACCTACACCAATATCTGTAAAAACATGGAAATATCTACACCGCTATCTGTATAAAGATGGAAATATCTACACCGCGATCTGCATAAGCATGGAAATATCTACACCGCGATCTGCATAAACTTGGAAATATCTACACCGCTATCTGTAGAAACATGGAAATAACTACACCGCTATTTGCATAAACAAGGAAATATCTACACCGTGATCTGTATAAACATGGAAATATCTACAACGCCATCTCTATAAACATGGAAATATCTACACCCCTATCTGTATAAACATGAAAATATCCACACCGCTATCTCCATAAACATGGAAATATCTACACCGCGATCTGTATAAACATGGAAATAACTACACCGCTATCTGTAGAAACATGGAAATATCTACACAGCTATCTCTATAAACATGGAAATATCTACACCGCGATCTGTATAAACATGGAAATACCTACAAGCCATCTGTATAAACATGGAAATATCTACACCGCCATCTCTATAAACATGGAAATATCTACACAGCCATGTGTACATACATGGAAATATCTACACCGCTCTCTATATAAACATAGAAATATCTACACCGCTCTCTGTATATACATGGAAATATCTACACCGCCATCTATATATCCATAGAAATAACTGCGCTTCCATCTGTATAAACATGGAAATATCTACAGGGTCATCTGTGTATAGATGGAAATATCAACACCGCCATCTGTACAAACGTGGAAATATCTGCACCGCTATCTGTATAAACATGGAAATATCTACACCGTGGTCTGTATAAACATGGAAATATCTACACCGCTATCTGTATAAACATGGAAATATATACACCGCTATCTCTATAAACATGGAAATATCTACACCGTGATCTGTATAAACATGGAAATATTTACACCGCTATCTGTATAAACATGGAAATAACTACACCGCTATTTGTATAAACAAGGAAATATCTACACCGTGATCTGTATAAACATGGAAATATCTACACCGCTATCTGTATAAACATGGAAATATCTACACCGCTATCTCTATAAACATGGAAATATCTACACCGCGATCTGTATAAACATGGAAATATTTACACCGATATGTGTATAAACATGGAAATATCTACACCGCCATCTCTATAAACATGGAGATATCTACACCGCCATCTGTATAAACATGGAAATATCTACACCGCTATCTGTATAAACCTGGAAATATCTACACCGCTATCTGTATAAACACGGTAATATCTACACCACCATCTATATAAACATGGAAATATCTACACCGCCATCTGTATAAACATGGAAATATCTACAATGCCATCTGTAGAAAGATGGAAATATGTACACTGCAATCTGTGTAAACATGGAAATACCTACACCAATATCTGTAAAAACATGGAAATATCTACACCGCTATCTGTATAAAGATGGAAATATCTACACCGCGATCTGCATAAGCATGGAAATATCTACACCGCGATCTGCATAAACATGGAAATATCTACACCGCTATCTGTAGAAACATGGAAATATCTACACTGCGATCTGCATAAACATGGAAATATCTACACCGCGATCTGTATAAACATGGAAATAACTACACCGCTATCTGTAGAAACATGGAAATATCTACACAGCTATCTCTATAAACATGGAAATATCTACACCGCCATCTGTATAAACATGGAAATACCTACAAGTCATGTGTATAAACATGGAATTATCTACACAGCCATCTGTATAAACATGGAAATATCTACACAGCCATCTGTATATACATGGAAATATCTACACCGCTATCTGTATAAACATGGAAATAACTACACCGCTATTTGTATAAACAAGGAAATATCTACACCGTGATCTGTATAAACATGGAAATATCTACACTGCTATTTGTATAAACAAGGAAATATCTACACCGCTATCTGTATAAACATGGAAATAACTACACCGCTATTTGCATAAACAAGGAAATATCTACACCGTGATCTGTATAAACATGGAAATATCTACAACGCCGTCTCTATAAACATGGAAATATCTACACCACTATCTGTATAAACATGGAAATATCCACACCGCTATCTCTATAAACATGGAAATAACTACACCGCGATCAGTATAAACGTGGAAGTATCTACACCGCTATCTCTACAAACATGGAAATATCTCCACTGCTATCTCTATAAACATCGAAATATCTACACCACCATCTGTATAAACATGGAAATACTTACAAAGTTATGTGTATAAACATGGAAATATCTACACCGCCATCTGTATAAACATGGAAATATCTACACAGCCATGTGTACATACATGGAAATATCTACACTGCTCTCTATATAAACATGGAAATAACTACACCGCTATCTTTATATACATGGAAATATCTACACCGCCAACTACATAACCATAGAAATATCTGCGCCGCCATCTGTATAAACATGGAAATATCTACACGGTCATCTGTGTATAGATGGAAGTATCAACACTGCCATCTGTACAAACATGGAAATATCCGCACCGCTATCTGTATAAACATGGAAATATCTACACCGTGCTCTGTATAAACATGGAAATACCTACACCGCTATCTGTATAAACATGGAAATATATACACCGCTATCTCTATAAACATGGAAATATCTACACCGTGATCTGTATAAACATGGAAATATTTACACCGATATGTGTATAAACATGGAAATATCTACACCGCCATCTCTATAAACATGGAGATATCTACACCGCCATCTGTATAAACATGGAAATATCTACACCGCTATCTGTATAAACCTGGAAGTATCTACACCGCTATCTGTATAAACACGGTAATATCTTCACCACCATCTATTTAAACATGGAAATATCTACACCGCCATCTGTAAAAACATGGAAATATCTACAATGCCATCTGTAGAAAGATGGAAATATGTACACTGCAATCTGTGTAAACATGGAAATACCTACACCAATATCTGTAAAAACATGGAAATATCTACACAGCCATGTGTACATACATGGAAATATCTACACTGCTCTCTATACAAACATGGAAATAACAACACCGCTATCTGTATATACATGGAAATATCTACACCGCCATCTACATATCCATAGAAATATCTGCGCCGCCATCTGTATAAAGATGGAAATATCTACACGGTCATCTGTGTATAGATGGAAATATCAACACCGCCATCTGTACAAACATTGAAATATCTGCACCGCTATCTGTATAAACATGGAAATATCTACACCGTGGTCTGTATAAACATGGAAATATCTACAATGCCATCTGTTGAAAGATGGAAATATCTACACCGAAATCTGTGTAAACATGGAAATATCTACACCAATGTCTTTAAAAACATGTAAATATCTACACCGCTATCTGTATAATCATGGAAATATCTACACCGCAATCTGTATAAACATGGAAATATCTACACCGCTATCTGTAGAAACATGGAAATATTTACACCGCGATCTGCATAAACATGGAAATATCTACACCGCGATCTGTATAAACATGTAAATATCTACACTGCGATCTGTATAGACATGTAAATATCTACACCGCTATCTGTAGAAACATGGAAATATCTACACCGCTATCTGTATAAACCTGGAAATATCTACACCACTATCTGTATAAACACGGTAATATCTACACCACCATCTATATAAACATGGAAATATCTACACCGCCATCTGTATAAACATGGAAATATCTACAATGCCATCTGTAGAAAGATGGAAATATGTACACTGCAATCTGTGTAAACATGGAAATACCTACACCAATATCTGTAAAAACATGGAAATATCTACACCGCTATCTGTATAAAGATGGAAATATCTACACCGCGATCTGCATAAGCATGGAAATATCTACACCGCGATCTGCATAAACATGGAAATATCTACACCGCGATCTGTAGAAACATGGAAATATCTACACTGCGATCTGCATAAACATGGAAATATATACACCGCGATCTGTATAAACATGGAAATAACTACACCGCTATCTGTAGAAACATGGAAATATCTACACAGCTATCTCTATAAACATGGAAATATCTACACCGCCATCTGTATAAACATGGAAATACCTACAAGTCATGTGTATAAACATGGAAATATCTACACAGCCATCTGTATAAACATGGAAATATCTACACAGCCATCTGTATATACATGGAAATATCTACACCGCTATCTGTATAAACATGGAAATAACTACACCGCTATTTGTATAAACAAGGAAATATCTACACCGTGATCTGTATAAACATGGAAATATCTACACTGCTATTTGTATAAACAAGGAAATATCTACACCGCTATCTGTATAAACATGGAAATAACTACACCGCTATTTGCATAAACAAGGAAATATCTAAACCGTGATCTGTATAAACATGGAAATATCTACAACGCCATCTCTATAAACATGGAAATATCTACACCACTATCTGTATAAACATGGAAATATCCACACCGCTATCTTTATAAACATGGAAATAACTACACCGCGAACAGTATAAACGTGGAATTATCTACACCGCTATCTCTATAAACATGGAAATATCTCCACTGCTATCTCTTTAAACATCGAAATATCTACACCGCCATCTGTATAAACGTGGAAATACTTACAAAGTTATCTGTATAAACATGGAAATATCTACACCGCCATCTGTATAAACATGGAAATATCTACACAGCCATGTGTACATACATGGAAATATCTACACCGCTCTCTATACAAACATAGAAATAACTACACCACTCTCTGTATATACATGGAAATATCTACACCGCCATCTACGTATCCATAGAAATATCTGCGCAGCCATCTGTATAAACATAGAAATATCTACACCACTCTCTGTATATACATGGAAATATCTACACCGCCATCTACGTATCCATAGAAATATCTGCGCAGCCATCTGTATAAACATGGAAATATCTACACGGTCATCTGTGTATAGATGGAAGTATCAACACTGCCATCTGTACAAACATGGAAATATCCGCACCGCTATCTGTATAAACATGGAAATATCTACACCGTGGTCTGTATAAACATGGAAATATCTACACCGCTATCTGTACAAACAAGGAAATATATACACCGCTATCTCTATAAACATTGAAATATCTACACCGTGATCTGTATAAACATGGAAATATTTACACCGATATGTGTATAAACATGGAAATCTCTACACCGCCATCTCTATAAACATGGAAATATCTACACCGCGATCTGTATAAACATGGAAATAACTACACCGCTATCTGTAGAAACATGGAAATATATACATAGCTATCTCTATAAACATGGAAATATCTACACCGCCATCTGTATAAACATGGAAATATCTACACAGCCATCTGTATATACATGGAAATATCTACACCGCTATCTGTATAAACATGGAAATAACTACACCGCTATTTGTATAAACAAGGAAATATCTACACCGTGATCTGTATAAACATGGAAATATCTACACTGCTATTTTTATAAACAAGGAAATATCTACACCGTGATCTGTATAAACTTGGAAATATCTACAACGCCATCTCTATAAACATGGAAATATCTACACCACTATCTGTATAAACATGGAAATATCCACACCGCTATCTCTATAAACATGGCAATAACTACACCGCGATCAGTATAAACGTGGAAATATCTACACCGCTATCTCTATAAACATGGAAATATCTCCACTGCTATCTCTATAAACATCGAAATATCTACACCGCCATCTGTATAAACATGGAAATACTTACAAAGTTATTTGTATAAACATGGAAATATCTACACCGCCATCTGTATAAACATGGAAATATCTACACAGCCATGTGTACATACATGGAAATATCTACACCGCTCTCTATATAAACATAGAAATATCTACACCGCTATCTGTATATACAAGGAAATATCTACACCGCCATCTATATAACCATAGAAATAACTGCGCCGCCATCTGTATAAACATGGAAATATCTACAGGGTCATCTGTGTATAGATGGAAATATCAACACCGCCATCTGTACAAACATGGAAATATCTGCACCGCTATCTGTATAAACATGGAAATATCTACACCGTGGTATGTATAAACATGGAAATATCTACACCGCTATCTGTATAAACATGCAAATATATACACCGCTATCTCTATAAACATGGAAATATCTACACCGTGATCTGTATAAACATGGAAATATTTACACCGCTATCTGTATAAACATGGAAATAACTACACTGCTATTTGTATAAACAAGGAAATATCTACACCGTGATCTGTAGAAACATGGAAATATCTACACCGCTATCTGTATAAACATGGAAATATCTACACCGCTATCTCTATAAACATGGAAATATCTACACCGCGATCTGTATAAACATGGAAATATTTACACCGATATGTGTATAAACATGGAAATATCTACACCGCCATCTCTATAAACATGGAGATATCTACACCGCCATCTGTATAAACATGGAAATATCTACACCGCTATCTGTATAAACCTGGAAATATCTATACCGCTATCTGTATAAACACGGTAATATCTACACCACCATCTATATAAACATGGAAATATCTACACCGCCATCTGTATAAACATGGAAATATCTACAATGCCATCTGTAGAAAGATGGAAATATGTACACTGCAATCTGTGTAAACATGGAAATACCTACACCAATATCTGTAAAAACATGGAAATATCTACACCGCTATCTGTATAAAGATGGAAATATCTACACCGCGATCTGCATAAGCATGGAAATATCTACACCGCGATCTGCATAAACTTGGAAATATCTACACCGCTATCTGTAGAAACATGGAAATATCTACACTGCGATCTGCATAAACATGGAAATATATACACCGCGATCTGTATAAACATGGAAATAACTACACCGCTATCTGTAGAAACATGGAAATATCTACACAGCTATCTCTATAAACATGGAAATATCTACACCGCCATCTGTATAAACATGGAAATACCTACAAGTCATGTGTATAAACATAGAAATATCTACACAGCCATCTGTAAAAACATGGAAATATCTACACAGCCATCTGTATATACATGGAAATATCTACACCGCTATCTGTATAAACATGGAAATAACTACACCGCTATTTGTATAAACAAGGAAATATCTACACCGTGATCTGTATAAACATGGAAATATCTACACTGCTATTTGTATAAACAAGGAAATATCTACACCGCTATCTGTATAAACATGGAAATAACTACACCGCTATTTGCATAAACAAGGAAATATCTACACCGTGATCTGTATAAACATGGAAATATCTACAATGCCATCTCTATAAACATGGAAATATCTACACCACTATCTGTATAAACATGGAAATATCCACACCGCTATCTCTATAAACATGGAAATAACTACACCGCGATCAGTATAAACGTGGAAATAACTACACCGCTATCCCTACAAACATGGAAATATCTCCACTGCTATCTCTATAAACATCGAAATATCTACACCACCATCTGTATAAACATGGAAATACTTACAAAGTTATTTGTATAAACATGGAAATATCTACACCGCCATCTGTATAAACATGGAAATATCTACACAGCCATGTGTACATACATGGAAATATCTACACCGCTCTCTATATAAACATGGAAATAACTACACCGCTATCTTTATATACATGGAAATATCTACACCGCCAACTACATATCCATAGAAATATCTGCGCCGCCATCTGTATAAACATGGAAATATCTACAGAGTCATCTGTGTATAGATGGAAGTATCAACACTGCCATCTGTACAAACATGGAAATATCCGCACCGCTATCTGTATAAACATGGAAATATCTACACCGTGCTCTGTATAAACATGGAAATATCTACACCGCTATCTGTATAAACATGGAAATATATACACCGCTATCTCTATAAACATGGAAATATCTACACCGCGATCTGTATAAACATGGAAATATTTACACCGATATGTGTATAAACATGGAAATATCTACACCGCCATCTCTATAAACATGGAAATATCTACACCACCATTTGTATAAACCTGGAAATATCTACACCGCTATCTGTATGAACCTGGAAATATCTACACCGCTCTCTGTATAAACATGGTAATATCTACTCCACCATCTATATAAACATGGAAATATCTACACCGCCATCTGTATAAACATGGAAATATCTACAATGCCATCTGTAGAAAGATGGAAATATCTACACTGCAATCTGTGTAAACATGGAAATAACTACACCAATATCTGTAAAAACATGGAAATATCTACACCGCTATCTGTATAAAGATGGAAATATCTACACCGCGATCTGCATAAGCATGGAAATATCTACACCGCGATCTGCATAAACTTTGAAATATCTACACCGCTATCTGTAGAAACATGGAAATATCTACACAGCTATCTCTGTAAACATGGAAAAATCTACACCGCCATCTGTATAAACATGGAAATACCTTCAAGTCATCTGTATAAACATGGAAATATCTACACAGACATCTGTATAAACATGGAAATATCTACACAGCCATCTGTATATACATGGAAATACCTACACCGCTATCTGTATAAACATGGAAATAACTACACCGCTATTTGTATAAACAAGGAAATATCTACACTGTGATCTGTATAAACATGGAAATATCTACACTGCTATTTGTATAAACAAGGAAATAGCTACACCGCTATCTGTATAAACATGGAAATAACTACACCGCTATTTGCATAAACAAGGAAATATCTACACCGTGATCTGTATAAACATGGAAATATCTACAACGCCATCTCTATAAACATGGAAATATCTACACCACTATCTGTATAAACATGGAAATATCCACACCGCTATCTCTATAAACATGGAAATAACTACACCGCGATCAGTATAAACGTGGAAATATCTACACCGCTATCTCTATAAACATGGAAATATCTCCACTGCTATCTCTATAAACATCGAAATATCTACACCGCCATCTGTATAAACATGGAAATATCTACACAGCCATGTGTACTTACATGGAAATATCTACACCGCTCTCTATATAAACATAGAAATAACTACACCGCTATCTGTATATACATGGAAATATCTACACCGCCATCTACATATCCATAGAAATATCTGCGCCGCCATATGTATAAACATGGAAATATCTACACGGTCATCTGTGTATAGATGGAAATATCAACACCGCCATCTGTACAAACATGGAAATATTTGCACCGCTATCTGTATAAACATGGAAATATCTACACCGTGGTCTGTATAAACATGGAAATATCTACACCGCTATCTGTATAAACATGGAAATATATACACCGCTATCTCTATAAACATGGAAATATATACACCGCTATCTCTATAAACATGGAAATATCTACACCGTGATCTGTATAAACATGGAAATATTTACACCGATATCTGTATAAACATGGAAATATCGACACCGCCATCTCTATAAACATGAAAATATCTACACCGCCATCTGTATAAACCTGGAAATATCTACACCGCTATCTGTATAAACCTGGAAATATCTACACCGCTATCTGTATAAACATGGTAATATCTACACCACCATCTATATAAACATGGAAATATCTACACCGCCATGTGTATAAACACGGAAATATCTACAATGCCATCTGTAGAAAGATGGAAATATCTACACTGCAATCTGTGGTAACATGGAAATACCTACACCAATCTCTGTAAAAACATGGAAATATCTACACCGCTATCTGTATAAAGATGGAAATATCTACACCGCGATCTGCATAAGCATGGAAATATCTACACCGCGATCTGCATAAACATGGAAATATCTACACCGCTATCTGTAGAAACATGGAAATATCTACACCGCGATCTGCATAAACATGGAAATTTCTACACCGCGATCTGTATAAACATGGAAATAACTACACCGCTATCTGTAGAAACATGGAAATATCTACACAGCGATCTCTATAAACATGGAAATATCTACACCGCCATCTGTATAAACATGGAAATAACTACAAGTCATCTGTATAAACATGGAAATATCTACACAGCCATCTGTATAAACATGGAAATATCTACACAGCCATCTGTATATACATGGAAATATCTTCACCGCTATCTGTATAAACATGGAAATAACTACACCGCTATTTGTATAAACAAGGAAATATCTACACCGTGATCTGTATAAACATGGAAATATCTACACTGCTATTTGTATAAACAAGGAAATATCTACAGTGCTATCTGTTTAAACATGGAAATAACTACACCGCTATTTGCATAAACAAGGAAATATCTACACCGTGATCTGCATAAACATGGAAATATCTACAACGCCATCTTTATAAACATGGAAATATCTACACCACTATCTGTATAAACATGGAAATATACACACCGCTATCTCTATAAACATGGAAATAGCTACACCGCGATCAGTATAAACGTGGAAATATCTACACCGCTATCTCTATAAACATGGAAATATCTCCAATGGTATCTCTATAAACATCGAAATATCTACACCGCCATCTGTATAAACATGGAAATACTTACAAAGTTATCTGTATAAACATGGAAATATCTACACCGCCATCTGTATAAACATGGAAATATCTACACAGCCATGTGTACATACATGGAAATATCTTCACTGCTCTCTATATAAACATGGAAATAACTACACCGCTATCTGTATATACATGGAAATATCTACACCGCCAACTACATACACATAGAAATATCTGCGCCGCCATCTGTATAAACATGGAAATATCTACACGGTCATCTGTTTATAGATGGAAGTATCAACACCGCCATCTGTACAAACATGGAAATATCCGCACCGCTATCTGTATAAACATGGAAATATCTACACCGTGGTCTGTATAAACATGGAAATATCTACACCGCTATCTGTATAAACATGGAAATATATACACCGCTATCTCTATAAACATGGAAATATCTACACCGCGATCTGTATAAACATGGAAATATTTACACCGATATGTGTATAAACATGGAAATATCTACACCGCCATCTCTATAAACATGGAGATATCTACACCGCCATCTGTATAAACATGGAAATATCTACACCGATATCTGTATAAACCTGGAAATACCTGCACCGCTATCTGTATAAACACGGTAATATCTACACCACCATCTATATAAACATGGAAATATCTACACCGCCATCTGTATAAACATGGAAATATCTACAATGCCATCTGTAGAAAGATGGAAATATGTACACTGCAATCTGTGTAAACATGGAAATACCTACACCAATATCTGTAAAAACATGGAAATATCTACACCGCTATCTGTATAAAGATGGAAATATCTACACCGCGATCTGCATAAGCATGGAAATATCTACACCGCGATCTGCATAAACATGGAAATATCTACACCGCTATCTGTAGAAACATGGAAATATCTACACCGCGATCTGCATAAACATGGAAATATCTATACCGCGATCTGTATAAACATGGAAATAACTACACCGTTATCTGTAGAAACATGGAAATATCTACACAGCTATCTCTATAAACATGGAAATATCTACACCGCCATCTGTATAAACATGGAAATACCTACAAGTCATCTGTATAAACATGGAAATATCTACACAGCCATCTGTATAAACATGGAAATATCTACACAGCCATCTGTATATACATGGAAATATCTACACCGCTATCTGTATAAACATGGAAATAACTACACCGCTATTTGTATCAACAAGGAAATATCTACACCGTGATCTGTATAAACATGGAAATATCTACACTGCTATTTGTATAAACAAGGAAATATCTACACCGCTATCTGTATAAAGATGGAAATAAGTACACCGCTATTTGCATAAACAAGGAAATATCTACACCGTGATCTGTATAAACATGGAAATATCTACAATGCCATCTCTATAAACATGGAAATATCTACACCCCTATCTGTATAAACATGGAAATATCCACACCGCTATCTCTATAAACATGGAAATAACTACACCGCGATCAGTATAAACGTGGAAATATCTACACCGCTATCTCTATAAACATGGAAATATCTCCACTGCTATCTCTATAAACATCGAAATATCTACACCGCCATCTGCATAAACATGGAAATACTAACAAAGTTATCTGTATAAACATGGAAACATCTACACCACTATCTGTATAAACATGGAAATATATACACCGCTATCTCTATAAACATGGAAATATCTACACCGTGATCTGTATAAACATGGAAACACTTACACCGATATCTGTATAAACATGGAAATATCTACCACGCCATCTCTATAAACATGGAAATATCTACACCGCCATCTGTATAAACCTGGAAATATCGACACCGCTATCTGTACATACCTGGAAATATCTACACCGCTGTCTGTATAAACATGGTAATATCTACTCCACCATCTATATAAACATGGAAATATCTACACCGCCATCTGTATAAACATGGAAATATCTACAATGCCATCTGTAGAAAGATGGAAATATCTACAATGCAATCTGTGTAAACATGGAAATACCTACACCAATATCTGTAAAAACATGGAAATATCTACACCGCTATCTGTATAAACATGGAAATATCTACACCGCTATCTGCATAAGCATGGAAATATCTACACCGCCATCTGTATAAACATGGAAATACCTACAAGTCATGTGTATAAACATAGAAATATCTACACAGCCATCTGTATAAACATGGAAATATCTACACAGCCATCTGTATATACATGGAAATATCTACACCGCTATCTGTATAAACATGGAAATAACTACACCGCTATTTGTATAAACAAGGAAATATCTACACCGTGATCTGTATAAACATGGAAATATCTACACTGCTATTTGTATAAACAAGGAAATATCTACACCGCTATCTGTATAAACATGGAAATAACTACACCGCTATTTGCATAAACAAGGAAATATCTACACCGTGATCTGTATAAACATGGAAATATCTACAACGCCATCTCTATAAACATGGAAATATCTACACCACTATCTGTATAAACATGGAAATATCCACACCGCTATCTCTATAAACAAGGAAATAACTACACCGCGATCAGTATAAACGTGGAAATATCTATACCGCTATCTCTACAAACATGGAAATATCTCCACTGCTATCTCTATAAACATCGAAATATCTACACCACCATCTGTATAAACATGGAAATACTTACAAAGTTATCTGTATAAACATGGAAATATCTACACCGCCATCTGTATAAACATGGAAATATCTACACAGCCATGTCTACATACATGGAAATATCTACACTGCTCTCTATATAAACATGGAAATAACTACACCGCTATCTTTATATACATGGAAATATCTACACCGCCAACTACATATCCATAGAAATATCTGCGCCGCCATCTATATAAACATGGAAATATCTACACGGTCATCTGTGTATAGATGGAAGTATCAACACTGCCATCTGTACAAACATGGAAATATCCGCACCGCTATCTGTATAAACATGGAAATATCTACACCGTGCTCTGTATAAACATGGAAATATCTACACCGCTATCTGTATAAACATGGAAATATATACACCGCTATCTCTATAAACATGGAAATATCTACACCGCGATCTGTATAAACATGGAAATATTTACACCGATATGTGTATAAACATGGAAATATCTACACCGCCATCTCTATAAACATGGAAATATCTACACCGCCATTTGTATAAACCTGGAAATATCTAAACCGCTATCTGTATGAACCTGGAAATATCTACACCGCTATCTGTATAAACATGGTAATATCTACTCCACCATCTATATAAACATGGAAATATCTACACCGCCATCTGTATAAACATGGAAATATCTACAATGCCATCTGTAGAAAGATGGAAATATCTACACTGCAATCTGTGTAAACATGGAAATAACTACACCAATATCTGTAAAAACATGGAAATATCTACACCGCTATCTGTATAAAGATGGAAATATCTACACCGCGATCTGCATAAGCATGGAAATATCTACACCGCGATCTGCATAAACTTTGAAATATCTACACCGCTATCTGTAGAAACATGGAAATATCTACACAGCTATCTCTGTAAACATGGAAAAATCTACACCGCCATCTGTATAAACATGGAAATACCTTCAAGTCATCTGTATAAACATGGAAATATCTACACAGACATCTGTATAAACATGGAAATATCTACACAGCCATCTGTATATACTGGAAATACCTACACCGCTATCTGTATAAACATGGAAATAACTACACCGCTATTTGTATAAACAAGGAAATATCTACACTGTGATCTGTATAAACATGGAAATATCTACACTGCTATTTGTATAAACAAGGAAATATCTACACCGCTATCTGTATAAACATGGAAATAACTACACCGCTATTTGCATAAACAAGGAAATATCTACACCGTGATCTGTATAAACATGGAAATATCTACAACGCCATCTCTATAAACATGGAAATATCTACACCACTATCTGTATAAACATGGAAATATCCACACCGCTATCTCTATAAACATGGAAATAACTACACCGCGATCAGTATAAACGTGGAAATATCTACACCGCTATCTCTATAAACATGGAAATATCTCCACTGCTATCTCTATAAACATCGAAATATCTACACCGCCATCTGTATAAACATGGAAATATCTACACAGCCATGTGTACTTACATGGAAATATCTACACCGCTCTCTATATAAACATAGAAATAACTACACCGCTATCTGTATATACATGGAAATATCTACACCGCCATCTACATATCCATAGAAATATCTGCGCCGCCATATGTATAAACATGGAAATATCTACACGGTCATCTGTGTATAGATGGAAATATCAACACCGCCATCTGTACAAACATGGAAATATTTGCACCGCTATCTGTATAAACATGGAAATATCTACACCGTGGTCTGTATAAACATGGAAATATCTACACCGCTATCTGTGTAAACATGGAAATATATACACCGCTATCTCTATAAACATGGAAATATATACACCGCTATCTCTATAAACATGGAAATATCTACACCGTGATCTGTATAAACATGGAAATATTTACACCGATATCTGTATAAACATGGAAATATCGACACCGCCATCTCTATAAACATGAAAATATCTACACCGCCATCTGTATAAACCTGGAAATATCTACACCGCTATCTGTATAAACCTGGAAATATCTACACCGCTATCTGTATAAACATGGTAATATCTACACCACCATCTATATAAACATGGAAATATCTACACCGCCATCTGTATAAACACGGAAATATCTACAATGCCATCTGTAGAAAGATGGAAATATCTACACTGCAATCTGTGGAAACATGGAAATACCTACACCAATCTCTGTAAAAACATGGAAATATCTACACCGCTATCTGTATAAAGATGGAAATATCTACACCGCGATCTGCATAAGCATGGAAATATCTACACCGCGATCTGCATAAACATGGAAATATCTACACCGCTATCTGTAGAAACATGGAAATATCTACACCGCCATCTGCATAAACATGGAAATTTCTACACCGCGATCTGTATAAACATGGAAATAACTACACCGCTATCTGTAGAAACATGGAAATATCTACACAGCTATCTCTATAAACATGGAAATATCTACACCGCCATCTGTATAAACATGGAAATAACTACAAGTCATCTGTATAAACATGGAAATATCTACACAGCCATCTGTATAAACATGGAAATATCTAC
This sequence comes from Pan troglodytes, assembly GCF_028858775.2. Lineage (NCBI taxonomy): Eukaryota > Metazoa > Chordata > Mammalia > Primates > Hominidae > Pan > Pan troglodytes. Next base: position 3,478,447 of record NC_072408.2, read on the forward strand.
ACAGCCATCTGTATATACATGGAAATATCTTCACCGCTATCTGTATAAACATGGAAATAACTACACCGCTATTTGTATAAACAAGGAAATATCTACACCGTGATCTGTATAAACATGGAAATATCTACACTGCTATTTGTATAAACAAGGAAATATCTACAGTGCTATCTGTTTAAACATGGAAATAACTACACCGCTATTTGCATAAACAAGGAAATATCTACACCGTGATCTGCATAAACATGGAAATATCTGCAACGCCATCTCTATAAACATGGAAATATCTACACCACTATCTGTATAAACATGGAAATATACACACCGCTATCTCTATAAACATGGAAATAACTACACCGCGATCAGTATAAACGTGGAAATATCTACACCGCTATCTCTATAAACATGGAAATATCTCCAATGGTATCTCTATAAACATCGAAATATCTACACCGCCATCTGTATAAACATGGAAATACTTACAAAGTTATCTGTATAAACATGGAAATATCTACACCGCCATCTGTATAAACATGGAAATATCTACACAGCCATGTGTACATACATGGAAATATCTTCACTGCTCTCTATATAAACATGGAAATAACTACACCGCTATCTGTATATACATGGAAATATCTACACCGCCAACTACATACACACAGAAATATCTGCGCCGCCATCTGTATAAACATGGAAATATCTACACGGTCATCTGTTTATAGATGGAAGTATCAACACCGCCATCTGTACAAACATGGAAATATCCGCACCGCTATCTGTATAAACATGGAAATATCTACACCGTGGTCTGTATAAACATGGAAATATCTACACCGCTATCTGTATAAACATGGAAATATATACACCGCTATCTCTATAAACATGGAAATATCTACACCGCGATCTGTATAAACATGGAAATATTTACACCGATATGTGTATAAACATGGAAATATCTACACCGCCATCTCTATAAACATGGAGATATCTACACCGCCATCTGTATAAACATGGAAATATCTACACCGATATCTGTATAAACCTGGAAATACCTGCACCGCTATCTGTATAAACACGGTAATATCTACACCACCATCTATATAAACATGGAAATATCTACACCGCCATCTGTATAAACATGGAAATATCTACAATGCCATCTGTAGAAAGATGGAAATATGTACACTGCAATCTGTGTAAACATGGAAATACCTACACCAATATCTGTAAAAACATGGAAATATCTACACCGCTATCTGTATAAAGATGGAAATATCTACACCGCGATCTGCATAAGCATGGAAATATCTACACCGCGATCTGCATAAACATGGAAATATCTACACCGCTATCTGTAGAAACATGGAAATATCTACACCGCGATCTGCATAAACATGGAAATATCTATACCGCGATCTGTATAAACATGGAAATAACTACACCGTTATCTGTAGAAACATGGAAATATCTACACAGCTATCTCTATAAACATGGAAATATCTACACCGCCATCTGTATAAACATGGAAATACCTACAAGTCATCTGTATAAACATGGAAATATCTACACAGCCATCTGTATAAACATGGAAATATCTACACAGCCATCTGTATATACATGGAAATATCTACACCGCTATCTGTATAAACATGGAAATAACTACACCGCTATTTGTATCAACAAGGAAATATCTACACCGTGATCTGTATAAACATGGAAATATCTACACTGCTATTTGTATAAACAAGGAAATATCTACACCGCTATCTGTATAAAGATGGAAATAAGTACACCGCTATTTGCATAAACAAGGAAATATCTACACCGTGATCTGTATAAACATGGAAATATCTACAATGCCATCTCTATAAACATGGAAATATCTACACCCCTATCTGTATAAACATGGAAATATCCACACCGCTATCTCTATAAACATGGAAATAACTACACCGCGATCAGTATAAACGTGGAAATATCTACACCGCTATCTCTATAAACATGGAAATATCTCCACTGCTATCTCTATAAACATCGAAATATCTACACCGCCATCTGTATAAACATGGAAATACTAACAAAGTTATCTGTATAAACATGGAAACATCTACACCACTATCTGTATAAACATGGAAATATATACACCGCTATCTCTATAAACATGGAAATATCTACACCGTGATCTGTATAAACATGGAAATACTTACACCGATATCTGTATAAACATGGAAATATCTACCACGCCATCTCTATAAACATGGAAATATCTACACCGCCATCTGTATAAACCTGGAAATATCGACACCGCTATCTGTACATACCTGGAAATATCTACACCGCTGTCTGTATAAACATGGTAATATCTACTCCACCATCTATATAAACATGGAAATATCTACACCGCCATCTGTATAAACATGGAAATATCTACAATGCCATCTGTAGAAAGATGGAAATATCTACAATGCAATCTGTGTAAACATGGAAATACCTGCACCAATATCTGTAAAAACATGGAAATATCTACACCGCTATCTGTATAAACATGGAAATATCTACACCGCTATCTGCATAAGCATGGAAATATCTACACCGCCATCTGTATAAACATGGAAATACCTACAAGTCATGTGTATAAACATAGAAATATCTACACAGCCATCTGTATAAACATGGAAATATCTACACAGCCATCTGTATATACATGGAAATATCTACACCGCTATCTGTATAAACATGGAAATAACTACACCGCTATTTGTATAAACAAGGAAATATCTACACCGTGATCTATATAAACATGGAAATATCTACACTGCTATTTGTATATACAAGGAAATATCTACACCGCTATCTGTATAAACATGGAAATAACTACACCGCTATTTGCATAAACAAGGAAATATCTACACCGTGATCTGTATAAACATGGAAATATCTACAACGCCATCTCTATAAACATGGAAATATCTACACCACTATCTGTATAAACATGGAAATATCCACACCGCTATCTCTATAAACAAGGAAATAACTACACCGCGATCAGTATAAACGTGGAAATATCTATACCGCTATCTCTACAAACATGGAAATATCTCCACTGCTATCTCTATAAACATCGAAATATCTACACCACCATCTGTATAAACATGGAAATACTTACAAAGTTATCTGTATAAACATGGAAATATCTACACCGCCATCTGTATAAACATGGAAATATCTACACAGCCATGTCTACATACATGGAAATATCTACACTGCTCTCTATATAAACATGGAAATAACTACACCGCTATCTTTATATACATGGAAATATCTACACCGCCAACTACATATCCATAGAAATATCTGCGCCGCCATCTATATAAACATGGAAATATCTACACGGTCATCTGTGTATAGATGGAAGTATCAACACTGCCATCTGTACAAACATGGAAATATCCGCACCGCTATCTGTATAAACATGGAAATATCTACACCGTGCTCTGTATAAACATGGAAATATCTACACCGCTATCTGTATAAACATGGAAATATATACACCGCTATCTCTATAAACATGGAAATATCTACACCGCGATCTGTATAAACATGGAAATATTTACACCGATATGTGTATAAACATGGAAATATCTACACCGCCATCTCTATAAACATGGAAATATCTACACCGCCATTTGTATAAACCTGGAAATATCTAAACCGCTATCTGTATGAACCTGGAAATATCTACACCGCTATCTGTATAAACATGGTAATATCTACTCCACCATCTATATAAACATGGAAATATCTACACCGCCATCTGTATAAACATGGAAATATCTACAATGCCATCTGTAGAAAGATGGAAATATCTACACTGCAATCTGTGTAAACATGGAAATAACTACACCAATATCTGTAAAAACATGGAAATATCTACACCGCTATCTGTATAAAGATGGAAATATCTACACCGCGATCTGCATAAGCATGGAAATATCTACACCGCGATCTGCATAAACTTTGAAATATCTACACCGCTATCTGTAGAAACATGGAAATATCTACACAGCTATCTCTGTAAACATGGAAAAATCTACACCGCCATCTGTATAAACATGGAAATACCTTCAAGTCATCTGTATAAACATGGAAATATCTACACAGACATCTGTATAAACATGGAAATATCTACACAGCCATCTGTATATACTGGAAATACCTACACCGCTATCTGTATAAACATGGAAATAACTACACCGCTATTTGTATAAACAAGGAAATATCTACACTGTGATCTGTATAAACATGGAAATATCTACACTGCTATTTGTATAAACAAGGAAATATCTACACCGCTATCTGTATAAACATGGAAATAACTACACCGCTATTTGCATAAACAAGGAAATATCTACACCGTGATCTGTATAAACATGGAAATATCTACAACGCCATCTCTATAAACATGGAAATATCTACACCACTATCTGTATAAACATGGAAATATCCACACCGCTATCTCTATAAACATGGAAATAACTACACCGCGATCAGTATAAACGTGGAAATATCTACACCGCTATCTCTATAAACATGGAAATATCTCCACTGCTATCTCTATAAACATCGAAATATCTACACCGCCATCTGTATAAACATGGAAATATCTACACAGCCATGTGTACTTACATGGAAATATCTACACCGCTCTCTATATAAACATAGAAATAACTACACCGCTATCTGTATATACATGGAAATATCTACACCGCCATCTACATATCCATAGAAATATCTGCGCCGCCATATGTATAAACATGGAAATATCTACACGGTCATCTGTGTATAGATGGAAATATCAACACCGCCATCTGTACAAACATGGAAATATTTGCACCGCTATCTGTATAAACATGGAAATATCTACACCGTGGTCTGTATAAACATGGAAATATCTACACCGCTATCTGTATAAACATGGAAATATATACACGGCTATCTCTATAAACATGGAAATATATACACCGCTATCTCTATAAACATGGAAATATCTACACCGTGATCTGTATAAACATGGAAATATTTACACCGATATCTGTATAAACATGGAAATATCGACACCGCCATCTCTATAAACATGAAAATATCTACACCGCCATCTGTATAAACCTGGAAATATCTACACCGCTATCTGTATAAACCTGGAAATATCTACACCGCTATCTGTATAAACATGGTAATATCTACACCACCATCTATATAAACATGGAAATATCTACACCGCCATCTGTATAAACACGGAAATATCTACAATGCCATCTGTAGAAAGATGGAAATATCTACACTGCAATCTGTGGAAACATGGAAATACCTACACCAATCTCTGTAAAAACATGGAAATATCTACACCGCTATCTGTATAAAGATGGAAATATCTACACCGCGATCTGCATAAGCATGGAAATATCTACACCGCGATCTGCATAAACATGGAAATATCTACACCGCTATCTGTAGAAACATGGAAATATCTACACCGCGATCTGCATAAACATGGAAATTTCTACACCGCGATCTGTATAAACATGGAAATAACTACACCGCTATCTGTAGAAACATGGAAATATCTACACAGCTATCTCTATAAACATGGAAATATCAACACCGCCATCTGTATAAACATGGAAATAACTACAAGTCATCTGTATAAACATGGAAATATCTACACAGCCATCTGTATAAACATGGAAATATCTACACAGCCATCTGTATATACATGGAAATATCTTCACCGCTATCTGTATAAACATGGAAATAACTACACCGCTATTTGTATAAACAAGGAAATATCTACACCGTGATCTGTATAAACATGGAAATATCTACACTGCTATTTGTATAAACAAGGAAATATCTACAGTGCTATCTGTTTAAACATGGAAATAACTACACCGCTATTTGCATAAACAAGGAAATATCTACACCGTGATCTGCATAAACATGGAAATATCTACAACGCCATCTCTATAAACATGGAAATATCTACACCACTATCTGTATAAACATGGAAATATACACACCGCTATCTCTATAAACATGGAAATAACTACACCGCGATCAGTATAAACGTGGAAATATCTACACCGCTATCTCTATAAACATGGAAATATCTCCAATGGTATCTCTATAAACATCGAAATATCTACACCGCCATCTGTATAAACATGGAAATACTTACAAAGTTATCTGTATAAACATGGAAATATCTACACCGCCATCTGTATAAACATGGAAATATCTACACAGCCATGTGTACATACATGGAAATATCTACACTGCTCTCTATATAAACATGGAAATAACTACACCGCTATCTGTATATACATGGAAATATCTACACCGCCAACTACATACACATAGAAATATCTGCGCCGCCATCTGTATAAACATGGAAATATCTACACGGTCATCTGTTTATAGATGGAAGTATCAACACCGCCATCTGTACAAACATGGAAATATCCGCACCGCTATCTGTATATACATGGAAATATCTACACCGTGGTCTGTATAAACATGGAAATATCTACACCGCTATCTGTATAAACATGGAAATATATACACCACTATCTCTATAAACATGGAAATATCTACACCGCGATCTGTATAAACATGGAAATATTTACACCGATATGTGTATAAACATGGAAATATCTACACCGCCATCTCTATAAACATGGAGATATCTACAACGCCATCTGTATAAACATGGAAATATCTACACCGATATCTGTATAAACCTGGAAATAGCTGCACCGCTATCTGTATAAACACGGTAATATCTACACCACCATCTATATAAACATGGAAATATCTACACCGCCATCTGTATAAATATGGAAATATCTACAATGCCATCTGTAGAAAGATGGAAATATGTACACTGCAATCTGTGTAAACATGGAAATACCTACACCAATATCTGTAAAAACATGGAAATATCTACACCGCTATCTGTATAAAGATGGAAATATCTACACCGCGATCTGCATAAGCATGGAAATATCTACACCGCGATCTGCATAAACATGGAAATATCTACACCGCTATCTGTAGAAACATGGAAATATCTACACCGCGATCTGCATAAACATGGAAATATCTATACCGCGATCTGTATAAACATGGAAATAACTACACCGTTATCTGTAGAAACATGGAAATACCTACACAGCTATCTCTATAAACATGGAAATATATACACCGCCATCTGTATAAACATGGAAATACCTACAAGTCATCTGTATAAACATGGAAATATCTACACAGCCATCTGTATAAACATGGAAATATCTACACAGCCATCTGTATATACATGGAAATATCTACACCGCTATCTGTATAAACATGGAAATAACTACACCGCTATTTGTATAAACAAGGAAATATCTACACCGTGATCTGTATAAACATGGAAATATCTACACTGCTATTTGTATAAACAAGGAAATATCTACACCGCTATCTGTATAAAGATGGAAATAAGTACACCGCTATTTGCATAAACAAGGAAATATCTACACCGTGATCTGTATAAACATGGAAATATCTACAACGCCATCTCCATAAACATGGAAATATCTACACCCCTATCTGTATAAACATGGAAATATCCACACCGCTATCTCTATAAACATGGAAATAACTACACCGCGATCAGTATAAACGTGGAAATATCTACACCGCTATCTCTATAAACATGGAAATATCTCCACTGCTATCTCTATAAACATCGAAATATCTACACCGCCATCTGTATAAACATGGAAATACTTACAAAGTTATCTGTATAAACATGGAAATATCTACACCACTATCTGTATAAACATGTAAATATATACACCGCTATCTCTATAAACATGGAAATATCTACACCGTGATCTGTATAAACATGGAAATACTTACACCGATATCTGTATAAACATGGAAATATCTACCACGCCATCTCTATAAACATGGAAATATCTACACCGCCATCTGTATAAACCTGGAAATATCGACACCGCTATCTGTACATACCTGGAAATATCTACACCGCTGTCTGTATAAACATGGTAATATCTACTCCACCATCTATATAAACATGGAAATATCTACACCGCCATCTGTATAAACATGGAAATATCTACAATGCCATCTGTAGAAAGATGGAAATATCTACACTGCAATCTGTGTAAACATGGAAATACCTACACCAATATCTGTAAAAATATGGAAACATCTACACCGCTATCTGTATAAAGATGGAAATATCTACACCGCTACCTGCATAAGCATGGAAATATCTACACCGCGATCTGCATAAACTTGGAAATATCTACACCGCTATCTGTAGAAACACGGAAATATCTACACAGCTATCTCTGTAAACATGGAAATATCTACACCGCCATCTGTATAAACATGGAAATACCTACAAGTCATGTGTATAAACATGGAAATATCTACACAGCCATCTGTATAAACATGGAAATATCTACACAGCCATCTGTATATACATGGAAATATCTACACCGCTAACTGTATAAACATGGAAATAACTACACCGCTATTTGTATAAACAAGGAAATATCTACACCGTGATCTTTATAAACATGGAAATATCTACACTGCTATTTGTATAAACAAGGAAATGTCTACACCGCAATCTGTATAAACATGGAAATAACTACACCGCTATTTGCATAAACCAGGAAATATCTACACCGTGATCTGTATAAACATGGAAATATCTACAACGCCATCTCTATAAACATGGAAATATCTACACCCCTATTTGTATAAACATGGAAATATACACACCGCTATCTCTATAAACATGGAAATAACTACACCGCGATCAGTATAAACGTGGAAATACCTACACCGCTATCTCTATAAACATGGAAATATCTCCACTGCTATCTCTATAAACATCGAAATATCTACACCGCCATCTGTATAAACATGGAAATACTTACAAAGTTATCAGTATAAACATGGAAATATCTACACCGCCATCTGTATAAACATGGAAATATCTAGACAGCCATTTGTACATGCATGGAAATATCTACACCGCTCTCTATATAAACATGGAAATAACTACACCGCTATCTGTATATACATGGAAATATCTACACCGCCATCTACATATCCATAGAAATATCTGCACCGCCATCTGTATAAACATGGAAATACCTACACGGTCATCTGTGTATAGATGGAAATATCAACACCGCCATCTGTACAAACATGGAAATATCTGCACCGCTATCTGTATAAACATGGAAATATTTACACCGATATGTGTATAAACATGGAAATATCTACACCGCCATCTCTATAAACATGGAAATATATACACCGCCATCTGTATAAACATGGAAATATCTACACCGCTATCTGTATAAACCTGGAAATATCTACACCGCTATCTGTATAAACACGGTAATATCTACACCACCGTCTATATAAACATGGAAATATCTACACCGCCATCTGTATAAACATGGAAATATCTACAATGCCATCTGTAGAAAGATGGAAATATGTACACTGCAATCTGTGTAAACATGGAAATACCTACACCAATATCTGTAAAAACATGGAAATATCTACACCGCTATCTGTATAAAGATGGAAATATCTACACCGCGATCTGCATAAGCATGGAAATATCTACACCGCGATCTGCATAAACATGGAAATATCTACACCGCTATCTGTAGAAACATGGAAATATCTACACTGCGATCTGCATAAACATGGAAATATATACACCGCGATCTGTATAAACATGGAAATAACTACACCGCTATCTGTAGAAACATGGAAATATCTACACAGCTATCTCTATAAACATGGAAATATCTACACCGCCATCTGTATAAACATGGAAATACCTACAAGTCATGTGTATAAACATAGAAATGTCTACACAGCCCTCTGTATAAACATGGAAATATCTACACAGCTATCTCTGTAAACATGGAAATATCTACACCGCCATCTGTATAAACATGGAAATACCTTCAAGACATCTGTATAAACATGGAAATATCTACACAGACATCTGTATAAACATGGAAATATCTACACAGCCATCTGTATATACATGGAAATATCTACACCGCTATCTGTATAAACATGGAAATAACTACACCGCTATTTGTATAAACAAGGAAATATCTACACTGTGATCTGTATAAACATGGAAATATCTACACTGCTATTTGCATAAACAAGGAAATATCTACACCCCTATCTGTATAAACATGGAAATAACTACACCGCTATTTGCATAAACAAGGAAATATCTACACCGTGGTCTGTATAAACATGGAAATATCTACAACGCCTTCTCTATAAACATGGAAATATCTACACCACTATCTGTATAAACATGGAAATATCCACACCGCTATCTCTATAAACATGGAAATAACTACACCGCGACCAGTATAAACGTGGAAATATCTACACCGCTATCTCTATAAACATGGAAATATCTCCACTGCTATCTCTATAAACATCGAAATATCTACACCGCCATCTGTATAAACATGGAAATACTTACAAAGTTATCTGTATAAACATGGAAATATCTACACCGCCATCTGTATAAACATGCAAATATCTACACAGCCATGTGTACTTACGTGGAAATATCTACACCGCTCTCTATATAAACATAGAAATAACTACACCGCTATCTGTATATACATGGAAATATCTACACCGCCATCTACATATCCATAGAAATATCTGTGCCGCCATATGTATAAACATGGAAATATCTACACGGTCATCTGTGTATAGATGGAAATATCAACACCGCCATCTGTACAAACATGGAAATATCTGCACCGCTATCTGTATAAACATGGAAATATCTACACCGTGGTCTGTATAAACATGGAAATATCTACACCGCTATCTGTATAAACATGGAAATATATACACCGCTATCTCTATAAACATGGAAATATATACACCGCTATCTCTATGAACATGGAAATATCTACACCGTGATCTGTATAAACATGGAAATATTTACATCGATATCTGTATAAACATGGAAATATCGACACCGCCATCTCTATAAACATGGAAATATCTACACCGCGATCTGCATAAACATGGAAATATCTATACCGCGATCTGTATAAACATGGAAATAACTACACCGTTATCTGCAGAAACATGGAAATATCTACACAGCCATCTCTATAAACATGGAAATATCTACACCGCCATCTGTATAAACATGGAAATACCTACAAGTCATCTGTATAAACATGGAAATATCTACACAGCCATCTGTATAAACATGGAAATATCTACACAGCCATCTGTATATACATGGAAATATCTACACCGCTATCTGTATAAACATGGAAATAACTACACCGCTCTTTGTATAAACAAGGAAATATCTACACCGTGATCTGTATAAACATGGAAATATCTACACTGCTATTTGTATAAACAAGGAAATATCCACACCGCTATCTGTATAAAGATGGAAATAAGTACACCGCTATTTGCATAAACAAGGAAATATCTACACCGTGATCTGTATAAACATGGAAATATCTACAACGCCATCTCTATAAACATGGAAATATCTACACCCCTATCTGTATAAACATGGAAATATCCACACCGCTATCTCTATAAACATGGAAATAACTACACCGCGATCAGTATAAACGTGGAAATATCTACACCGCTATCTCTATAAACATGGAAATATCTCCACTGCTATCTCTATAAACATCGAAATATCTACACCGCCATCTGTATAAACATGGAAATACTTACAAATTTATCTGTATAAACATGGAAATATCTACACCACTATCTGTATAAACATGGAAATATATACACTGCTATCTCTATAAACATGGGAATATCTACACCGTGATCTGTATAAACATGGAAATACTTACACCGATATCTGTATAAACATGGAAATATCTACAACGCCATCTCTATAAACATGGAAATATCTACACCGCCATCTGTATAAACCTGGAAATATCGACACCGCTATCTGTATATACCTGGAAATATCTACACCGCTGTCTGTATAAACGTGGTAATATCTACTCCACCATCTATATAAACATGGAAATAACTACACCGCCATCTGTATAAACATGGAAATATCTACAATGCCATCTGTAGAAAGATGGAAATATCTACACTGCAATCTGTGTAAACATGGAAATACCTACACCAATATCTGTAAAAACATGGAAATATCTACACCGCGATCTGTATAAAGATGGAAATATCTACACCGCTATCTGCATAAGCATGGAAATATCTACACCGCGATCTGCATAAACTTGGAAATATCTACACCGCTATCTGTAGAAACACGGAAATATCTACACAGCTATCTCTGTAAACATGGAAATATCTACACCGCCATCTGTATAAACATGGAAATACCTACAAGTCATCTGTATAAACATGGAAATATCTACACAGCCGTCTGTATAAACATGGAAATATCTACACAGCCATCTGTATATACATGGAAATATCTACACCGCTAACTGTATAAACATGGAAATAACTACACCGCTATTTGTATAAACAAGGAAATATCTACACCGTGATCTTTATAAACATGGAAATATCTACACTGCTATTTGTATAAACAAGGAAATATCTACACCGCTATCTGTATAAACATGGAAATAACTACACCGCTATTTGCATAAACCAGGAAATATCTACACCGTGATCTGTATAAACATGGAAATATCTACAACGCCATCTCTATAAACATGGAAATATCTACACACCTATTTGTATAAACATGGAAATATCCACACCGCTATCTCTATGAACATGGAAATAACTACACCGCGATCAGTATAAACGTGGAAATATCTACACCGCTATCTCTATAAAAATGGAAATATCTCCACTGCTATCTCTATAAACATTGAAATATCTACACCACCATCTGTATAAACATGGAAATACTTACAAAGTTATCAGTATAAACATGGAAATATCTACACCGCCATCTGTATAAACATGGAAATATCTAGAAAGCCATGTGTACATACATGGAAATATCTACACCGCTCTCTATATAAACATGGAAATAACTACACCGCTATCTGTATATACATGGAAATATCTACACCGCCATCTACATATCCATAGAAATATCTGCGCCGCCATCTGTATAAACATGGAAATATCTACACGGTCATCTGTGTATAGATGGAAATATCAACACCGCCATCTGTGTAAACATGGAAATATCTACACCAATGTCTGTAAAAACATGGAAATATCTACACCGCTATCTGTATAAACATGGAAATATCCACACCGCAATCTGCATAAACATGGAAATATCTACTCCGCGATCTGTATAAACATGGAAATATCAATACCGCTATCTGTAGAAACATGGAAATATCTACACCGCGATCTGCATAAACATGGAAATATCTAAACCGCGATCTGTATAAACATGTAAATATCTGCACCGTGATCTGTATAAACATGTAAATATCTACACCGCTATCTGTAGAAACATGGAAATATCTACACAGCTAGCTCTATAAACATGGAAATATCTACACCGCCATCTCTATAAACATGGAAATACCTACAAGTCATCTGTATAAACATGGAAATATCTACACAGCCATCTGTATAAACATGGAAATATCTACACAGCCATCTGTATATACATGGAAATATCTACACCGCTACCTTTATAAACATGGAAATAACTACACCGCTATTTGTATAACCATGGAAATATCTACACGGTGATCTGTATAAACATGGAAATATCTACACTGCTATTTGTATAAACAAGGAAATATCTACACCGCTATCTGTATAAACATGGAAATAAGTACACCGCTATTTGCATAAACAAGGAAATATCTACACCGTGATTTGTATAAACATGGAAATATCTACAACGCCATCTCTATAAACATGGAAATATCTACACCCCTATCTGTATAAACATGGAAATATCCACACGGCTATCTCTATAAACATGGAAATAACTACACCGCGATCAGTATAAACGTGGAAATATCTACACCGCTATCTCTATAAAAATGGAAATATCTCCACTGCTATCTCCATAAACATCGAAATATCTACACCGCCATCTGTATAAACATGGAAATACTTACAAAGTTATCTGTATAAACATGGAAATATCTACACCGCCATCTGTATAAACATGGAAATATCTACACAGCCATGTGTACATACATGGAAATATCTACACCGCTCTCTATATAAACATGGAAATAACTACACCGCTATCTGTATATACATGGAAATATCTACACCGCCATCTACATATCCAAAGAAATATCTGCGCCACCATCGGTATAAACATGGAAATATCTACACGGTCATCTTTGTATAGTTGGAAATATCAACACCGCCATCTGTACAAACATGGAAATATCTGCACCGCTATCTGTATAAACATGGAAATACCTACACCGTGGTCTGTATAAACATGGAAATATCTACACCGCTATCTGTATAAACATGGAAATATATACACCGCTATCTCTATAAACATGGAAATATCTACACGGTGATCTGTATAAACATGGAAATATTTACACCGATATCTGTATAAACATGGAAATATCTACACCGCCATCTCTATAAACATGGAAATATCTACACCGCCATCTGTATAAACATGGAAATATCTACACCGCTATCTGTATAAACCTGGAAATATCTGCACCGCTATCTGTATAAACATGGTAATATCTACACCACCATCTATATAAACATGGAAATATCTACACCGCTATCTGCATAAACACGGAAATATCTACAATGCCATCTGTAGAAAGATGGAAATATCAACAGCGCAATCTGCGTAAACATGGAAATATCTACACCAATGTCTGTAAAAACATGGAAATATCTACACCGCTATCTGTATAAACATGGAAATATCTACACCGCAATCTGCATAAACATGGAAATATCTACTCCGCGATCTGTATAAACATGGAAATATCTACACAGCTATGTGTAGAAACATGGAAATATCTACACCGCCATCTGCATAAACATGGAAATATCTACACCGCGATCTGTATAAACAAGTAAATATCTACACCGCGATCTGTATAAACATGTAAATATCTACATCGCTATCTGTAGAAACATGGAAATATCTACCCAGCTATCTGTATAAACATGGAAATAACTACACCGCCATCTCTATAAACATGGAAATACCTACAAGTCATCTGTATAAACATGGAAATATCTACACAGCCATCTGTATAAACATGGAAATATCTACACAGCCATCTGTATACACATGGAAATATCTACCCCGCTACCTTTATAAACATGGAAATAACTACACCGCTATTTGTATAACCAAGGAAATATCTACACCGTGATCTGTATAAACATGGAAATATCTACACTGCTATTTGTATAAACAAGGAAATATCTACACCGCTATCTGTATAAACATGGAAATAACTACACCGCTATTTGCATAAACAAGGAAATATCTACACCGTGATCTGTATAAACATGGAAATATCTACAACGCCATCTCTATAAACATGGAAATATCTACACCCCTATCTGTATAAACATGGAAATATCCACACCGCTATCTCTATAAACATGGAAATAACTACACCACGATCAGTATAAACGTGGAAATATCTACACCGCTATCTCTATAAACATGGAAATATCTCCACTGCTCTCTCTATAAACATCGAAATATCTACACCGCCATCTGTATAAACATGGAAATACTTACAAAGTTATCAGTATAAACATGGAAATATCTACACCGCCATCTCTATAAACATGGAAATATCTAGACAGCCATTTGTACATACATGGAAATATCTACACCGCTCTCTATATAAACATGGAAATAACTACACCCCTATCTGTATATACATGGAAATATCTACACCGCCATCTACATATCCATAGAAATATCTGCACCGCCATCTGTATAAACATGGAAATACCTACACGGTCATCTGTGTATAGATGGAAATATCAACACCGCCATCTGTACAAACATGGAAATATCTGCACCGCTATCTGTATAAACATGGAAATATTTACACCGATATCTGTATAAACATGGAAATATCTACACCGCCATCTCTATACACATGGAAATATATACACCGCCATCTGTATAAACATGGAAATATCTACACCGCTATCTGCATAAACCTGGAAATATCTACACCGCTATCTGTCTAAATATGGTAATATCTACACCACCATCTAAATGAACATGGAAATATCTACACCGCCATCTGTATAAACATGGAAATATCTACAATGCCATCTGTAGAAAGATGGAAATATCTACAGCGCAATCTGCGTAAACATGGAAATATCTACACCAATGTCTGTAAAAACATGGAAATATCTACACCGCTATCTGTATAAACATGGAAATATCTACACCGCAATCTGCATAAACATGGAAATATCTACTCCGCGATCTGTATAAACATGGAAATATCTACACCGCTATCTGTAGAAACATGGAAATATCTACACCGCGATCTGCATAAACATGGAAACATCTACAGCGCGATCTGTATAAACATGTAAATATCTACACCGCGATCTGTATAAACATGTAAATACCTACACCGCTATCTGTAGAAACATGGAAATATCTACACAGCCATCTCTATAAACATGGAAATATCTACACCGCCATCTGTATAAACATGGAAATACCTAAAAGTCATCTGTATAAACATGGAAATATCTACACAGCCATCTGTATAAACATGGAAATATCTACACAGCCATCTGTATATACATGGAAATATCTACACCGCTATCTGTATAAACATGGAAATAACTACACCGCTATTTGTATAAACAAGGAAATATCTACACCGTGATCTGTATAAACATGGAAATATCTACACTGCTATGTGTATAAACAAGGAAATATCTACACCGCTATCTGTATAAACATGGAAATAACTACACCGCTATTTGCATAAACAAGGAAATATCTACACCGTGATCTGCATAAACATGGAAATATCTACAACGCCATCTCTATAAACATGGAAATATCTACACCCCTATCTGTATAAACATGGAAATATCCACACCGCTATCTCTATAAACATGGAAATAACTACACCGCGATCAGTATAAACGTGGAAATATCTACACCGCTATCTCTATAAACATGGAAATATCTCCACTGCTATCTCTATAAACATCGACATATCTACACCGCCATATGTATAAACATGGAAATACTGACAAAGTTATCTGTATAAACATGGAAATATCTACACCGCCATCTGTATAAACATGGAAATATCTACACAGCCATGTGTACATATATGGAAATATCTACACAGCTCTCTATATAAACATGGAAATAACTACACCGCTATCTGTATATACATGGAAATATCTACACCGCCATCTACATATCCATAGAAATATCTGCGCCGCCATCTGTATAAACATGGAAATATCTACACGGTCATCAGTGTATAGATGGAAATATCAACACCGCCATCTGTACAAACATGGAAATATCTGCACCGCTATCTTTATAAACATGGAAATATCTACACCGTGGTCTGTATAAACATTTAAATATCTACACCGCTATCTGTATAAACATGGAATTATATACACCGCTATCTCTATAAACATGGAAATATCTACACCGTGATTTGTATAAACATGGAAATATTTACACCGATATCTGTATAAACATGGAAATATCTACACCGCCATCTCTATAAATATGGAAATATCTACACCGCAATCAGCATAAACATGGAAATATCTACACCGCTATCTGTATAAACCTGGAAATATCTACACCGCTATCTGTCTAAACATGGTAATATCTACACCACCATCTATATAAACATGGAAATATCTACACCGCCATCTGTATAAACATGGAAATATCTACAATGCCATCTGTAGAAAGATGGAAATATCTACACCGCAATCTGTATAAACATGGAAATATCTACACCAATGTCTGTAAAAACATGGAAATATCTACACCGCTATCTGTATAAACATGGAAATATCTACACCGCAATCTGCATAAACATAGAAATATCTACTCCGCGATCTGTATAAACATGGAAATATCTACACCGCTATCTCTAGAAACATGGAAATATCTACACCGCGATCTGCATAAACATGGAAATATCTACACCGCGATCTGTATAAACATGTAAATATCTACAACGCGATCTGTATAAACATGAAAATAGCTACACCGCTATCTGTAGAAACATGGAAATATCAACACAGCTATCTCTATAAACATGGAAATATCTACACCGCCATCTCTATAAACATGGAAATACCTACAAGTCATCTGTATAAACATGGGAATATCTACACGGCCATCTGTATAAAGATGGAAATATCTACACAGCCATCTGTATATACATGTTAATATCTACACCGCTATCTGTATAAACATGGAAATAACTACACCGCTATTTGTATAAACAAGGAAATATCTACACCGTGATCTGTATAAACATGGAAATATCTACACCGCTATTTGCATAAACAAGGAAATATCTACACCGTGATCTGTATAAACATGGAAATATCTACAACGCCATCTCTATAAACATGGAAATATCTACACCCCTATCTGTATAAACATGGAAATATCTACACCGCTATCTCTATAAACATGGAAATATCTACACCGTGATCTGCATAAACATGGAAATATTTACACCGATATCTGTATAAACATGGAAATATCTACACCGCCATCTCTATAAACATGGAAATATCTACACCGCCATCTGTATAAACATGGAAATATCTACACCGCTATCTGTATAAGCCTGGAAATATCTACACCGCTATCTGTATAAACATGGTAATATCTACACCACCATATAAATAAACATGGAAATATCTACACCGCCATCTGTATAAACATGGAAATATCTACAAGGCCATCTGTAGAAAGATGGAAATATCTACACCGCAATCTGTGTAAACATGGAAATATCTACACCAATGTCTGTAAAAACATGGAAATATCTACACCGCTATCTGTATAAACATGGAAATATCTACACTGCCATCTGCATAAACATGGAAATATCTACTCCGTGATCTGTATAAACATGGAAATATCTACACCGCTATCTGTAGAAACATGGAAATATCTACACCTCGATCTGCATAAACATGGAAATATCTACACCGCGATCTGTATAAGCATGGAAATAACTACACCGCTATCTGTAGAAACATGGAAATATCTACACAGCTATCTCTATAAACATGGAAATACCTACACCGCCATCTGTATAAACATGGAAATACCTACAAGTCATCTGTATAAACATGGAAATATCTACACAGCCATCTGTATAAACATGGAAATATCTACACAGCCATCTGTATATACATGGAAATATCTTCAACGCTATCTGTATAAACATGGAAATAACTACACCGCTATTTGTATAAACAAGGAAATATCTACACCGTGATCTGTATAAACATGGAAATATCTACACTGCTATTTGTATAAACAAGGAAATATCTACACCGCTATCTGTATAAACATGGAAATAACTACACCGCTATTTGCATAAACAAGGAAATATCTACACCGTGATCTGTATAAACATGGAAATATCTACAACGCCATCTCTATAAACATGGAAATATCTACACCCCTATGTGTATAAACATGGAAATATCCACACCGCTATCTCTATAAACATGGAAATAACTACACCGCGATCAGTACAAACGTGGAAATATCTACACCGCTATCTCTATAAACAGGGAAATATCTCCACTGCTATCTCTATAAACATCGAAATATCTACACCGCCATCTGTATAAACATGGAAATACTTACGAAGTTATCTGTATAAACTTGGAAATATCTACACCGCCATCTATATAAACATGGAAATATCTACACAGCCATGTGTACATACATGGAAACATCTACACCGATCTCTATATAAACATGGAAATAACTACACCGCTATCTGTATATACATGGAAATACCTACACCGCCATCTACATATCCATAGAAACATCTGCGCCGCCATCTGTATAAACACGGAAATATCTACACGGTCATCTGTGTATAGATGGAAATATCAACACCGCCATCTGTACAAACATGGAAATATCTGCACCGCTATCTGTATAAACATGGAAATATCTACACCGTGGTCTGTATAAACATGGAAATATCTACAATGCCATCTGTAGAAAGATGGAAATATCTACACCGCAATCTGTGTAAACATGGAAATATCTACACCAATGTCTGTAAAAACATGGAAATATCTACACCGCTATCTGTATAAACATGGAAATATCTACACCGCAATCTGTATAAACATGGAAATATCTACTCCGCGATCTGTGTAAACATGGAAATATCTACACCGCTATCTGTAGAAACATGGAAATATCTACACCGCCATCTGTATAAACATGGAAATATCTACACCGCTATCTGTAGAAACATGGAAATATCTACACCTCGATCTGCATAAACATGGAAATATCTACACCGCGATCTGTATAAACATGGAAATAACTACACCGCTATCTGTAGAAACATGGAAATATCTACACAGCTATCTCTAGAAACATGGAAATATCTACACCTCCATCTGTATAAACATGGAAATACCTACAAGTCATCTGTATAAACATGGAAATATCTACGCAGCCATCTGTATAAACATGGAAATATCTACACAGCCATCTGTATATACATGGAAATATCTTCAACGCTATCTGTATAAACATGGAAATAACTACACCGCTATTTGTATAAACAAGGAAATATCTACACCGTGATCTGTATAAACATGGAAATATCTACACTGCTATTTGTATAAACAAGGAAATATCTACACCGCTATCTGTATAAACATGGAAATAACTACACCGCTATTTGCATAAACAAGGAAATATCTACACAGTCATCTGTAGAAACATGGAAATATCTACACCGCTATCTCTATAAACATGGAAATAACTACACCGCTATCTCTATAAACATGGAAATATCTACACCGCTATCTCCATCAACATGGAAATATACACACCGCCATCTCTTTAAACATGGAGGTATCTACAACGCCGTCTACATAAACAAGAAAATATCTACACTGCCATCTATATAAACATGGAAATATCTAAACCACCATCTATATAAACATGGAAATATCTACACTGCCATTTGTAGAAAGATGGAAATATCTACACCGCCATCTGTATAAACGTGGAAATACCTACACCGCTATCTGTATAAACATGGAAATATCTACACCGCAATCTGTATAAACATAGAAATATCTACACCGCTCTCTGTATAAATATGAAATATCTAAACCGCTATCTCTATAAAAGTGGAAATATCTACACTGCTATCTGTATAAATATGGAAATATCCTCACTGCTATCTCTATGAACATTGATATATCTACACCGCTATCTCTATAAACATGGAAATATCTACACCGCCATCTCTATAAACATGGAAATATCTACACCGTCATCTGTATAAACCTGGAAATATCTGCACTGTCATCTATATAAACATGGATATATCTACAGAGAACTCTGTATAAACATGGAAATATCGGCACAGCCATCTGTATAAACATGGAAATACCTACAACGCTATCTGTATAAACATGGAAATATCTACACCGCTATGTATATTAACGTGGAAATATCTCCATTGCTTTCTGTATAAACATGGACAAATCTCCACAGCAATATGTATAAACATGAAAATATCTACACTTCTATCTCTATAAACATGGAAATATCGACACAGCCATCTGTACAAACATGGAAATATCTACACAGTCATCTGTAGAAACATGGAAATATCTACACCGCTATCTCTATAAACATGGAAATAACTACACCGCTGTCTCTATAAACATGGAAATATCTACACCGCTATCTCCATCAACATGGAAATATACACACCGCCATCTCTTTAAACATGGAGGTATCTACAACGCCATCTACATAAACAAGAAAATATCTACACTGCCATCTATATAAACATGGAAATATCTACACCGCCATCTCTATAAACCTGGAAATATCTACACTGCCATTTGTAGAAAGATGGAAATATCTACACCGCCATCTGTATAAACGTGGAAATATCTACACCGCTATCTGTATAAACATGGAAATATCTACACCGCAATCTGTATAAACATGGAAATATCTACACCTCTCTCTGTATAAATATGAAATATCTAATCGGCTATCTCTATAAAAGTGGAAATATCTACACTGCTATCTGTATAAACATGGAAATATCCTCACTGCTATCTCTATGAACATTGATATATCTACACCGCTATCTGTATAAACATGGAAATATCTACACCGCCATCTCTATAAACATGGAAATATCTACACCGTCATCTGTATAAACATGGAAATATCTACACTGCTATCTGTATAAACATGGAAATATCTAAACGGCGATCTGTATAAACATGGAAATATCTACACCGCGATCTGTATAAACATGGAAATATCTAAACCGCTATCTGTGTGAACATGGAAATATCTACACAGCTATCTCTATAAACATGGAAACATCTACACCGCCATCTGTATAAACATGGAAATACCTACAAAGTCATCTGTATAAACATGGAAATATCTACACAGCCATCTGTATAAACATGGAAATATCTACACAGCCATCTGTATAAACCTGGAAATATCTGCACTGTCATCTATATAAACATGGAAATATCTACAGAGAACTCTGTATAAACATGGAAATATCGGCAGAGCCATCTGTATAAACATGAAAATATCTACAACGCTATCTGTATAAACATGGAAATATCTACACCGCTATGTGTATTAACGTGGAAATATATCCATTGCTATCTGTATAAACATGGACAAAACTCCACCGCAATATGTATAAACATGAAAATATCTACACTTCTATCTCTATAAACATGGAAATATCTACACTGCCATCTGTACAAACACGGAAATATCTACACAGTCATCTGTAGAAACATGGAAATATCTACACTGCCATCTGTACAAACATGGAAATGTCTACACAGTCATCTGTAGAAACATGGAAATATCTACACCGCTATCTCTATAAACATGGAAATAACTACACCGCTATCTCTATAAACATGGAAATATCTACACCGCTATCTCCATCAACATGGAAATATACACACCGCCATCTCTTTAAACATGGAGGTATCTACAACGCCATCTACATAAACAAGAAAATATCTACACTGCCATCTATATAAACATGGAAATATGTACACCGCCATCTCTATAAACATGGAAATATCTACACTGCCATTTGTAGAAAGATGGAAATATCTACACCGCCATCTGTATAAACGTGGAAATACCTACACCGCTATCTGTATAAACATGGAAATATCTACACCGCAATCTGTATAAACATAGAAATATCTACACCGCTCTCTGTATAAATATGAAATATCTAAACCGCTATCTCTATAAAAGTGGAAATATCTACACTGCTATCTGTATAAACATGGAAATATCCTCACTGCTATCTCTATGAACATTGATATATCTACACCGCTATCTCTATAAACATGGAAATATCTACACCGCCATCTCTATAAACATGGAAATATCTACACCGTCATCTGTATAAACATGGAAATATCTACACCGCTATCTGTATAAACATGGAAATATCTACACCGTGATCTGTATAAACATGGAAATATCTACACCGCGATCTGTATAAACATGGAAATATCTAAACCGCTATCTGTGTAAACATGGAAATATCTACACAGCTATCTCTATAAACATGGAAATATCTACACCGCCATCTGTAAAAACATGGAAATTCCTACAAAGTTATCTGTATAAACATGGAAATATCTACACAGCCATCTGTATAAACATGGAAATATCTACACAGCCATCTGTATAAACCTGGAAATATCTGCACTGTCATCTATATAAACATGGAAATATCTACAGAGAACTCTGTATAAACATGGAAATATCTTCAACACTATCTGTATAAACATGGAAATATCTACACCGCTATGTGTATTAACGTGGAAATATCTCCATTGCTATCTGTATAAACATGGACAAATCTCCACCGCAATATGTATAAACATGAAAATATCTACACTTCTATCTCTATAACCATGGAAATATCTACACTGCCATCTGTACAAAGATGGAAATATCTACACAGTCATCTGTAGAAACATGTAAATATCTACACCGCTATCTCTATAAACATGGAAATAACTACACCGCTATCTCTATAAACATGGAAATATCTACACCGCTATCTCCATCAACATGGAAATATACACACCGCCATCTCTTTAAACATGGAGGTATCTACAACACCATCTACATAAACAAGAAAATATCTACACTGCCATCTATATAAACATGGAAATATCTACACCGCCATCTCTATAAACATGGAAATATCTACACTGCCATTTGTAGAAAGATGGAAATATCTACACCGCCATCTGTATAAACGTGGAAATACCTACACCGCTATCTGTATAAACATGGAAATATCTACACCGCAATCTGTATAAACCTGGAAATATCTACACCGCTCTCTGTATAAATATGAAATATCTAAACCGCTATCTCTATAAAAGTGGAAATATCTACACTGCTATCTGTATAAACATGGAAATATCCTCACTGCTATCTCTATGAACATTGATATATCTACACCGCTATCTCTATAAACATGGAAATATCTACACCACCATCTCTATAAACATGGAAATATCTACACCGTCATCTCTATAAACATGGAAATATCTACACCGCTATCTGTATAAACATGGAAATATCTACACCGCGATCTGTATAAACATGGAAATATCTACACCGCGATCTGTATAAACATGGAAATATCTAAACCGCTATCTGTGTAAACATGGAAATATCTACACAGCCATCTCTATAAACATGGAAATATCTACACCGCCATCTGTATAAACATGGAAATACCTACAAAGTCATCAGTATAAACATGGAAATATCTACACAGCCATCTATATAAACATGGAAATATGTACACAGCCATCTGTAGAAACCTGGAAATATCTGCACTGTCATCTATATAAACATGGAAATATCTACAGAGAACTCTGTATAAACATGGAAATATCGACACAGCCATCTGTATAAACATGGAAATATCTACAACGCTATCTGTATAAACATGGAAATATCTACACCGCTATGTGTATTAACGTGGAAATATCTCCATTGCAATCTGTATAAACATGGACAAATCTCCACCGCAATATGTATAAATATGAAAATATCTACACTTCTATCTCTATAAACATGGAAATATCTACACAGCCATCTGTACAAACATGGAAATATCTACACAGTCATCTGTAGAAACATGGAAATATCTACACCGCTATCTCTATAAACATGGAAATAACTACACCGCTATCTCTATAAACATGGAAATATCTACACCGCTATCTCCATCAACATGGAAATATACACACCGCCATCTCTTTAAACATGGAGGTATCTACAACGCCGTCTACATAAACAAGAAAATATCTACACTGCCATCTATATAAACATGGAAATATCTACACCGCCATCTATATAAACATGGAAATATCTACACTGCCATTTGTAGAAAGATGGAAATATCTACACCGCCATCTGTATAAACGTGGAAATACCTACACCGCTATCTGTATAAACATGGAAATATCTACACCGCAATCTGTATAAACATAGAAATATCTACACCGCTCTCTGTATAAATATGAAATATCTAAACCGCTATCTCTATAAAAGTGGAAATATCTACACTGCTATCTGTATAAATATGGAAATATCCTCACTGCTATCTCTATGAACATTGATATATCTACACCGCTATCTCTATAAACATGGAAATATCTACACCGCCATCTCTATAAACATGGAAATATCTACACCGTCATCTGTATAAACATGGAAATATCTACACCGCTATCTGTATAAACATGGAAATATCTACACCGCGATCTGTATAAACATGGAAATATCTACACTGCGATCTGTATAAACATGGAAATATCTAAACCGCTATCTGTGTAAACATGGAAATATCTACACAGCTATCTCTATAAACATGGAAATATCTACACCGCCATCTGTATAAACATGGAAATTCCTACAAAGTCATCTGTATAAACATGGAAATATCTACACAGCCATCTGTATAAACATGGAAATATCTACACAGCCATCTGTATAAACCTGGAAATATCTGCACTGTCATCTATATAAACATGGAAATATCTACAGAGAACTCTGTATAAACATGGAAATATCTACAACGCTATCTGTAAAAACATGGAAATATCTACACCGCTATGTGTATTAACGTGGAAATATCTCCATTGCTATCTGTATAAACATGGACAAATCTCCACCGCAATATGTATAAACATGAAAATATCTACACTTTTATCTCTATAAACATGGAAATATCTACACTGCCATCTGTACAAACATGGAAATATCTACACAGTCATCTGTAGAAACATGGAAATATCTACACCGCTATCTCTATAAACATGGAAATATCTACACCGCTATCTCCATCAACATGGAAATATACACACCGCCATCTCTTCAAACATGGAGGTATCTACAACGCCATCTACATAAACAAGAAAATATCTAGACTGCCATCTATATAAACATGGAAATATCTACACCGCCATCTCCATAAACATGGAAATATCTACACTGTCATTTGTAGAAAGATGGAAATATCTACACCGCCATCTGTATAAACGTGGAAATATCTACACCGCTATCTGTATAAACATGGAAATATCTACACTGCAATCTGTATAAAAATGGAAATATCTACACCTCTCTCGGTATAAATATGAAATATGTAAACCGCTATCTCTATAAAAGTGGAAATATCTACACTGCTATCTGTATAAACATGGAAATATCCTCACTGCTATCTCTATGAACATTGATATATCTACACCGCTATCTCTATAAACATGGAAATATCTACACCGTCATCTGTATAAACATGGAAATATCTACACCGCGATCTGTATAAACATGGAAATATCTACACCGCGATCTGTATAAACATGGAAATATATACACCGCGATCTGTATAAACATGGAAATATCTAAACCGCTATCTCTGTAAACATGGAAATATCTACACAGCTATCTCTATAAACATGGAAATATCTACACCGCCATCTGTATAAACATGGACATACCTACAAACTCATCTGTATAAACATGGAAATATCGACACAGCCATCTGTATAAACATGGAAATATCTACACAGCCATCTGTATAAACCTGGAAATATCTGCACTTTCATCTATATAAACATGGAAATATCTACAGAGAACTCTGTATAAACATGGAAATATCGGCACAGCCATCTGTATAAACATGGAAATATCTAGAACGCAATGTGTATTAACGTGGAAATATCTCCATTGCTATCAGTATAAACATGGACAAATCTCCACCGCAATATGTACAAACATGAAAATATCTACACTTCTATCTCTATAAACATGGAAATATCTACACTGCCATCTGTACAAACATGGAAGTATCTACACAGTCATCTGTAGAAACATGGAAATATCTACACCACCATCTCTATAAACATGGAAATGTCTACACCGCTATCTCCATCAACATGGAAATATACACACCGCCATCTCTTTAAACATGGAGGTATCTACAACGCCATCTACATAAACAAGAAAATATCTACACTGCCATCTATATAAACGTGGAAATATCTACACCGCCATCTCTATAAACATGGAAATATCTACACTGCCATTTGTAGAAAGATGGAAATATCTACACCGCCATCTGTATAAACGTGGAAATACCTAAACCGCTATCTGTGTAAACATGGAAATATCTACACCGCAATCTGTATAAACATAGAAATATCTACACCGCTCACTGTATAAATATGAAATATCTAAACCGCTATCTCTATAAAAGTGGAAATATCTACACTGCTATCTATATAAACATGGAAATATCCTCACTGCTATCTCTATGAACATTGATATATCTACACCGCTATCTCTATAAACATGGAAATATCTACACCGCCATCTCTATAAACATGGAAATATCTACACCGCTATCTGTATAGACATGGAAATATCTACACCGCTATCTGTATAAACATGGAAATATCTACACCGCGATCTGTATAAACATGGAAATATCTACACCGCGATCTGTATAAACATGGAAATATCTAAACCGCTATCTGTGTAAACATGGAAATATCTACACAGCTATCTCTATAAACATGGAAATATCTACACCGCCATCTGTATAAACATGGAAATACCTACAAAGTCATCTGTATAAACATGGAAATATCTACACAGCCATCTGTATAAACATGGAAATATCTACACAGCCATCTGTATAAACCTGGAAATATCTGCACTGTCATCTATATAAACATGGAAATATCTACAGAGAACTCTGTATAAACATGGAAATATCGGCACAGCCATCTGTATAAACATGGAAATATCTACAACGCTATCTGTATAAACATGAAAATATCTACACCGCTATGTATATTAACGTGGAAATAAATCCATTGCTATCTGTATAAACATGGACAAATCTCCACCGCAATATGTATAAACATGAAAATATCTACACTTATATCTCTATAAACATGGAAATATCTACACTGCCATCTGTACAAACATGGAAATATCTACACAGTCATCTGTAGAAACATGGAAATATCTACACCGCTATCTCAATAAACATGGAAATAACTACACCGCTATCTCTATAAACATGGAAATATCTACACCGATATCTCCATCCACATGGAAATATACACACCGCCACCTCTTTAAACATGGAGGTATCTACAACGCCATCTACATAAACAAGGAAATATCTACACTGCCATCTATATAAACATGGAAATATCTACACCGCCATCTGTATAAACATGGAAATATCTACACAGCCATCTGTATAAACATGGAAATATCTACACAGCCATCTGTATAAACATGGAAATATCTACACAGCCATCTGTATAAACCTGGAAATATCTGCACTGTCATCTATATAAACATGGAAATATCTACAGAGAACTCTGTATAAACATGGAAATATCTACAACGCTATCTGTATAAACATGGAAATATCTACACCGCTATGTGTATTAACGTGGAAATATCTCCATTGCTATCTGTATAAACATGGACAAATCTGCACCGCAATATGTATAAACATGAAAATATCTACACTTCTATCTCTATAAACATGGAAATATATACACTGCCATCTGTACAAACATGGAAATATCCTCACAGTCATCTGTAGAAACATGGAAATATCTACACCGCTATCTCTATAAACATGGAAATAACTACACCGCTATCTCTATAAACATGGAAATATCTACACCGCTATCTCAATCAACATGGAAATATACACACCGCCATCTCTTTAAACATGGAGGTATCTACAACGCCATCTACATAAACAAGAAAATATCTACACTGCCATCTATATAAACATGGAAATATCTACACCGCCATCTCTATAAACATGGAAATATCTACACTGCCATTTGTAGAAAGATGGAAATATCTACACCGCCATCTGTATAAACGTGGAAATACCTACACCGCTATCTGTATAAACATGGAAATATCTACACAGCCATCTGTATAAACATGGCAATATCTACACAGCCATCTGTATAAACCTGGAAATATCTGCACTGTCATCTATATAAACATGGAAATATCTACAGAGAACTCTGTATAAACATGGAAATATCGGCACAGCCATCTGTATAAACATGGAAATATCTACAACGCTATCTGTATAAACATGGAAATATCTACACCGCTATGTGTATTAACGTGGAAATATCTCCATTGCTATCTGTATAAACATGGACAAATCTCCACCGCAATATGTATAAACATGAAAATATCTACACTTCTATCTCTATAAACATGGAAATATCTACACTGCCATCTGTACAAACATGGAAATATCTACACAGTCATCTGTAGAAACATGGAAATATCTACACCGCTATCTCTATAAACATGGAAATAACTACACCGCTATCTCTATAAACATGGAAACATCTACACCGCTATCTCCATCAACATGGAAATATACACACCGCCATCTCTTTAAACATGGAGGTATCTACAACGCCATCTACATAAACAAGAAAATATCTACACTGCCATCTATATAAACATGGAAATATCTACACTGCCATTTGTAGAAAGATGGAAATATCTACACCGCCATCTGTATAAACGTGGAAATACCTACACCGCTATCTGTATAAACATGGAAATATCTACACCGCAATCTGTATAAACATAGAAATATCTACACCGCTCTCTGTATAAATATGAAATATCTAAACCGCTATCTCTATAAAAGTGGAAATCTCTACACTGCTATCTGTATAAACATGGAAATATCCTCACTGCTATCTCTATGAACATTGATATATCTACACCGCTATCTCTATAAACATGGAAATATCTACACCGCCATCTCTATAAACATGGAAATATCTACACCGTCATCTGTATAAACATGGAAATATCTACACCGCTATCAGTATAAACATGGAAATATCTACACCGCGATCTGTATAAACATGGAAATATCTACACCGCGATCTGTATAAACATGGAAATATCTAAACCGCAATCTGTGTAAACATGGAAATATCTACACAGCTATCTCTATAAACATGGAAATATCTACACCGCCATCTGTATAAACATGGAAATACCTACAAAGTCATCTGTATAAACATGGAAATTTCTACACAGCCATCTGTATAAACATGGAAATATCTACACAGCCATCTGTATAAACCTGGAAATATCTGCACTGTCATCTATATAAACATGGAAATATCTACAGAGAACTCTGTATAAACATGGAAATATCGGCACAGCTATCTGTATAAACATGGAAATATGTACACCGCTATCTGTATAAACATGGAAATATGTACACCGCTATCTGCATCAACATGGAAATATACACACCGCCGTCTCTTTAAACATGGAGGTATCTACAACGCCATCTACATAAACAAGAAAATATCTACACTGCCATCTATATAAACATGGAAATATCTACACCGCCATCTCTATAAACATGGAAATATCTACACTGCCATTTGTAGAAAGATGGAAATATCTACACCGCCATCTGTATAAACGTGGAAATACCTACACCGCTATCTGTATAAACATGGAAATATCTACACCGCAATCTGTATAAACATGGAAATATCTACACCGCTCTCTGTTTAAATATGAAATATCTCAACCGCTATCTCTATAAAAGTGGAAATATCTACACTGCTATCTGTATAAACATGGAAATATCCTCACTGCTATCTCTATGAACATTGATATATCTACACCGCTATCTCTATAAACATGGAAATATCTACACCGCCATCTCTATAAACACGAAAATATCTACACCGTCATCTGTATAAACATGGAAATATCTACACCGCTATCTGTATAAACATGGAAATATCTACACCGCGATCTGTATAACCATGGAAATATCTACACCGCGATCTGTATAAACATGGAAATATCTAAACCGCTATCTGTGTAAACATGGAAATATCTACACAGCAATCTCTATAAACATGGAAATGTCTACACCGCCATCTGTATAAACATGGAAATACCTACAAAGTCATCTGTATAAACATGGAAATATCTACACAGCCATCTGTATAAACATGGAAATATCTACACAGCCATCTGTATAAACCTGGAAATATCTGCACTGTCATCTATATAAACATGGAAATATCTACAGAGAACTCTGCATACACATGGAAACATCGGCACAGCCATCTGTATAAACATGGAAATATCTACAACGCTATCTGTATAAACATGAAAATATCTACACCGCTATGTGTATTAACGTGGAAATATCTCCATTGCTAGCTGTATAAACATGGACAAATCTCCACCGCAATATGTATAAACATGAAAATATCTACACTTCTATCTCTATAAACATGGAAATATCTACACTGCCATCTGTACAAACATGGAAATATCTACACAGTCATCTGTAGAAACATGGAAATATCTACACCGCTATCTCAATAAACATGGAAATAACTACACCGCTATCTCCATCCACATGGAAATATACACACCGCCATCTCTTTAAACATGGAGGTATCTACAACGCCATCTACATAAACAAGGAAATATCTACACTGCCATCTATATAAACATGGAAATATCTACACCGCCATCTGTATCAACATGGAAATATCTACACAGCCATCTGTATAAATATGGAAATATCTACACAGCCATCTGCATAAACATGGAAATATCTACACAGCCATCTGTATAAACCTGGAAATATCTGCACTGTCATCTATATAAACATGGAAATATCTACAGAGAACTCTGTATGAACATGGAAATATCTACAACGCTATCTGTATAAACATGGAAATATCTACACCGCTATGTGTATTAACGTGGAAATATCTCCATTGCTATCTGTATAAACATGGACAAACCTGCACCGCAATATGTATAAACATGAAAATATCTACACTTCCATCTCTATAAACATGGAAATATCTACACTGCCATCTGTACAAACATGGAAATATCCTCACAGTCATCTGTAGAAACATGGAAATATCTACACCGCTATCTCTATAAACATGGAAATAACTACACCGCTATCTCTATAAACATGGAAATATCTACACCGCTATCTCAATCAACATGGAAATATACACACCGCCATCTCTTTAAACATGGAGGTATCTACAACGCCATCTACATAAACAAGAAAATATCTACACTGCCATCTATATAAACATGGAAATATCTACACCGCCATCTCTATAAACATGGAAATATCTACACTGCCATTTGTAGAAAGATGGAAATATCTACACCGCCATCTGTATAAACGTGGAAATACCTACACCGCTATCTGTATAAACATGGAAATATCTACACCGCAATCTGTATAAACATAGAAATATCTACACCGCTCTCTGTATAAATATGAAATATCTAAACCGCTATCTCTATAAAAGTGGAAATATCTACACTGCTATCTATATAAACATGGAAATATCCTCACTGCTATCTCTATGAACATTGATATATCTACACCGCTATCTCTATTAACATGGAAATATCTACACCGCCATCTCTATAAACATGGAAATATCTACACCGCTATCTGTATAGACATGGAAATACCTACACCGCTATCTGTATAAACATGGAAATATCTACACCGTGATCTGTATAAACATGGAAATATCTACACCGCGATCTGTATAAACATGGAAATATCTAAACCGCTATCTGTGTAAACATGGAAATATCTACACAGCTATCTCTATAAACATGGATATATCTACACCGCCATCTGTACAAACATGGAAATACCTACAAAGTCATCTGTATAAACATGGAAATATCTACACAGCCATCTGTATAAACATGGAAATATCTACACAGCCATCTGTATAAACCTGGAAATATCTGCACTGTCATCTATATAAACATGGAAATATCTACAGAGAACTCTGTATAAACATGGAAATATCAGCACAGCCATCTGTATAAACATGGAAATATCTACAACGCTATCTGTATAAACATGGAAATATCTACACCGCTATGTGTATTAACGTGGAAATATCTCCATTGCTATCTGTATAAACATGGACAAATCTCCACCGCAATATGTATAAACATGAAAATATCTACACTTCTATCTCTATAAACATGGAAATATCTACACTGCCATCTGTACAAACATGGAAATATCTACACAGTCATCTGTAGAAACATGGAAATATCTACACCGCTATCTCTATAAACATGGAAATAACTACACCGCTATCTCTATAAACATGGAAACATCTACACCGCTATCTCCATCAACATGGAAATATACACACCGCCATCTCTTTAAACATGGAGGTATCTACAACGCCATCTACATAAACAAGAAAATATCTACACTGCCATCTATATAAACATGGAAATATCTACACTGCCATTTGTAGAAAGATGGAAATATCTACACCGCCATCTGTATAAACGTGGAAATACCTACACCGCTATCTGTATAAACATGGAAATATCTACACCGCAATCTGTATAAACATAGAAATATCTACACCGCTCTCTGTATAAATATGAAATATCTAAACCGCTATCTCTATAAAAGTGGAAATCTCTACACTGCTATCTGTATAAACATGGAAATATCCTCACTGCTATCTCTATGAACATTGATATATCTACACCGCTATCTCTATAAACATGGAAATATCTACACCGCCATCTCTATAAACATGGAAATATCTACACCGTCATCTGTATAAACATGGAAATATCTACACCGCTATCTGAATAAACATGGAAATATCTACACCGCGATCTGTATAAACATGGAAATATCTACACCGCGATCTGTATAAACATGGAAATATCTAAACCGCAATCTGTGTAAACATGGAAATATCTACACAGCTATCTCTATAAACATGGAAATATCTACACCGCCATCTGTATAAACATGGAAATACCTACACAGCCATCTGTATAAACATGGAAATTTCTACACAGCCATCTGTATAAACATGGAAATATCTACACAGCCATCTGTATAAACCTGGAAATATCTGCACTGTCATCTATATAAACGTGGAAATATCTACAGAGAACTCTGTATAAACATGGAAATATCGGCACAGCTATCTGTATAAACATGGAAATCTCTACAACGCTATCTGTATAAACATGGAAATATGTACACCGCTATCTCCATCAACATGGAAATATACACACCGCCGTCTCTTTAAACATGGAGGTATCTACAACGCCATCTACATAAACAAGAAAATATCTACACTGCCATCTATATAAACATGGAAATATCTACACCGCCATCTCTATAAACATGGAAATATCTACACTGCCATTTGTAGAAAGATGGAAATATCTACACCGCCATCTGTATAAACGTGGAAATACCTACACCGCTATCTGTATAAACATGGAAATATCTACACCGCAATCTGTATAAACATGGAAATATCTACACCGCTCTCTGTTTAAATATGAAATATCTAAACCGCTATCCCTATAAAAGTGGAAATATCTACACTGCTATCTGTATAAACATGGAAATATCCTCACTGCTCTCTCTATGAACATTGATATATCTACACCGCTATCTCTATAAACATGGAAATATCTACACCGCCATCTCTATAAACACGAAAATATCTACACCGTCATCTGTATAAACATGGAAATATCTACACCGCTATCTGTATAAACATGGAAATATCTACACCGCGATCTGTATAAACATGGAAATATCTACACCGCGATCTGTATAAACATGGAAATATCTAAACCGCTATCTGTGTAAACATGGAAATATCTACACAGCTATCTCTATAAACATGGAAATGTCTACACCGCCATCTGTATAAACATGGAAATACCTACAAAGTCATCTGTATAAACATGGAAATATCTACACAGCCATCTGTATAAACATGGAAATATCTACACAGCCATCTGTATAAACCTGGAAATATCTGCACTGTCATCTATATAAACATGGAAATATCTACAGAGAACTCTGTATAAACATGGAAATATCGGCACAGCCATCTGTATAAACATGGAAATATCTACAACGCTATCTGTATAAACATGAAAATATCTACACCGCTATGTGTATTAACGTGGAAATATCTCCATTGCTATCTGTATAAACATGGACAAATCTCCACCGCAATATGTATAAACATGAAAATATCTACACTTCTATCTCTATAAACATGGAAATATCTACACTGCCGTCTGTACAAACATGGAAATATCTACACAGTCATCTGTAGAAACATGGAAATATCTACACCGCTACCTCAATAAACATGGAAATAACTACACCGCTATCTCTATAAACATGGAAATATCTACACCGCTATCTCCATCCACATGGAAATATACACACCGCCATCTCTTTAAACATGGAGGTATCTACAACGCCATCTACATAAACAAGGAAATATCTACACTGCCATCTATATAAACATGGAAATATCTACATCGCCATCTCTATAAACATGGAAATATCTACACTGCCATTTGTAGAAAGATGGAAATATCTACACCGCCATCTGTATAAACGTGGAAATATCTACACCGCTATCTGTATAAACATGGAAATATCTACACCGCAATCTGTATAAACATGGAAATATCTACACCGCTCTCTGTATAAATATGAAATATCTAAACCGCTATCTCTATAAAAGTGGAAATCTCTACACTGCTATCTGTATAAACATGGAAATATCTTCACTGCTATCTCTATGAACATTGATATATCTACACCGCTATCTCTATAAACATGGAAATAGCTACACCGCCATATCTATAAACACGAAAATATCTACACCGTCATCTGTATAAACATGGAAATATCTACACCGCTATCTGTATAAACATGGAAATATCTACACCGCGATCTGTATAAACATGGAAATATCTACACCGCGATCTGTATAAACATGGAAATATCTAAACCGCTATCTGTGTAAACATGGAAATATCTACACAGCTATCTCTATAAACATGGAAATATCTACACCGCCATCTGTATAAACATGGAAATACCTACAAAGTCATCTGTATAAACATGGAAATATCTACACAGCCATCTGTATAAACATGGAAATATCTACACAGCCATCTGTATAAACCTGGAAATATCTGCACTGTCATCTATATAAACATGGAAATATCTACAGAGAACTCTGTATAAACATGGAAATATAGGCCCAGCCATGTGTATAAATATGGAAATATCTACAACGCTATCTGTATAAACATGAAAATATCTACACCGCTATGTGTATTAACGTGGAAATATCTCCATTGCTATCTGTATAAACATGGACAAATCTCCAACGCAATATGTATAAACATGAAAATATCTACACTTCTATCTCTATAAACATGGAAATATCTACACTGCCATCTGTACAAACATGGAAATATCTACACAGTCATCTGTAGAAACATGGAAATATCTACACCGCTATCTCAATAAACATGGAAATAACTACACCGCTATCTCTATAAACATGGAAATATCTACACCGCTATCTCCATCACCATGGAAATATACACACCGCCATCTCTTTAAACATGGAGGTATCTACAAGGCCATCTACATAAACAAGGAAATATCTACACTGCCATCTATATAAACATGGAAATATCTACACCGCCATCTCTATAAACATGGAAATATCTACACTGCCATTTGTAGAAAGATGGAAATATCTACACCGCCATCTGTATAAACGTGGAAATATCTACACCGCTATCTGTATAAACATGGAAATATCTACACCGCAATCTGTATAAACATGGAAATATCTACACCTCTCTCTGTATAAATATGAAATATCTAAACCGCTATCTCTATAAAAGTGGAAATATCTACACTGCTATTTGTATAAACATGGAAATATCCTCACTGCTATCTCTCTTAACATTGATTTATCTACACCGCTATCTCTATAAACATGGAAATATCTACACCGCCATCTCAATAAACATGGAAATATCTACACCGTCATCTGTATAAAGATGGAAATATCTACACCGCTATCTGTATAAACATGGAAATATCTACACCGCGATCTGTATAAACATGGAAATATCTACACCGCGATCTATATAAACATGGAAATATCTAAACCGCTATCTGTGTAAACATGGAAATATCTACACAGCTATCTCTATAAACATGGAAATATCTACACCGCCATCTGTATAAACATGGAAATACCTACAAAGTCATCTGTATAAACATGGAAATATCTACACAACCATCTGTATAAACATGGAAATATCTACACAGCCATCTGTATAAACCTGGAAATATCTGCACTGTCATCTATATAAACATGGAAATATCTACAGAGAACTCTGTATAAACATGGAAATATCGGCACAGCCATCTGTATAAACATGGAAATATCTACAACGCTATCTGTATAAACATGAAAATATCTACACCGCTATGTGTATTAACGTGGAAATATCTCCATTGCTAGCTGTATAAACATGGACAAATCTCCACCGCAATATGTATAAACATGAAAATATCTACACTTCTATCTCTATAAACATGGAAATATCTACACTGCCATCTGTACAAACATGGAAATATCTACACAGTCATCTGTAGAAACATGGAAATATCTACACCGCTATCTCAATAAACATGGAAATAACTACACCGCTATCTCCATCCACATGGAAATATACACACCGCCATCTCTTTAAACATGGAGGTATCTACAACGCCATCTACATAAACAAGGAAATATCTACACTGCCATCTATATAAACATGGAAATATCTACACCGCCATCTGTATCAACATGGAAATATCTACACAGCCATCTGTATAAATATGGAAATATCTACACAGCCATCTGCATAAACATGGAAATATCTACACAGCCATCTGTATAAACCTGGAAATATCTGCACTGTCATCTATATAAACATGGAAATATCTACAGAGAACTCTGTATGAACATGGAAATATCTACAACGCTATCTGTATAAACATGGAAATATCTACACCGCTATGTGTATTAACGTGGAAATATCTCCATTGCTATCTGTATAAACATGGACAAACCTGCACCGCAATATGTATAAACATGAAAATATCTACACTTCCATCTCTATAAACATGGAAATATCTACACTGCCATCTGTACAAACATGGAAATATCCTCACAGTCATCTGTAGAAACATGGAAATATCTACACCGCTATCTCTATAAACATGGAAATAACTACACCGCTATCTCTATAAACATGGAAATATCTACACCGCTATCTCAATCAACATGGAAATATACACACCGCCATCTCTTTAAACATGGAGGTATCTACAACGCCATCTACATAAACAAGAAAATATCTACACTGCCATCTACATAAACATGGAAATATCTACACCGCCATCTCTATAAACATGGAAATATCTACACTGCCATTTGTAGAAAGATGGAAATATCTACACCGCCATCTGTATAAACGTGGAAATACCTACACCGCTATCTGTATAAACATGGAAATATCTACACCGCAATCTGTATAAACATAGAAATATCTACACCGCTCTCTGTATAAATATGAAATATCTAAACCGCTATCTCTATAAAAGTGGAAATATCTACACTGCTATCTATATAAACATGGAAATATCCTCACTGCTATCTCTATGAACATTGATATATCTACACCGCTATCTCTATTAACATGGAAATATCTACACCGCCATCTCTATAAACATGGAAATATCTACACCGCTATCTGTATAGACATGGAAATACCTACACCGCTATCTGTATAAACATGGAAATATCTACACCGTGATCTGTATAAACATGGAAATATCTACACCGCGATCTGTATAAACATGGAAATATCTAAACCGCTATCTGTGTAAACATGGAAATATCTACACAGCTATCTCTATAAACATGGATATATCTACACCGCCATCTGTACAAACATGGAAATACCTACAAAGTCATCTGTATAAACATGGAAATATCTACACAGCCATCTGTATAAACATGGAAATATCTACACAGCCATCTGTATAAACCTGGAAATATCTGCACTGTCATCTATATAAACATGGAAATATCTACAGAGAACTCTGTATAAACATGGAAATATCGGCACAGCCATCTGTATAAACATGGAAATATCTACAACGCTATCTGTATAAACATGGAAATATCTACACCGCTATGTGTATTAACGTGGAAATATCTCCATTGCTATCTGTATAAACATGGACAAATCTCCACCGCAATATGTATAAACATGAAAATATCTACACTTCTATCTCTATAAACATGGAAATATCTACACTGCCATCTGTACAAACATGGAAATATCTACACAGTCATCTGTAGAAACATGGAAATATCTACACCGCTATCTCTATAAACATGGAAATAACTACACCGCTATCTCTATAAACATGGAAACATCTACACCGCTATCTCCATCAACATGGAAATATACACACCGCCATCTCTTTAAACATGGAGGTATCTACAACGCCATCTACATAAACAAGAAAATATCTACACTGCCATCTATATAAACATGGAAATATCTACACTGCCATTTGTAGAAAGATGGAAATATCTACACCGCCATCTGTATAAACGTGGAAATACCTACACCGCTATCTGTATAAACATGGAAATATCTACACCGCAATCTGTATAAACATAGAAATATCTACACCGCTCTCTGTATAAATATGAAATATCTAAACCGCTATCTCTATAAAAGTGGAAATCTCTACACTGCTATCTGTATAAACATGGAAATATCCTCACTGCTATCTCTATGAACATTGATATATCTACACCGCTATCTCTATAAACATGGAAATATCTACACCGCCATCTCTATAAACATGGAAATATCTACACCGTCATCTGTATAAACATGGAAATATCTACACCGCTATCTGAATAAAAATGGAAATATCTACACCGCGATCTGTATAAACATGGAAATATCTACACCGCGATCTGTATAAACATGGAAATATCTAAACCGCAATCTGTGTAAACATGGAAATATCTACACAGCTATCTCTATAAACATGGAAATATCTACACCGCCATCTGTATAAACATGGAAATACCTACACAGCCATCTGTATAAACATGGAAATTTCTACACAGCCATCTGTATAAACATGGAAATATCTACACAGCCATCTGTATAAACCTGGAAATATCTGCACTGTCATCTATATAAACGTGGAAATATCTACAGAGAACTCTGTATAAACATGGAAATATCGGCACAGCTATCTGTATAAACATGGAAATCTCTACAACGCTATCTGTATAAACATGGAAATATGTACACCGCTATCTCCATCAACATGGAAATATACACACCGCCGTCTCTTTAAACATGGAGGTATCTACAACGCCATCTACATAAACAAGAAAATATCTACACTGCCATCTATATAAACATGGAAATATCTACACCGCCATCTCTATAAACATGGAAATATCTACACTGCCATTTGTAGAAAGATGGAAATATCTACACCGCCATCTGTATAAACGTGGAAATACCTACACCGCTATCTGTATAAACATGGAAATATCTACACCGCAATCTGTATAAACATGGAAATATCTACACCGCTCTCTGTTTAAATATGAAATATCTAAACCGCTAT
The DNA here is from genome assembly GCF_028858775.2 of Pan troglodytes. Lineage (NCBI taxonomy): Eukaryota > Metazoa > Chordata > Mammalia > Primates > Hominidae > Pan > Pan troglodytes. The sequence goes on from NC_072408.2 coordinate 3,520,053, forward strand.
CCCTATAAAAGTGGAAATATCTACACTGCTATCTGTATAAACATGGAAATATCCTCACTGCTCTCTCTATGAACATTGATATATCTACACCGCTATCTCTATAAACATGGAAATATCTACACCGCCATCTCTATAAACACGAAAATATCTACACCGTCATCTGTATAAACATGGAAATATCTACACCGCTATCTGTATAAACATGGAAATATCTACACCGCGATCTGTATAAACATGGAAATATCTACACCGCGATCTGTATAAACATGGAAATATCTAAACCGCTATCTGTGTAAACATGGAAATATCTACACAGCTATCTCTATAAACATGGAAATGTCTACACCGCCATCTGTATAAACATGGAAATACCTACAAAGTCATCTGTATAAACATGGAAATATCTACACAGCCATCTGTATAAACATGGAAATATCTACACAGCCATCTGTATAAACCTGGAAATATCTGCACTGTCATCTATATAAACATGGAAATATCTACAGAGAACTCTGTATAAACATGGAAATATCGGCACAGCCATCTGTATAAACATGGAAATATCTACAACGCTATCTGTATAAACATGAAAATATCTACACCGCTATGTGTATTAACGTGGAAATATCTCCATTGCTATCTGTATAAACATGGACAAATCTCCACCGCAATATGTATAAACATGAAAATATCTACACTTCTATCTCTATAAACATGGAAATATCTACACTGCCGTCTGTACAAACATGGAAATATCTACACAGTCATCTGTAGAAACATGGAAATATCTACACCGCTACCTCAATAAACATGGAAATAACTACACCGCTATCTCTATAAACATGGAAATATCTACACCGCTATCTCCATCCACATGGAAATATACACACCGCCATCTCTTTAAACATGGAGGTATCTACAACGCCATCTACATAAACAAGGAAATATCTACACTGCCATCTATATAAACATGGAAATATCTACATCGCCATCTCTATAAACATGGAAATATCTACACTGCCATTTGTAGAAAGATGGAAATATCTACACCGCCATCTGTATAAACGTGGAAATATCTACACCGCTATCTGTATAAACATGGAAATATCTACACCGCAATCTGTATAAACATGGAAATATCTACACCGCTCTCTGTATAAATATGAAATATCTAAACCGCTATCTCTATAAAAGTGGAAATCTCTACACTGCTATCTGTATAAACATGGAAATATCTTCACTGCTATCTCTATGAACATTGATATATCTACACCGCTATCTCTATAAACATGGAAATAGCTACACCGCCATATCTATAAACACGAAAATATCTACACCGTCATCTGTATAAACATGGAAATATCTACACCGCTATCTGTATAAACATGGAAATATCTACACCGCGATCTGTATAAACATGGAAATATCTACACCGCGATCTGTATAAACATGGAAATATCTAAACCGCTATCTGTGTAAACATGGAAATATCTACACAGCTATCTCTATAAACATGGAAATATCTACACCGCCATCTGTATAAACATGGAAATACCTACAAAGTCATCTGTATAAACATGGAAATATCTACACAGCCATCTGTATAAACATGGAAATATCTACACAGCCATCTGTATAAACCTGGAAATATCTGCACTGTCATCTATATAAACATGGAAATATCTACAGAGAACTCTGTATAAACATGGAAATATAGGCCCAGCCATGTGTATAAATATGGAAATATCTACAACGCTATCTGTATAAACATGAAAATATCTACACCGCTATGTGTATTAACGTGGAAATATCTCCATTGCTATCTGTATAAACATGGACAAATCTCCAACGCAATATGTATAAACATGAAAATATCTACACTTCTATCTCTATAAACATGGAAATATCTACACTGCCATCTGTACAAACATGGAAATATCTACACAGTCATCTGTAGAAACATGGAAATATCTACACCGCTATCTCAATAAACATGGAAATAACTACACCGCTATCTCTATAAACATGGAAATATCTACACCGCTATCTCCATCACCATGGAAATATACACACCGCCATCTCTTTAAACATGGAGGTATCTACAAGGCCATCTACATAAACAAGGAAATATCTACACTGCCATCTATATAAACATGGAAATATCTACACCGCCATCTCTATAAACATGGAAATATCTACACTGCCATTTGTAGAAAGATGGAAATATCTACACCGCCATCTGTATAAACGTGGAAATATCTACACCGCTATCTGTATAAACATGGAAATATCTACACCGCAATCTGTATAAACATGGAAATATCTACACCTCTCTCTGTATAAATATGAAATATCTAAACCGCTATCTCTATAAAAGTGGAAATATCTACACTGCTATTTGTATAAACATGGAAATATCCTCACTGCTATCTCTCTTAACATTGATTTATCTACACCGCTATCTCTATAAACATGGAAATATCTACACCGCCATCTCAATAAACATGGAAATATCTACACCGTCATCTGTATAAAGATGGAAATATCTACACCGCTATCTGTATAAACATGGAAATATCTACACCGCGATCTCTATAAACATGGAAATATCTACACCGCGATCTATATAAACATGGAAATATCTAAACCGCTATCTGTGTAAACATGGAAATATCTACACAGCTATCTCTATAAACATGGAAATATCTACACCGCCATCTGTATAAACATGGAAATACCTACAAAGTCATCTGTATAAACATGGAAATATCTACACAACCATCTGTATAAACATGGAAATATCTACACAGCCATCTGTATAAACCTGGAAATATCTGCACTGTCATCTATATAAACATGGAAATATCTACAGAGAACTCTGTATAAACATGGAAATATCGGCACAGCCATCTGTATAAACATGGAAATATCTACAACGCTATCTGTATAAACATGGAAATATCTACACCGCTATGTGTATTAACGTGGAAATATCTCCATTGCTATCTGTATAAACATGGACAAATCTCCACCGCAATATGTATAAACATGAAAATATCTACACTTCTATCTCTATAAACATGGAAATATCTACACAGCCATCTGTACAAACATGGAAATATCTACACAGTCATCTGTAGAAACATGGAAATATCTACACCGCTATCTCTATAAACATGGAAATAACTACACCGCTATCTCTATAAACATGGAAATATCTACACAGCTATCTCCATCAACATGGAAATATACACACCGCCATCTCTTTAAACATGGAGGTATCTACAACGCCATCTACATAAACAAGAAAATATCTACACTGCCATCTATATAAAAATGGAAATATCTACACCGCCATCTCTATAAACATGGAAATATCTACACTGCCATTTGTAGAAAGATGGAAATATCTACACCGCCATCTGTATAAACGTGGAAATACCTACACCGCTATCTGTATAAACATGTAAATATCTACACCGCAATCTGTATAAACATGGAAATATCTACACCGCTCTCTGTTTAAATATGAAATATCTAAACCGCTATCTCTATAAAAGTGGAAATATCTACACTGCTATCTGTATAAACATGGAAATATCCTCACTGCTATCTCTATGAACATTGATATATCTACACCGCTATCTCTATAAACATGGAAATATCTACACCGCCATCTCTATAAACACGAAAATATCTACACCGTCATCTGTATAAACATGGAAATATCTACACCGCTATCTGTATAAACATGGAAATATCTACACCGTTATATGTATTAACGTGGAAATATCTCCATTGCTATCTGTATAAACATGGACATATCTCCACCGCAATATGTATAAACATGAAAATATCTACACTTCTATCTCTATAAACATGGAAATATCTACTCTGCCATCTGTACAAACATGGAAATATCTACACAGTCATCTGTAGAAACATGGAAATATCTACACCGCTATCTCAATAAACATGGAAATAACTACACCGCTATCTCTATAAACATGGAAATATCTACACCGCTATCTCCATCAACATGGAAATATACACACCGCCACCTCTTTAAACATGGAGGTATCTACAATGCCATCTACATAAACAAGGAAATATCTACACTGCCATCTATATAAACATGGAAATATCTACACAGCCATCTCTATAAACATGGAAATATCTACACTGCCATTTGTAGAAAGATGGAAATATCTACACCGTCATCTGTATAAACGTGGAAATATCTACACCGCTATCTGTATAAACATGGAAATATCTACACCGCAATCTGTATAAACATGGAAATATCTACACCGCTCTCTGTATAAATATGAAATATCTAAACCGCTATCTCTATAAAAGTGGAAATATCTACACTGCTATCTGTATAAACATGAAAATATCCTCACTGCTATCTCTATGAACATTGATATATCTACACCGCTATCTCTATAAACATGGAAATATCTACACCGCCATCTCTATAAACATGGAAATATCTACACCGTCATCTGTATAAACATGGAAATATCTACACCGCTATCTGTATAAACATGGAAATATCTACACCACGATCTGTATAAACATGGAAATATCTACACCGCGATCTGTATAAACATGGAAATATCTAAACCGCTATCTGTGTAAACATGGACATATCTACACAGCTATCTCTATAAACATGGAAATATCTACACCGCCATCTGTATAAACATGGAAATACCTACAAAGTCATCTGTATAAACATGGAAATATCTACACAGCCATCTGTATAAACATGGAAATATCTACACAGCCATCTGTATAAACCTGGAAGTATCTGCACTGTAATCTATATAAACATGGAAATATCTACAGAGAACTCTGTATAAACATGGAAATATCGGCACAGCCATCTGTATAAACATGGATATATCTACAATGCTATCTGTATAAACATGGATATATCTACACCGCTATGTGTATTAACGTGGAAATGTCTCCATTGCTATCTGTATAAACATGGACAAATCTCCACCGCAATATGTATAAACATGAAAATATCTACACTTCTATCTCTATAAACATGGAAATATCTACACAGCCATCTGTACAAACATGGAAATATCTACACAGTCATCTGTAGAAACATGGAAATATCTACACCGCTATCTCTATAAACATGGAAATAACTACACCGCTATCTCTATAAACATGGAAATATCTACACCGCTATCTCCATCAACATGGAAATATACACACCGCCATCTCTTTAAACATGGAGGTATCTACAACGCCATGTACATAAACAAGAAAATATCTACACTGCCATCTATATAAACATGGAAATATCTACACCGCCATCTCTATAAACATGGAAATATCTACATTGCCATTTGTAGAAAGATGGAAATATCTACACCGCCATCTGTATAAACGTGGAAATACCTACACCGCTATCTGTATAAACATGGAAATATCTACACCGCAATCTGTATAAACATGGAAATATCTACACCGCTCTCTGTTTAAATATGAAATACCTAAACCGCTATCTCTATAAAAGTGGAAATCTCTACACTGCTATCTGTATAAACATGGAAATATCCTCACTGCTATCTCTATGAACATTGATATATCTACACCGCTATCTCTATAAACATGGAAATATCTACACCGCCATCTCTATAAACACGGAAATATCTACACCGTCATCTGTATAAACATGGAAATATCTACACCGCTATCTGTATAAACATGGAAATATCTGCAACGCGATCTGTACAAACATGGAAATATCTACACCGCGATCTGTATAAACATGGAAATATCTAAACCGCTATCTGTGTAAACATGGAAATATCCACACAGCTATCTCTATAAACATGGAAATATCTACACCGCCATCTGTATAAACATGGAAATACCTACAAAGTCATCTGTATAAACATGGAAATATCTACACAGCCATCTGTATAAACATGGAAATATCTACACAACCATCTGTATAAACCTGGAAATATCTGCACTGTCATCTATATAAACATGGAAATATCTACAGAGAACTCTGTATAAACATGGAAATATCGGCACAGCCATCTGTATAAACATGGAAATATCTACAACGCTATCTGTATAAACATGAAAATATCTACACCGCTATGTATATTAACGTGGAAATATCTCCATTGCTATCTGTATAAACATGGACAAATCTCCACCGCAATATGTATAAACATGAAAAGATCTACACTTATATCTCTATAAACATGGAAATATCTACACTGCCATCTGTACAAACATGGAAATATCTACACAGTCATCTGTAGAAACATGGAAATATCTACACCGCTTCCTCAATAAACATGGAAATAACTACACCGCTATCTCTATAAACATGGAAATATCTACACCGCTATCTCCATCCACATGGAAATATACACACCGCCATCTCTTTAAACATGGAGGTATCTACAACGCCATCTACATAAACAAGGAAATATCTACACTGCCATCTATATAAACATGGAAATATCTACACCGCCATCTCTATAAACATGGAAATATCTACAATGCCATTTGTAGAAAGATGGAAATATCTACACCGCCATCTGTATAAACGTGGAAATATCTACACCGCTATCTGTATAAACATGGAAATATCTACACCGCAATCTGTATAAACATGGAAATATCTACACCGCTCTCTGTATAAATATGAAATATCTAAACCGCTATCTCTATAAAAGTGGAAATATCTACACTGCTATCTGTATAAACATGGAAATATCCTCACTGCTATCTCTATGAACATTGGTATATCTAAACCGCTATCTCTATAAACATGGAAATATCTACACCGCCATCTCTATAAACATGGAAATATCTGCACCGTCATCTGTATAAACATGGAAATATCTACACCGCTATCTGTATAAACATGGAAATATCTACACCGCGATCTGTATAAACATGGAAATATCTACACCGCGATCTGTATAAACATGGAAATATCTAAACCGCTATCTGTGTAAACATGGAAATATCTACACAGCTATCTCTATAAACATGGAAATATCTACACTGCCATCTGTATAAACATGGAAATACCTTCAAAGTCATCTGTATAAACATGGAAATATCTACAAAGCCATCTGTATAAACATGGAAATATCTACACAGCCATCTGTATAAACCTGGAAGTCTCTGCACTGTCATCTATATAAACATGGAAATATCTACAGAGAACTCTGTATAAACATGGAAATATCGGCACAGCCATCTGTATAAACATGGAAATATCTACAACGCTATCTGTATAAACATGGAAATATCTACACCGCTATTTCCATCTACATGGAAATATACACACCGCCATCTCTTTAAACATGGAGGTATCTACAACGCCATCTACATAAACAAGAAAATATCTACACTGCCATCTATATAAACATGGAATTATCTACACCGCCATCTCTATAAACATGGAAATATCTACACTGCCATTTGTAGAAAGATGGAAATATCTACACCGCCATCTGTATAAACGTGGAAATACCTACACCGCTATCTGTATAAACATGGAAATATCTACACCGCAATCTGTATAAACATGGAAATATCTACACTGCTCTCTGTATAAATATGAAATATCTAAACCGCTATCTCTATAAAATTGGAAATAACTACACTGCTATCTCTATAAGCATGGAAATATCCTCACTGCTATCTCTATGAACATTGATATATCTACACCGCTATCTCTATAAACATGGAAATATCTACACCGCCATCTCTATAAACATGGAAATATCTACACCGTCATCTGTATAAACATGGAAATATCTACACCGCTATCTGTATAAACATGGAAATATCTACACCGCGATCTGTATAAACATGGAAATATCTACACCGCGATCTGTATAAACATGGAAATATCTAAACCGCTGTGTAAACATGGAAATATCTACACAGCTATCTCTATAAACATGGAAATATCTACACCGCCATCTGTATAAACATGGAAATACCTACAAAGTCATCTGTATAAACATGGAAATATCTACACAGCCATCTGTATAAACCTGGAAATATATGCACTGTCATCTATATAAACATGGAAATATCTACAGAGAACTCTGTATAAACATGGAAATATCGGCACAGCCATCTGTATAAACATGGAAATATCTACAACGCTATCTGTATAAACATGGAAATATCTACACCGCTATGTGTATTAACGTGGAAATATCTCCATTGCTATCTGCATAAACATGGACAAATCTCCACCGCAATATGTATAAACATGAAAATATCTACACTTCTATCTCTATAAACATTGAAATATCTACACAGCCATCTGTACAAACATGGAATTATCTACACAGTCATCTGTAGAAACATGGAAATATCTACACCGCTATCTCTATAAACATGGAAATAACTACACCGCTATCTCTATAAACATGGAAATATCTACACCGCTATCTCCATCAACATGGAAATATACACACCGCCATCTCTTTAAACATGGAGGTATCTACAACGCCATCTACATAAACAAGAAAATCTCTACACTGCCATCTATATAAACATGGAAATATCTACACCGCCATCTCTATAAACATGGAAATATCTACACTGCCATTTGTAGAAAGATGGAAATATCTACACCGCCATCTGTATAAACCTGGAAATATCTACACCGCTATCTGTATAAACATGGAAATATCTACACCGCCATCTGTATAAACATGGAAATACCTACAAAGTCATCTGTATAAACATGGAAATATCTACACAACCATCTGTATAAACATGGAAATATCTACACAGCCATCTGTATAAACCTGGAAATATCTGCAATGTCATCTACATAAACATGGAAATATCTACAGAGAACTCTGTATAAACATGGAAATATCGGCACAGCCATCTGTATAAACATGGAAATATCTACAACGCTATCTGTATAAACATGGAAATATCTACACCGCTATGTGTATTAACGTGGAAATATCTCCATTGCTATCTGTATAAACATGGAGAAATCTCCACCGCAATATGTATAAACATGAAAATATCTACACTTCTATCTCTATAAACATGGAAATATCTACACAGCCATCTGTACAAACATGGAAATATCTACACAGTCATCTGTAGAAACATGGAAATATCTACACCGCTATCTCTATAAACATGGAAATAACTACACCGCTATCTCTATAAACATGGAAATATCTACACAGCTATCTCCATCAACATGGAAATATACACACCGCCATCTCTTTAAACATGGAGGTATCTACAACGCCATCTACATAAACAAGAAAATATCTACACTGCCATCTATATAAAAATGGAAATATCTACACCGCCATCTCTATAAACATGGAAATATCTACACTGCCATTTGTAGAAAGATGGAAATATCTACACCGCCATCTGTATAAACGTGGAAATACCTACACCGCTATCTGTATAAACATGTAAATATCTACACCTCAATCTGTATAAACATGGAAATATCTACACCGCTCTCTGTTTAAATATGAAATATCTAAACCGCTATCTCTATAAAAGTGGAAATATCTACACTGCTATCTGTATAAACATGGAAATATCCTCACTGCTATCTCTATGAACATTGATATATCTACACCGCTATCTCTATAAACATGGAAATATCTACACCGCCATCTCTATAAACACGAAAATATCTACACCGTCATCTGCATAAACATGGAAATATCTACACCGCCATCTCTATAAACATGGAAATATCTACACCGTCATCTGTATAAACATAGAAATATCTACACCGCTATCTGAATAAACATGGAAATATCTACACCACGATCTGTATAAACATGGAAATATCTACACCGCGATCTGTATAAACATGGAAATATCTAAACCGCTATCTGTGTAAACATGGACATATCTACACAGCTATCTCTATAAACATGGAAATATCTACACCGCCATCTGTATAAACATGGAAATACCTACAAAGTCATCTGTATAAACATGGAAATATCTACACAGCCATCTGTATAAACATGGAAATATCTACACAGCCATCTGTATAAACCTGGAAGTATCTGCACTGTAATCTATATAAACATGGAAATATCTACAGAGAACTCTGTATAAACATGGAAATATCGGCACAGCCATCTGTATAAACATGGATATATCTACAATGCTATCTGTATAAACATGGATATATCTACACCGCTATGTGTATTAACGTGGAAATGTCTCCATTGCTATCTGTATAAACATGGACAAATCTCCACCGCAATATGTATAAACATGAAAATATCTACACTTCTATCTCTATAAACATGGAAATATCTACACAGCCATCTGTACAAACATGGAAATATCTACACAGTCATCTGTAGAAACATGGAAATATCTACACCGCTATCTCTATAAACATGGAAATAACTACACCGCTATCTCTATAAACATGGAAATATCTACACCGCTATCTCCATCAACATGGAAATATACACACCGCCATCTCTTTAAACATGGAGGTATCTACAACGCCATGTACATAAACAAGAAAATATCTACACTGCCATCTATATAAACATGGAAATATCTACACCGCCATCTCTATAAACATGGAAATATCTACATTGCCATTTGTAGAAAGATGGAAATATCTACACCGCCATCTGTATAAACGTGGAAATACCTACACCGCTATCTGTATAAACATGGAAATATCTACACCGCAATCTGTATAAACATGGAAATATCTACACCGCTCTCTGTTTAAATATGAAATACCTAAACCGCTATCTCTATAAAAGTGGAAATCTCTACACTGCTATCTGTATAAACATGGAAATATCCTCACTGCTATCTCTATGAACATTGATATATCTACACCGCTATCTCTATAAACATGGAAATATCTACACCGCCATCTCTATAAACACGGAAATATCTACACCGTCATCTGTATAAACATGGAAATATCTACACCGCTATCTGTATAAACATGGAAATATCTGCAACGCGATCTGTACAAACATGGAAATATCTACACCGCGATCTGTATAAACATGGAAATATCTAAACCGCTATCTGTGTAAACATGGAAATATCCACACAGCTATCTCTATAAACATGGAAATATCTACACCGCCATCTGTATAAACATGGAAATACCTACAAAGTCATCTGTATAAACATGGAAATATCTACACAGCCATCTATATAAACATGGAAATATCTACACAGCCATCTGTATAAACCTGGAAATATCTGCACTGTCATCTATATAAACATGGAAATATCTACAGAGAACTCTGTAAAAACATGGAAATATCGGCCCAGCCATGTGTATAAACATGGAAATATCTACAACGCTATCTGTATAAACATGAAAATATCTACACCGCTATGTATATTAACGTGGAAATATCTCCATTGCTATCTGTATAAACATGGACAAATCTCCACCGCAATATGTATAAACATGAAAATATCTACACTTATATCTCTATAAACATGGAAATATCTACACTGCCATCTGTACAAACATGGAAATATCTACACAGTCATCTGTAGAAACATGGAAATATCTACACCGCTACCTCAATAAACATGGAAATAACTACACCGCTATCTCTATAAACATGGAAATACCTACACCGCTATCTCCATCCACATGAAAATATACACACCGCCATCTCTTTAAACATGGAGGTATCTACAACGCCATCTACATAAACAAGGAAATATCTACACTGCCATCTATATAAACATGGAAATATCTACACCGCCATCTCTATAAACATGGAAATATCTACACTGCCATTTGTAGAAAGATGGAAATATCTACACCGCCATCTGTATAAACGTGGAAATATCTACACCGCTATCTGTATAAACATGGAAATATCTACACCGCAATCTGTATAAACATGGAAATATCTACACCGCTCTCTGTATAAATATGAAATATCTAAACCGCTATCTCTATAAAAGTGGAAATATCTACACTGCTATCTGTATAAACATGGAAATATCCTCACTGCTATCTCTATGAACATTGATATATCTAAACCGCTATCTCTATAAACATGGAAATATCTACACCGCCATCTCTATAAACATGGAAATATCTACACCGTCATCTGTATAAACATGGAAATATCTACACTGCTATCTGTATAAACATGGAAATATCTACACCGCGATCTGTACAAACATGGAAATATCTACACCGCAATCTGTATAAACATGGAAATATCTAAACCGCTATCTGTGTAAACATGGAAATATCTACACAGCTATCTCTATAAACATGGAAATATCTACACTGCCATCTTATAAACATGGAAATACCTACAAAGTCATCTGTATAAACATGGAAATATCTACAAAGCCATCTGTATAAACATGGAAATATCTACACAGCCATCTGTATAAACCTGGAAGTCTCTGCACTGTCATCTATATAAACATGGAAATATCTACAGAGAACTCTGTATAAACATGGAAATATCGGCACAGCCATCTGTATAAACATGGAAATATCTACAACGCTATCTGTATAAACATGGAAATATCTACACCGCTATTTCCATCAACATGGAAATATACACACCGCCATCTCTTTAAACATGGAGGTATCTACAACGCCATCTACATAAACAAGAAAATATCTACACTGCCATCTATATAAACATGGAATTATCTACACCGCCATCTCTATAAACATGGAAATAGCTACACTGCCATTTGTAGAAAGATGGAAATATCTACACCGCCATCTGTATAAACGTGGAAATACCTACACCGCTATCTGTATAAACATGGAAATATCTACACCGCAATCTGTATAAACATGGAAATATCTACACCGCTCTCTGTTTAAATATGAAATATCTAAACCGTTATCTCTATAAAAGTGGAAATATCTACACTGCTATCTGTATAAACATGGAAATATCCTCACTGCTATCTCTATGAACATTGATATATCTACACCGCTATCTCTATAAACATGGAAATATCTACACCGCCATCTCTATAAACACGAAAATATCTACACCGTCATCTGTATAAACATGGAAATATCTACACCGCTATCTGTATAAACATGGAAATATCTACACCGCTATGTGTATTAACGTGGAAATATCTCCATTGCTATCTGTATAAACATGGACATATCTCCACCGCAATATGTATAAACATGAAAATATCTACACTTCTATCTCTATAAACATGGAAATATCTACACTGCCATCTGTACAAACATGGAAATATCTACACAGTCATCTGTAGAAACATGGAAATATCTACACCGCTATCTCAATAAACATGGAAATAACTACACCGCTATCTCTATAAACATGGAAATATCTACACCGCTATCTCCATCAACATGGAAATATACACACCGCCATCTCTTTAAACATGGAGGTATCTACAATGCCATCTACATAAACAAGGAAATATCTACACTGCCATCTATATAAACATGGAAATATCTACACAGCCATCTCTATAAACATGGAAATATCTACACTGCCATTTGTAGAAAGATGGAAATATCTACACCGCCATCTATATAAACGTGGAAATATCTACACCGCTATCTGTATAAACATGGAAATATCTACACCGCAATCTGTATAAACATGGAAATATCTACACCGCTCTCTGTATAAATATGAAATATCTAAACCGCTATCTCTATAAAAGTGGAAATATCTACACTGCTATCTGTATAAACATGGAAATATCCTCACTGCTATCTCTATGAACATTGATATATCTACACCACTATCTCTATAAACATGGAAATATCTACACCGCCATCTCTATAAACATGGAAATATCTACACCGTCATCTGTATAAACATGGAAATATCTACACCGCTATCTGTATAAACATGGAAATATCTACACCGCGATCTGTATAAACATGGAAATATCTACACCGCGATCTGTATAAACATGGAAATATCTAAACCGCTATCTGTGTAAACATGGACATATCTACACAGCTATCTCTATATACATGGAAATATCTACACCGCCATCTGTATAAACATGGAAATACCTACAAAGTCATCTGTATAAACATGGAAATATCTACACAGCCATCTGTATAAACATGGAAATATCTACACAGCCATCTGTATAAACCTGGAAGTATCTGCACTGTAATCTATATAAACATGGAAATATCTACAGAGAACTCTATATAAACATGGAAATATCGGCACAGCCATCTGTATAAACATGGAAATATCTACAACGCTATCTGTATAAACATGGAAATATCTACACCGCTATGTGTATTAACGTGGAAATGTCTCCATTGCTATCTGTATAAACATGGACAAATCTCCACCACAATATGCATAAACATGAAAATATCTACACTTCTATCTCTATAAAGATGGAAATATCTACACAGCCATCTGTACAAACATGGAAATATCTACACAGTCATCTGTAGAAACATGGAAATATCTACACCGCTATCTCTATAAACATGGAAATAACTACACCGCTATCTCTATAAACATGGAAATATCTACACCGCTATCTCCATCAACATGGAAATATACACACCGCCATCTCTTTAAACATGGAGGTATCTACAACGCCATCTACATAAACAAGAAAATATCTACACTGCCATCTATATAAACATGGAAATATCTACACCGCCATCTCTATAAACATGGAAATATCTAAACTGCCATTTGTAGAAAGATGGAAATATCTACACCGCCATCTGTATAAACGTGGAAATAACTACACCGCTATCTGTATAAACATGGAAATATCTACACCGCAATCTGTATAAACATGGAAATATCTACACCGCTCTCTGTTTAAATATGAAATATCTAAACCGCTATCTCTATGAAAGTGGAAATATCTACACTGCTATCTGTATAAACATGGAAATATCCTCACTGCTATCTCTATGAACATTGATATATCTACACCGCTATCTCTATAAACATGGAAATATCTACACCGCCATCTCTATAAACACGAAAATATCTACACCGTCATCTGTATAAACATGGAAATATCTACACCGCTATCTGTATAAACATGGAAATATCTACAACGCGATCTGTATAAACATGGAAATATCTACACCGCGATCTGTATAAACATGGAAATATCTAAACCGCTATCTGTGTAAACATGGAAATATCTACACAGCTATCTCTATAAACATGGAAATATCTACACCGCCATCTGTATAAACATGGAAATACCTACAAAGTCATCTGTATAAACATGGAAATATCTACACAGCCATCTGTATAAACATGGAAATATCTACACAACCATCTGTATAAACCTGGAAATATCTGCACTGTCATCTATATAAACATGGAAATATCTACAGAGAACTCTGTATAAACATGGAAATATCGGCACAGCCATCTGTATAAACATGGAAATATCTACAACGCTATCTGTATAAACATGAAAATATCTACACCGCTATGTATATTAACGTGGAAATATCTCCATTGCTATCTGTATAAACATGGACAAATCTCCACCGCAATATGTATAAACATGAAAAGATCTACACTTATATCTCTATAAACATGGAAATATCTACACTGCCATCTGTACAAACATGGAAATATCTACACAGTCATCTGTAGAAACATGGAAATATCTACACCGCTACCTCAATAAACATGGAAATAACTACACCGCTATCTCTATAAACATGGAAATATCTACACCGCTATCTCCATCCACATGGAAATATACACACCGCCATCTCTTTAAACATGGAGGTATCTACAACGCCATCTACATAAACAACAAAATATCTACACTGCCATCTATATAAACATGGAAATATCTACACCGCCATCTCTATAAAAATGGAAATATCTACACTGCCATTTGTAGAAAGATGGAAATATCTACACCGCCATCTGTATAAACGTGGAAATACCTACACCGCTATCTGTATAAACATGGAAATATCTACACCACAATCTGTATAAACATGGAAATATCTACACCGCTCTCTGTATAAATATGAAATACCTAAACCTCTATCTCTATAAAAGTGGAAATATCTACACTGCTATCTGTATAAACATGGAAATATCCTCACTGCTATCTCTATGAACATTGATATATCTACACCGCTATCTCTATAAACATGGAAATATCTACACCGCCATCTCTATATACATGGAAATATCTACACCGTCATCTGTATAAACATGGAAATATCTAAACCGCTATCTGTATAAACATGGAAATATCTACACCGCGATCTTTATAAACATGGAAATATCTACACCGCGATCTGTATAAACATGGAAATATCTAAACCGCTATCTGTGTAAACATGGAAATATCTACACAGCTATCTCCATAAACATGGAAATATCTACACCGCCATCTGTATAAACATGGAAATACCTACAAAGCCATCTGTATAAACATGGAAATATCTACACAGCCATCTGTATAAACCTGGAAATATCTGCACTGTCATCTATATAAGCATGGAAATATCTACAGAGAACTCTGTATAAACATGGAAATATCGGCACAGCCATCTGTATAAACATGGAAATATCTACAACGCTATCTGTATAAACATGGAAATATCTACACCGCTACGTGTATTAACGTGGAAATATCTCCATTGCTATCTGCATAAACATGGACAAATCTCCACCGCAATATGTATAAACATGAAAATATCTACACTTCTATCGCTATAAACATGGCAATATCTACACAGCCATCTGTACAAACATGGAAATATCTACACAGTCATCTGTAGAAACATGGAAATATCTACACCGCTCTCTGTATAAATATGAAATATCTAAACCGCTATCTCTATAAAATTGGAAATAACTACACTGCTATCTCTATAAGCATGGAAATATCCTCACCGCTATCTCTATGAACATTGATATATCTACACCGCTATCTCTATAAACATGGAAATATCTACACCGCCATCTCTATAAACATGGAAATATCTACACCGTCATCTGTATAAACATGGAAATATCTACACCGCTATCTGTATAAACATGGAAATATCTACACCGCGATCTGTATAAACATGGAAATATCTACACCGCGATCTGTATAAACATGGAAATATCTAAACCGCTATCTGTGTAAACATGGAAATATCTACACAGCTATCTCTATAAACATGGAAATATCTACACCGCCATCTGTATAAACATGGAAATACCTACAAAGTCATCTGTATAAACATAGAAATATCTACACAGCCATCTGTATAAACCTGGAAATATATGCACTGTCATCTATATAAACATGGAAATATCTACAGAGAACTCTGTATAAACATGGAAATATCGGCACAGCCATCTGTATAAACATGGAAATATCTACAACGCTATCTGTATAAACATGGAAATATCTACACCGCTATGTGTATTAACGTGGAAATATCTCCATTGCTATCTGCATAAACATGGACAAATCTCCACCGCAATATGTATAAACATGAAAATATCTACACTTCTATCTCTATAAACATGGAAATATCTACACAGCCATCTGTACAAACATGGAATTATCTACACAGTCATCTGTAGAAACATGAAAATATCTACACCGCTATCTCTATAAACATGGAAATAACTACACCGCTATCTCTATAAACATGGAAATATCTACACCGCTATCTCCATCAACATGGAAATATACACACCGCCATCTCTTTAAACATGGAGGTATCTACAGCGCCATCTACATAAACAAGAAAATATCTACACTGCCATCTATATAAACATGGAAATATCTACACCGCCATCTCTATAAACATGGAAATATCTACACTGCCATTTGTAGAAAGATGGAAATATCTACACCGCCATCTGTATAAGCCTGGAAATATCTACACCGCTATCTGTATAAACATGGAAATATCTACACTGCAATCTGTATAAACATGGAAATATCTACACCGCTCTCTGTATAAATATGAAATATCTAATCCGCTATCTCTATAAAAGTGGAAATATCTACACTGCTATCTGTATAAACATGGAAATATCCTCACTGCTATCTCTATGAACATTGATATATCTACACCGCTATCTCTATAAACATGGAAATATCTACACCGCCATCTCTATAAACATGGAAATATCTACACCGTCATCTGTATAAACATGGAAATATCTACACCGCTATCTGTATAAACATGGAAATATCTACACCGCAATCTGTATAAACATGGAAATATCTACACCGCGATCTGTATAAACATGGAAATATCTAAACCGCTATCTGTGTAAACATGGAAATATCTACACAGCTATCTCTATAAACATGGAAATATCTACACCGCCATCTGTATAAACATGGAAATACCTACAAAGTCATCTGTATAAACATGGAAATATCTACACAGCCATCTGTATAAACATGGAAATATCTACACAGCCATCTGTATAAACCTGGAAGTATCTGTACTGTCATCTATATAAACATGGAAATATCTACAGAGAACTCTGTGTAAACATGGAAATATCGGCACAGCCATCTGTATAAACATGGAAATATGTACAACGCTATCTGTATAAACATGGAAATATCTACACCGCAATGTGTATTAACGTGGAAATGTCTCCATTGCTATCTGTATAAACATGGACAAAATTCCACCGCAATATGTATAAACATGAAAATATCTACACTTCTATCTCTATAAACATGGAAATATCTACACTGCCTTCTGTACAAACATGGAAATATCTACACAGTCATCTGTAGAAACATGGAAATATATACACAGCTATCTGTATAAACATGGAAATAACTACACCGCTATCTCTATAAACATGGAAATATCTACACCGCTATCTTCATCAACATGGAAATATATATACCGCCATCTCTTTAAACATGGAGGTATCTACAACGCCATCTACATAAACAAGAAAATATCTACACTGCCATCTATATAAACATGGAAATATCTACACCGCCATCTCTATAAAAATGGAAATATCTACACTGCCATTTGTAGAAAGATGGAAATATCTACACCGCCATCTGTATAAACGTGGAAATATCTACACCGCTATCTGTATAAACATGGAAATATCTACACCGCAATCTGTATAAACATGGAAATATCTACACCGCTCTCTGTATAAATATGAAATACCTAAACCTCTATCTCTATAAAAGTGGAAATATCTACACTGCTATCTGTATAAACATGGAAATATCCTCACTGCTATCTCTATGAACATTGATATATCTACACCGCTATCTCTATAAACATGGATTTATCTACAGCGCCATCTCTATAAACATGGAAATATCTACACCGTCATCTGTATAAACATGGAAATATCTACACCGCTATCTGTATAAACATGGAAATATCTACACCGCGATCTTTATAAACATGGAAATATCTACACCGCGATCTGTATAAACATGGAAATATCTAAACCGCTATCTGTGTAAACATGGAAATATCTACACAGCTATCTCCATAAACATGGAAATATCTACACCGCCATCTGTATAAACATTGAAATACCTACAAAGTCATCTGTATAAACATGGAAATATCTACACAGCCATCTGTATAAACCTGGAAATATCTGCACTGTCATCTATATAAGCATGGAAATTTCTACAGAGAACTCTGTATAAACATGGAAATATCGGCACAGCCATCTGTATAAACATGGAAATATCTACAACGCTATCTGTATAAACATGGAAATATCTACACCGCTACGTGTATTAACGTGGAAATATCTCCATTGCTATCTGCATAAACATGGACAAATCTCCACCGCAATATGTATAAACATGAAAATATCTACACTTCTATCGCTATAAACATGGCAATATCTACACAGCCATCTGTACAAACATGGAAATATCTACACAGTCATCTGTAGAAACATGGAAATATCTACACCGCTATCTCTATAAACATGGAAATAACTACACCGCTATCTCTATAAACATGGAAATATCTACACCGCTATCTCCATCAACATGGAAATATACACACCGCCATCTCTTTAAACATGGAGGTATCTACAACGCCATCTACATAAACAAGAAAATATCTACACTGCCATCTATATAAACATGGAAATATCTACACCGCCATCTCTATAAACATGGAAATATCTACACTGCCATTTGTAGAAAGATGGAAATATCTACACCGCCATCTGTATAAACGTGGAAATATCTACACCGCTATCTGTATAAACATGGAAATATCTAAACCGCAATCTGTATAAACATGGAAATATCTATACCGCTCTTTGTATAAATATGAAATATCTTAACTGCTATCTCTATAAAAGTGGAAATATCTACACTGCTATCTGTATAAACATGGAAATATCCTCACCGCTATCTCTATGAACATTGATATATCTACACCGCTATCTCTATAAACATGGAAATATCTACACCGCCATCTCTATAAACATGGAAATATCTACACCGTCATCTGTATAAACATGGAAATATCTACACCGCTATCTGTATAAACATGGAAATATCTACACCGCGATCTGTATAAACATGGAAATATCTACACCGCGATCTGTATAAACATGGAAATATCTAAACCGCTATCTGTGTAAACATGGAAATATCTACACAGCTATCTATATAAACATGGAAATATCTACACCGCCATCTGTATAAACATGGAAATACCTACAAAGTCATCTGTATAAACATGGAAATATCTACACAGCCATCTGTATAAACATGGAAATATCTACACAGCCATCTGTATAAACCTGGAAGTATCTGCACTGTCATCTATATAAACATGGAAATATCTACAGAGAACTCTGTATAAACATGGAAATATCGGCACAGCCATCTGTATAAACATGGAAATATCTACAACGCTATCTGTATAAACATGGAAATATCTACACCGCTATGTGTATTAACGTGGAAATATCTCCATTGCTATCTGTATAAACATGGACAAATCTCCACCGCAATATGTATAAACATGAAAATATCTACACTTCTATCTCTGTAAACATGGAGATATCTACACTGCCATCTGTACAAACATGGAAATATCTACACGGTCATCTGTAGAAACATGGAAATATCTACACCGCTATCTCTATAAACATGGAAATAACTACACCGCTATCTCTATAAACATGGAAATATCTACACTGCCATCTGTACAAACATGGAAATATCTACACAGTCATCTGTAGAAACATGGAAATATCTACACCGCTATCTCTATAAACATGGAAATAACTACACCGCTATCTCTATAAACATGGAAATATCTGCACCGCTACCTCCATCAACATGGAAATATACACACCACCATCTCTTTAAACATGGAGGTATCTACAACTCCATCTACATAAACAAGAAAATATCTACACTGCCATCTATATAAACATGGAAATATCTACACCGCCATCTCTATAAACATGGAAATATCTACACTGCCATTTGTAGAAAGAAGGAAATATCTACACCGCCATCTGTATAAACGTGGAAATATCTACACCGCTATCTGTATAAACATGGAAATATCTACACCGCAATCTGTATAAACATGGAAATATCTATACCGCTCTTTGTATAAATATGAAATATCTTAACTGCTATCTCTATAAAAGTGGAAATATCTACACTGCTATCTGTATAAACATGGAAATATCCTCACCGCTATCTCTATGAACATTGATATATCTACACCGCTATCTCTATAAACATGGAAATATCTACACCGCCATCTCTATAAACATGGAAATATCTACACCGTCATCTGTATAAACATGGAAATATCTACAACGCTATCTGTATAAACATGGAAATATCTACACCGCGATCTGTATAAACATGGAAATATCTACAACGCTATCTGTATAAACATGGAAATATCTACGCAGCTATCTCTATAAACATGGAAATATCTACACCGCTATGTGTATTAACGTGGAAATGTCTCCATTGCTATCTGTATAAACATGGACAAATCTCCACCTCAATATGTATAAACATGAAAATATCTACACTTCTATCTCTATAAACATGGAAATATCTACACTGCCATCTGTACAAACATGGAAATATCTACACAGTCATCTGTAGAAACATGGAAATATCTACACCGCTATCTCTATAAACATGGAAATAACTACACTGCTATCTCTATAAACATGGAAGTATCTACACCGCTATCTCCATCAACATGGAAATATACACACCGCCATCTCTTTAAACATGGAGGTATCTACAATGCCATCTACATAAACAAGAAAATATCTACACTGCCATCTATATAAACATGGAAATATCTACACCGCCATCTCTATAAACATGGAAATATCTACACTGCCATTTTACAAAGATGGAAATATCTACACCGCCATCTGAATAAACGTTGAAATATCTACACCGCTATCTGTATAAACATGGAAATATCTACACCGCCATCTGTATAAACATGGAAATATCTACACGGTCACCTGTGTATAGATTGAAATACCAACACTGCCATCTGTACAAACATGGAAATATCTGCAACGCTATCTGTGTAAACATGGAAATACCTACACCGCGGTCTGTATAAACTTGGAAATATCTACATCGCTATCTGTATAAACATGGAAATATCTACACTGCTATCTCTATAAACATGGAAATATATACACCGTGATCTGTATAAACATGGAAATATTTAAACGGCTATCTGTATAAACATGGAAATATCTACAACTTTATCTGTAAAAATATGGAAATATCTACACCACTATCTCTATAAACATGGAAATATCTACAACGCCATCTGTATAAACATGGAAATCTCTACACCGCTATCTCTATAAACATGGAAATATCAACAATGCCATCTGTAAAAACATGGTAATACCTATACAGTCATCTGTATAAACATGGAAATATCTACACCACCATCTGTATAATCATGGAAATATCTACAATGCCATCTGTATACACATGGAAATACCTACACGGCAATCTGTGTATAGATGGAATATCAACACCGCCATCTGTACAAACATGGAAATATCTACACTGCTATCTCTATAAACATGGAAATATCTACACTGTGGTCTGTATAAACATGGAAATATCTACACCGGTATCTGTATAAACATGGAAATATCTACACCACGATCTGTATAAACATGGAAATATTTACACCGCTATCTGTATAAACATGGAAATATCTGCACCGCTATCTCTATAAACATGGAAATATCTACAAAGCCATCTGTATAAACATGGAAATACCTACACAGTCATGTGTAGGAACATGGAAATATCTACACTGTCATCTGCATAAACATGGAAATATCTACACAACCCTCTGTGTAAATATGGAAATATCTGCATAGGCATCTGTATAGACATGGAAATATCTGCACCGCTATCTGTATAAACATGGAAATACCTACACCGCTGTCTCTATAAACATGGAAATATGTACACCGCTATGTGTATAAACATGGAAATATCTCCACTGCTGTCTGTATAAACATGGAAATATCTACGCCGCGATCTGTATAAACAAGGAAATATTTACACCGCTATCTGTATAAACATGGAAATGTCTACACTGTTATCTGTATAAACATGGAAATACCTACAACACAATCTGTAGAAACATGGAAATATCTACACCACCATCTGTATAAAAATGGAAATATCTACAATGCCATCTCTATACACATGGAAATACCTACACGGCAATCTGTGTATAGATGGAAACATCAACACTGCCATCTGTACAGACCTGGAAATATCTACACCGCTGTCTGTATAAACATGGAAATATCTACACTGCGGTCTGTATAAACATGGAAATATTTACCCCGGTTTCTGTATAAACATGGAAATATCTACACTGCTATCTCTTTAAACAAGGAAATACCTGCAAAGCCATCTGCATAAACATGGAAATAACTACACAGTCATGTGTAGGAACATGGACATATCTACACTGCCATCTGTATAACCATGGAAATATCTACACAGCTCTCTACATAAATATGGAAATATCTGCATAGGCATCTGTATAAACATGGAAATATCTGCACCGCTATCTGTATAAACATGGAATTACCTACACCACTGTCTCTATAAACATGGAAATATGTACACCGCTATGTGTATAAACATGGTAATATCTCCACTGCTGTCTGTATAAACACGGAAATATCTCCACCGCGATCTGTATAAACATGGAAATATCTATAGCGCCATCTCTATAAACATTGAAATATCTACACTGCCATCTGTAAAAACATGGAAATATCTACACAGTAATCCGAATAAACATGGAAATACCTACTCCACCATCTGTATAAACATGGAAATACGTACAATACCATCTGTATACACATGGAAATATCTACACAGAATTCTATACAAATATGGAAATATCTACACCGCCATCTGTATAAACATGGAAATATCTACACCGCGATCAATATAAACATGGGAATATCTACACCGCCATCTGTATAAACATGGAAATATCTACACAGCCATGTGCATATACATGGAAATATCTACACCGCTATCTATATAAACATGGAAATAACTTCACCGCTATCTGTATAAACAAAGATATAACTACACCGCCATCTACATATCCATAGAAATATCTGTGCCGCCATCTGTATAAACATGGAAATATCTACACGGTCATCTGTGTACAGATGGAAATATCAACAACGCCATCTGTACAATCATGGAAATATCTGCACCGCTATCTGTATAAACATGGAAATATCTACACCACGGTCTGTATAAACATGGAAATATCTACACCGCTATCTTTATAAACATGGAAATATCTACACAGCTATCTCTATAAACTTGGAAATATCTGCACCATGATCTGTATAAACATGGAAATATTTACACCGGTATCTGTATATACATGGAAATATCTACAGAGTTATCTGTATAGATATGGAAATATCTACACCGCTATCTCTATAAACATGGAAATATCTACACCGCCATCTGTATAAACATGGAAATATCTACACTGCTATCTCTATAAACATGGAAATATCTATAATGGAATCTGTAAAAACATGGAAATACCTATACAGTCATCTGTATAAACATGGAAATATCTACACCACCATCTGTATAAACATTGAAATATCTACAATGCCATCTGTATACACATGGATATACCTACACGGCAATCTGTGTATAGATGGAAACATCAACACCGCCATCTGTACAAACATGGAAATATCTAAACCGCTATCTCTATAAACATGGAAATACCTACACTGCGGTCTGTATAAACATGTAAATATCTACACCGGTATCTGTATAAACATGGAAATATCTACACCACGATCTGTATAAACCTGGAAATATTTACACCGCTATCTGTATAAACATGGAAATATCTGCACCGCTATCTCTATAAACATGGAGATATCTACAAAGCCATCTGTATAAACATGGAAATACCTACACTGTCATGTGTATAAACAAGGAAATATCTACACCGCCATCTGTTTAAACATGGAAATATGTACTCAGACATCTGTATATACATGGAAATATCTGGACCGCTATCTGTATAAACATGCTAATAACTACATCGCTATCTGTATAAATGTGGAAATATTTGCACCGCTATCCCTATAAACATGGTAATATCAACACCGCGACCTGTATAAACATGGAAATATCTACACCATGATCTGTATAAACATGGAAATATCTACACCGCAATCTGTATAAACATGGAAATAGCTACACCGTGATCTGTAAACATGGAAATATCTACACCGTCATCTCTATAAACATGGAAATATCTACACCCATATCTGTATAAACATGGAAATATCCACACAGCTATCTCTATAAACATGGAAAAATCAACACCGCTATCTCTATGAACATGGAAATATCTACACCGCCATCTCTATAAACATGGAAATATCTACACCGCGATCAGAATAAACATGTTAATATCTACACCGCTATCTGTATAAACATGGAAATATCTCCACTGCTATCTCTATAAACATCGAAATATCTACACCGCCATCTGTATAAACATGGAAATACTTACAAAGTTATCTGCATAAACATGGAAATATCTACACAGCCATCTGTATAAATATGGAAATATGCACACAGCCCTCTGTAAAAATATGGAAATATCTACACCGCCATCTGTATAAACATGGAAATACCTACACAGCCATGTGTACATACATGGAAATATCTACACCGCTCTCTATATAAACATGGAAATATCTACACCGCTATCTGTATAAACATGGAAATATCTACAATGCCATCTGTAGAAAGATGGAAATATCTACACCACAATCTGTGTAAACATGGAAATATCTACACCGATATCTGTAAAAACATGGAAATATCTACACCGCTGTCTGTATAAACATGGAAATATCTACACCGCGATCTGTATAAACATGGCAATATCTACACCGCGATCTGTATAAACATGGAAATATCTACACCGCTATCTGTATAAACATGGAAATATCTACATATCTATCTCTATAAACATGGAAATATCTACACCGCTATATGTATAAACATGGAAACAACTACACTGTCATCTGTATAAACATGGAAAGATCTGAACTGCCATCTGTGGAAAGATGGAAATATCTACACCGCGATCTGTATAAATATGAAAATATCTACACCGCTATCAGTGTAAAGATGGAAATATCTACACCGCAATCTGTGCAAAGATGGAAATACCTACACCGCTATCAGTGTAAAGATGGAAATATCTACACCGCAATCTGTGCAAAGATGGAAATACCTACACCGCTATCTCTGTAAACATGGAAATATCTATGCCACCATCTGTAGAAACATGGAAATATCTACATCGCTATCTGTATAAACATGGATATATCTACACCGTTATCTGTATAAACATGCTAATTTCTACACCGATATCTGTTTAAATATGGAAATATCTACACCGCCATTTGTGTAAACATACAAATATCTACAGAGTCATCTGTATACACATGGAAATATCTACACAGCCATCTGTATAAACATGGATGTATCTACACAACCATCTCTATAAACAAGGAAATACCTACAGCGCTATCTCTATAAACATGGAAATATCAACACCAAAGTCTCTACAAAGATGGAAATGTCTACACCGCCATCTATGTAAAAATGAAAATATCTACACCGCCATCTCCATAAACATGGAACTATCTACACCGCCACCTGTATAAACATGGAAATATCTACACCGCTATCTGTATAAAGATGGAAATATCTACACCGCTATCTCTATAAACATGGAAATATCTACACAGCCATCTGTATAAACATGGAAATATCTACACTGCTAACTCTATAAACATGGAAATATCTACACAGCCATCTGTATAAACATGGAAATATCTACATCGCTATCTCTATAAACATGGAAATAACTACAAAGCCATCTCTATAAACATGGAAATATCTACACTGCTATCTGT
This sequence comes from Pan troglodytes, assembly GCF_028858775.2. Taxonomy (NCBI): domain Eukaryota; kingdom Metazoa; phylum Chordata; class Mammalia; order Primates; family Hominidae; genus Pan; species Pan troglodytes. The sequence goes on from NC_072408.2 coordinate 3,547,613, forward strand.
ATAAAAACGGAAATATCTACACCGCTATCTGTATAAACCTGGAAAGATCTACACAGCTATCTGTGTAAATATGGAAATATCTACAACACTGTCTCTCTAAACATGGAAATGTCTACACCGCTATCTGTATAAACATGGAAATATCTACATCGTTATCTCTATAAACATGAAAATATCTACACTGACATATATATAAACATGGAAATAACTTCAAAGTCATCTGTATAAACATGGAAATATCTACACCACCATCTGTATAAACATGGAAATATCTACACGGAAATCTGTATAAACGTGGAAATATCTAGACAGTCATCTCTATAAACATGGAAATATCTATACCGCTATCTGTATAAACATGGAAATACCCACACCGCTATCTGTATAAACATGGAAATATCTGCACCGCTATCTTTATAAACATGGAAATATCTGCAACTGTATCTGGGTAAACATAGAAATATCTACTCGGCTATTTGTGTAAACATGGAAATATCTGCACCGCTATCTGTATAAAGATGGAAATATCTACACCACTATCTGTAAAACGTGGAAATATCTACACTGATATCTGTTTGAACAAGGAAATATCTACACCGCCATCTGTATAAACATGGAAATACCTACACCGCTATCTGTATAAATATGGAAATATCCACACTGCTATCTCTATAAACATGGAAATACCTACACCGATTTCTCTATAAACATGGAAATATCTACAATGCAATCTCTATATTCTTGGAAATATCTACACCGCCATCTCTATAAACATGAAAATATCTACATCGCCATCTTCAGAAACATGGATGTATCTACACCGCCATCTGTATAAACATGGAAATATCTACACCACTATCTGTATAAACATGGAAATATCTTCACTGCCATCTGTATAAACATGCAAATATCTACAGCGCCATCTGTACAAAGATGGAAATATCTACACCGCAATCTGTATAAGTATGGAAATACCTACACCGCTACCTCTATAGACATGTAAATATCTACACCTCTATCTGTATAAACATGGAAATATCTACACTGCCATCTGTATAAAGATGGAAATATCTACACCGCGAGCTGTATAAACATGGAAATATCTACACTGCTATCTGTATAAACATAGAAATTCCAACACCGTTATCTGCATAAACGTTGAAATATCTACACCGCTATCTCTATAAACATGAAAATACTTACACCACCATCTCTATAAGCATGGAAATATTTACCCCGCTATCTCTATAGACATAGAAATAACTACACCGCCATCCTTATAAACATGGAAATATCTACACCGCCATCTGCATAAACATGGAAATATCTACAGAGACATCTGTATAAAGATGGAAATATCTGCACTGCCATCTGTATAAACTTGGAAATATCTACACTGACATCTGTAGAAAGATGGAAATGGCTCCAAAGCGATCTGTAAACATGGGAATTTCTACACCGCTACCTGTATAAACATGGAAATATCTACACCGCTCTCTGTATCAACATGGAAATAACTACACCGCAATCTGTATAAACATGGAAATATCTACAATGCTATCTCTGTAAACATGGAAATATCTACACAGCTATCTGTGTAAACTTCGAAATATCTACACCGCTATCTGTATAAATTTGGCAATAGTTACACCGCAATCTGTGCAAAGATGGAAATATCTACACCGCTATCTCTGTAAACATGGAAATATCTACACCGCTATCTGTATAAACATGGAAATATCTACATTGCCATCTGTATAAACATGGAAATATCTACAGCGCCATCTGTATAAATATGGAAATATCTACACTGCCATTTGTACACACATGGAAATATCTACACAGCCATCTGTATAAACATGGAAATATCTACACCGCTATCCCTATAAACATGAAAATATCTACACCGCTATCTGTATAAACATGGAAATATCTACATCGCTATCTGTATAAACAGGGAAATATCTCCACCGCTATCTGTATAAACATGGAAATATCTACACCGCTATCTGTATAAACATGGAAATATCTACACCGTTATCTGTATAAACATGGAAATATCTACAACGCCATCTCTATAAACATTGAAATATCTACACTGCCATCTGTAAAAACTTGGAAATATCTACACAGTCATATGAATAAACATGGAAATATCTACACCACCATCTGTATAAACATGGAAATACCTACAATACCATCTGTATACACATGGAAATATCAACACAGACATCTGTATAAATATGGAAATATCTACACCGCCATCTGTATAAACATGGAAATATCTACACTGCCATCTGTAGAAAGATGGAAATATCTACACCGCTATCTCTATAAATATGGAAATATCTACACCGCCATCTCAATAAAAAAGAAAATATCTACACTGCCATCTCCATAAAGATGGAAGTATCTACTCTGCATTGTGTATAAACACGGAATGTCTACACCACCATCTGTGAAAACATGGAAATATATACATCTCTATCTGTATAAACATGGAAATATCTACACCGCCATCTGCATGTCCATGGAAATATCTACGCCAACATCTGTATAAACATGGAAATATATACAATGCCATCTCTATACACATGGAAATACCTACACGGCAATCTGTGTATAGATGGAAACATCAACACCGCCATCTGTACAAACATGGAAATACCTACACTGCTATCTCTATAAACATGGAAATATCTACACTGCGGTCTGTATAAGCATGGAAATATCTACACCAATATCTGTATAAACATGGAAATATCTACACCACGATCTGTATAAAAATGGAAATATATACACCGCTATCTGTATAAACATGGAAATATCTGCACCGCTATCTCTACAAACATGGAAATATCTTCAAAGCCATTTGTATAAACATGGAAATACCTACACAGTCATGTGTAGGAACATGGAAATATCTACACTGCCATCTGTATAAACAAAGAAATATCTACACAGCCCTCTGTATAAATATGGAAATATCTGCATAGCCATCTGTATAAACATGGAAATATCTGCACCGCCATCTGTATAAACATGGAAATACCTACACCGCTGTCTGTATAAACATGGAAATATGTACACCGATATGTGTATAAACATGGAAATATCTCCACTGCTCTCTGTATAAACATGGAAATATCTACACCGTTATCTGCATAAACATGAAAATATCTACAGCGCCATCTCTATAAGCATTGAAATATCTACACTGCCATCTGTAAAAACATGGAAATATCTACACAGTCATCTGAATAAACATGGAAATATCTACACCACCATCTGTATAAATATGGATATAACTAAAATACCATCTGTATACACATGGAAATATCTACACAGACATCTGTACAAATATGAAAATATCTACACCGCCAGCTGTATAAACATGGAAATATCTACACTGCCATCTGTAGAAAGATGGAAATAACTACACCGCTATCTCTATAAATATGGAAATATCTACACCGCTATCTCTATAAACATGAAAATATCTACACTGCCATCTCCATAAAGATGGAAGTATCTACTCCGCCATGTGTATAAACACGGAAATATCTACACCACCATCTGTGTAAACATGGAAATATCTACACCGCTATCTGTATAAACATGGAAATATCTACACCGCCATATGCATGTCCATGGAAATATCTACGCCGCCATCTGTATAAACATGGAAATATTTAAACGGCCATCTGTGTATAGATGGAAATATCAACACCGCCATCTGTACAAACATGGAAATATCTACACCGCTATCTCTATAAACATGGAAATAACTACACTGCCATCTGTAAAAACATGGAAATATCTACACCGCTATCTCTATAAACATGGAAATATCTACACCGTGATCTGTATAAACATGGAATTATTTACACCCCTAACTGTATAAACATGGAAATTTCTACACCGTTATCTGTATAAATGTGAAAATATCTACACCTCTATCTCTATAAACATGGAAATATCTACACCGCCCTCTGTATAAACATGGAAATACCTATACAGTCATCTGTGTAAACATGGAAATATCTTCACCACCATCTGTATAAACATGGAAATATCTACAATGCCATCTGTATTCACATAGAAATACCTACACGGCAATCTGTGTATAGATGGAAACATCAACACCGCCATCTGTACAAAGTTGGAAATATCTAAACTGCTATCTCTATAAACATGGAAATATCTACACTGCGGTCTGTATAAACATGGAAATATATACTCCGCTATCTGTTTAAACATGGAAATATCTGCAGCGCTATCTCTATAGACATGGAAATAACTACAAAGCCATCTGTATAAACATGGAAATACGTACACAGTCATGTGTAGGAACATGGAAATATCTACACAGCAATCTGTATAAACACAGAATTATCTACACAGCCCTCTGTATAAATATGGAGATATCTGCATAGGCATCTGTATAAACATGGAAATATCTGCATCGCTATCTGTATAAACATGGAAATACCTATACCGCTGTCTGTATAAACATGCAAATATGTACACCGCTAAGTGTATAAACATGGAAATATCTCCACTGCTGTCTGTATAAACATGGAAATATCTCCACCGTTATCTGTATAAACATGGAAATATCTACAGCGCCATCTCCATAAACATTGAAATATCTACACTGCCATCTGTAAAAACATGGAAATATCTACACAGTCATCTGAATAAACATGGAAATATCTACACCACCATCTGTATAAACATGGAAATACCTACAATGCCATCTGTATAAACATGGAAATACCTACAATACCATCTGTATACACATGGAAATATCTACACAGACATCTGTATAAACATGGAAATATCTACACCGCGATCTGTATAAACATGGAAATATCTACACCGTGATCTGTATAAACATGGAAATATCTACACCGCCATCTCTATAAACATGGAAATATCTACACCCCTATCTGTATAAACATGGAAATATCCACACAGCTATCTATATAAACATGGAAAAATCAACACCGCTATCTCTATGAACAGGGAAATATCTACACTGCCATCTCTATAAACATGGAAATATCTACACCGCGATCAGTATAAACGTGGAAAATCTACACCGCTATTTGTATAAACATGGAAATGTCTCCACTGCTATCTCTATAAACATGGAAATATCTACACCGCCATCTGTATAAACATGTAAATACTTACAAAATTTTCGGTATAAACATGGAAATATCTACACCACCATCTGTATAAACATAGAAATACCTACAATACCATCTGTATACACATGGAAATATCTACACAGACATTTGTATAAATATGGAAATATCTACACCGGCATTTGTATAAACATGGAAATATCTACACTGCCATCTGTAGAAAGATGGAAATATTTACACCGCCATCTCTATAAAGATGAAAATATCTACACTGCCATCTCCATAAAGATGGAAGTATCTACTCCGCCATGTGTATAAACATGGAAATATCTACACCACCATCTGTGAAAACATGGAAATATCTACACCGCTATCTGTATAAACATGGAAATAACTACACCGCCATCTGCCGGTCCATGGAAATAGCTACGCCACCATCTGTATAAACATGGAAATATCGACACGGCCATCTGTGTCTAGATGGATATATCAACAGCGCCATCTGTACAAACATGGAAATATCTACACCGCTATCTCTGTAAACATGGAAATATCTGCACTGTCATCTGTGAAAACATGGAAATACCTATACAGTCATCTGTATAAACATGGAAATATCTACACCACCCTCTGTATATACATGGAAATACCTACAATACCATCTGTATACACATGAAAATATCTACACAGATATCTGTATAAATATGGAAATAACTACAAGGCCATCTGTATAAACATGGGAATATCTACCCTGCCGTCTGTAGAAAGATGGAAATATCTACACCGCTATCTCTATAAATATGGAAATATCTACACCGCCATCTCTATAAACATGAAAATATCTACGCTGCCATCCCCATAAAAATGGAAGTATCTACTCCGCCATGTGTATAAGCATGGAAATATCAACACCACCATCTGTGTAAACATGGAAATATCTACACTGCTATCTGTATAAACATGGGAATATCTACACCGCCATCTGCATGCCCATGGAAATATCTACGCCGCCATCTGTACAAACATGGAAATATCTACACGGCCATCTGTGTATAGATGGAAATATCAACACCGCCATCTATACAAACATGGAAATATCTACATCGCTATCTCTATAAACATGGAAATATCTGCACTGCCATCTGTAAAAACATGGAAATACCTATACAGTCATCTGTATAAACATGGAAATATCTACAATGCCATCTGTATCCACATGGAAATATCTACACAGCCATCTGAATAACCATGTAAATATCTACACTGCTATCTCTATAAACATGGAAATATCTACACCGTCATCTCTATAAACATGAAAATATCTACACTGCCATCTCCATAAACATGAAACCAACTACTCCGCCATCTGGATAAACATGGAAACATCTACACCGCCATCTGTGTGAATAAGGAAATATCTACAATGCCATCTGTATAAAGATATAAATATCTGCACCGCGAGCTGTATAAACATGGAAATATCTACATCGCTATTTGTATAAACGTGGAAATACCAACACCGCTATCGGTATAAACATGGAAATATCTACAACGCCATCTCTATAAACATGGAAATATCTACACCGCGATCTGAATAAACATGGAAATATCTTCACCACGATCTGTATAAACATGGAAATTTCTGCACTGCTATCTCTATAAACATCGAAATATCTACACCGCCATCTCTATAAACATGTAAATACTTACAAAGTTATCGGTATAAACATGGAAATATCTACACCACCATCTGTATAAACATGGAAATATCTACACAGCCATGTGTATATACATGGAAATATCTACAACGCTATCTATATAAACATGGAAATAACTACACCGCTATCTGTGTAAACATGGAAATATCTACAACGCCATCTACATATACATGGAAATATCTGCGCCGCCATCTGTATAAACATGGAAATATCTACACGGTCATCTGTGTACAGATGGAGGTATCAACACCGCCGTCTGTACACACATGGAAATGTCTGCACTGCTACCTGTATAAACATGGAAATATCTACACCGCGGTCTGTATAAACATGGAAATATCTAAACCGCTATCTGTATAAACATGGAAATATGTACACCGCTATCTGTATAAACATGGAAATAATTACACCGCAATCTTTATAAACTTGGGAATATCTACAACACCATCTGCATAAACATGGAAATATCTACACCGCTATCTGTATAAACATGGAAATACCAAAACGGCTATCTGTATATACATGGAAATATCTACAATGCTATCTGTATAATTACGGAAATATCCTCACCACTATCTCTATAAACCTGGAAATACCTACAACGCTATCTGTATAAATACGGAAATATCTTCACCACTATCTCTGTAAAGATGGAAATACCTACACCGCCATATCTATAAACATGGAAATACCTACACCGCCATCTCTATACACATGGAAATATCTACACCGCTATCTCTGTAAACATAGAAATATCTATACTGCAATCTCTATAAACATGGAAATATCTACACCGCCATCTCTATAAACATGGAAATATCTACATCGTTTTCTGTATAAACTTGGAAATATCTCAATCGTTATCAATAAAAACATGGAAATATCTACACCGATATCTGTATAAACATGGAAATATCTACACCGTTATCTGCATAAACATGGTAATATCTACAACGCTATCAGTATAAACACGGAAATATGTACAATGCTATCTGTATAAACATGGAAATTTGTACAACTCCATCTGTGTAAACATGGAAATATCTACACAGATATCTGTGTAAACTTGCAAATATCTACACAGCTATCTGTGTAAAGATCGAAATATCTACAGCGCAATCTGTGCAAAGATGGAAATATCCACACAGCTATCTCTGTAAACATGGAAATATCTACACCGCTATCTGTATAAACATCAAAATATCTACACTGCCATCTGTATAAAGATGGAAATATCTACACTGCCATCTGTATAAACATGGAAATTTCTACATAGCCATCTCTATAAACATGGCAATATCTACACCGCTATCTGTATAAACATGGAAATATCTACACCGCTCTCCCTATAAACATGGAAATGTGAACACCGCTATCCGCATATACATGGAAATATCTTCACTGCTATCTGTATAAACATGGAAAGATCTATAGCGCTATCACTATAAACATGGAAATACCTACACCGCTATCTCCATAAACATGGAAATATCGACACCGCTATCTCTATAAACATGGAAATATCTACACCGCCATTCCATGAACTTGGAAATGTTTACAATGCCATCTGCATAAACATGGAAATATCTACACCGGGAGCTGAATAAACATGGAAATATCTACACCCCTATCTGTGTAAACATGGAAATGTCTACACCACTATCTCTATAGACATGGAAACATCTTCACCACCATCTCTATAAACTTAAAAATATCTACACCGCTATCTGTATAAACACGGAAATATCTACACCGCTATCTATATAAACATAGAAATATCTACACCGCTATGTATACAAATATGGAAATATCTGCACCGCTATCTTTGTAAACATGGAAATAACTACACCGCTATCTGTATAAACATGGAAATACCTACAACGCTATTTCTATAAAATTGAAAATACCTACACCGACATCTGTATAAACATGGAAATACCTACACCGTCATCTGTATAAACATGGAAATACCTACAGAACAATCTGTATAAACATGGAAATATCTACACTGCCATCTGTATAAACATGGAAATATCTACACTGCCATCTGTATAAACATGGAAATTTCTACACAGCCATCTCTATAAACATGGCAATATCTACACCGCTATCTGTATAAACATGGAAATATCTACACCGCTCTCCCTATAAACATGGAAATGTGAACACCGCTATCCGCATATACATGGTAATATCTTCACCGCTATCTGTATAAACATGGAAAGATCTATAGCGCTATCACTATAAACATGGAAATACCTACACCGCTATCTCCATAAACATGGAAATATCGACACCGCTATCTCTATAAACATGGAAATATCTACACCGCCATTCCATGAACTTGGAAATGTTTACACCACCATCTGCATAAACATGGAAATATCTACACCACCATCTGCAAAAACATGGAAATATCTACACCGCCATCTGTATAAACATGGAAATATCTGCACTGCTATCTGTATATACATGGAAATATCTCCAACGCTGTCTGTGTAAACTTGGAAATATCTACACTGCTCTCTGCAAAACGTGGAAATATCTACACCGCTATCTCTATAAACGTGGAAATATCTGCAAAGCTATCTGTATAAACATGGAAATATGTACAACGCTATCTGTATAAACATTGAAATATCTACAACGCTATCTGTGTAAACATGGAAATATCTACACAGATATCTGTGTAAACTTGGAAATATCTACCCAGCTATCTGTGTAAAGATGGAAATATCTACAGCACAATCTGCGCATAGATGGAAATATCTACAACGTTATCTGTAAACATGGAAATATCTACACCGCTATCTGTATCAACATGGAAATATCTACATCGCTATCTCTATAAACGTGGAAATATCTTCAACGCTATCTGTATAAACGTGGAAATATCTACCTCGATATCTGTATAACCGTGTAAATATTTCCAATTCTATCTGTATAAACATTGAAATATCTACACCGCTATCTGTATAAACATGGAAATATCTACACCGCTATCTGTATAAACAAGGAAATATCTACACTGCCATCTGTATAAGCATGGAAATATCTACACCGCTATCTGTATAAACATGGAAATATCTACACCACTATCTCTATAAATATGTAAATATCTACACCGCTATCTCTATAAACATGGAAATATCTACACTGCTATCTTTATAAACATGGAAATATCTACACTGTTATCTCTATAAACATGGAAATATCTACACCGCCATCTGCATAATCTTGCAAATATGTACACAGTCATCTTTATAAAATTGGAAATATCTACACTGCCCTATGTGGAAAGATGGAAATATCTACACCACGATCTGTATAAATGTGGAAATATCTACACCGCTACCAGTATAAATATGAAAATATCTACACCGCTGTCTGTATAAACATGGAAATATCTACACCGCTACCTGTATAAACATGGAAATATCTACACCGCTATCAGTATAAACATGGAAATATCTACACCGCGATCTGTATAAACATGGAAATATCTACACCGCGATCTGTATAAACATGGAAATATCTAAACCGCAATCTGTGTAAACATGGAAATATCTACACAGCTATCTCTATAAACATGGAAATATCTACACCGCCATCTGTATAAACATGGAAATACCTACAAAGTCATCTGTATAAACATGGAAATTTCTACACAGCCATCTGTATAAACATGGAAATATCTACACAGCCATCTGTATAAACCTGGAAATATCTGCACTGTCATCTATATAAACATGGAAATATCTACAGAGAACTCTGTATAAACATGGAAATATCGGCACAGCTATCTGTATAAACATGGAAATCTCTACAACGCTATCTGTATAAACATGGAAATATGTACACCGCTATCTCCATCAACATGGAAATATACACACCGCCGTCTCTTTAAACATGGAGGTATCTACAACGCCATCTACATAAACAAGAAAATATCTACACTGCCATCTATATAAACATGGAAATATCTACACCGCCATCTCTATAAACATGGAAATATCTACACTGCCATTTGTAGAAAGATGGAAATATCTACACCGCCATCTGTATAAACGTGGAAATACCTACACCGCTATCTGTATAAACATGGAAATATCTACACCGCAATCTGTATAAACATGGAAATATCTACACCGCTCTCTGTTTAAATATGAAATACCTCAACCGCTATCTCTATAAAAGTGGAAATATCTACACTGCTATCTGTATAAACATGGAAATATCCTCACTGCTATCTCTATGAACATTGATATATCTACACCGCTATCTCTATAAACATGGAAATATCTACACCGCCATCTCTATAAACACGAAAATATCTACACCGTCATCTGTATAAACATGGAAATATCTACACCGCTATCTGTATAAACATGGAAATATCTACACCGCGATCTGTATAACCATGGAAATATCTACACCGTGATCTGTATAAACATGGAAATATCTAAACCGCTATCTCTGTAAACATGGAAATATCTACACAGCAATCTCTATAAACATGGAAATGTCTACACCGCCATCTGTATAAACATGGAAATACCTACAAAGTCATCTGTATAAACATGGAAATATCTACACAGCCATCTGTATAAACATGGAAATATCTACACAGCCATCTGTATAAACCTGGAAATATCTGCACTGTCATCTATATAAACATGGAAATATCTACAGAGAACTCTGCATACACATGGAAATATCGGCACAGCCATCTGTATAAACATGGAAATATCTACAACGCTATCTGTATAAACATGAAAATATCTACACCGCTATGTGTATTAACGTGGAAATATCTCCATTGCTATCTGTATAAACATGGACAAATCTCCACCGCAATATGTATAAACATGAAAATATCTACACTTCTATCTCTATAAACATGGAAATATCTACACTGCCATCTGTACAAACATGGAAATATCTACACAGTCATCTGTAGAAACATGGAAATATCTACACCGCTATCTCAATAAACATGGAAATAACTACACCGCTATCTCCATCCACATGGAAATATACACACCGCCATCTCTTTAAACATGGAGGTATCTACAACGCCATCTACATAAACAAGGAAATATCTACACTGCCATCTATATAAACATGGAAATATCTACACCGCCATCTGTATAAACATGGAAATATCTACACAGCCATCTGTATAAACATGGAAATATCTACACAGCCATCTGTATAAACATGGAAATATCTACACAGCCATCTGTATAAACCTGGAAATATCTGCACTGTCATCTATATAAACATGGAAATATCTACAGAGAACTCTGTATGAACATGGAAATATCTACAACGCTATCTGTATAAACATGGAAATATCTACACCGCTATGTGTATTAACGTGGAAATATCTCCATTGCTATCTGTATAAACATGGACAAACCTGCACCGCAATATGTATAAACATGAAAATATCTACACTTCTATCTCTATAAACATGGAAATATCTACACTGCCATCTGTACAAACATGGAAATATCCTCACAGTCATCTGTAGAAACATGGAAATATCTACACCGCTATCTCTATAAACATGGAAATAACTACACCGCTATCTCTATAAACATGGAAATATCTACACCGCTATCTCAATCAACATGGAAATATACACACCGCCATCTCTTTAAACATGGAGGTATCTACAACGCCATCTACATAAACAAGAAAATATCTACACTGCCATCTATATAAACATGGAAATATCTACACCGCCATCTCTATAAACATGGAAATATCTACACTGCCATTTGTAGAAAGATGGAAATATCTACACCGCCATCTGTATAAACGTGGAAATACCCACACCGCTATCTGTATAAACATGGAAATATCTGCACCGCAATCTGTATAAACATAGAAATATCTACACCGCTCTCTGTATAAATATGAAATATCTAAACCGCTATCTCTATAAAAGTGGAAATATCTACACTGCTATCTATATAAACATGGAAATATCCTCACTGCTATCTCTATGAACATTGATATATCTACACCGCTATCTCTATAAACATGGAAATATCTACATCGCCATCTCTATAAACATGGAAATATCTACACCGCTATCTGTATAGACATGGAAATACCTACACCGCTATCTGTATAAACATGGAAATATCTACACCGCGATCTGTATAAACATGGAAATATCTACACCGCGATCTGTATAAACATGGAAATATCTAAACCGCTATCTGTGTAAACATGGAAATATCTACACAGCTATCTCTATAAACATGGATATATCTACACCGCCATCTGTACAAACATGGAAATACCTACAAAGTCATCTGTATAAACATGGAAATATCTACACAGCCATCTGTATAAACATGGAAATATCTACACAGCCATCTGTATAAACCTGGAAATATCTGCACTGTCATCTATATAAACATGGAAATATCTACAGAGAACTCTGTATAAACATGGAAATATCGGCACAGCCATCTGTATAAACATGGAAATATCTACAACGCTATCTGTATAAACATGGAAATATCTACACCGCTATGTGTATTAACGTGGAAATATCTCCATTGCTATCTGTATAAACATGGACAAATCTCCACCGCAATATGTATAAACATGAAAATATCTACACTTCTATCTCTATAAACATGGAAATATCTACACTGCCATCTGTACAAACATGGAAATATCTACACAGTCATCTGTAGAAACATGGAAATATCTACACCGCTATCTCTATAAACATGGAAATAACTACACCGCTATCTCTATAAACATGGAAACATCTACACCGCTATCTCCATCAACATGGAAATATACACACCGCCATCTCTTTAAACATGGAGGTATCTACAACGCCATCTACATAAACAAGAAAATATCTACACTGCCATCTATATAAACATGGAAATATCTACACTGCCATTTGTAGAAAGATGGAAATATCTACACCGCCATCTGTATAAACGTGGAAATACCTACACCGCTATCTGTATAAACATGGAAATATCTACACCGCAATCTGTATAAACATAGAAATATCTACACCGCTCTCTGTATAAATATGAAATATCTAAACCGCTATCTCTATAAAAGTGGAAATCTCTACACTGCTATCTGTATAAACATGGAAATATCCTCACTGCTATCTCTATGAACATTGATATATCTACACCGCTATCTCTATAAACATGGAAATATCTACACCGCCATCTCTATAAACATGGAAATATCTACACCGTCATCTGTATAAACATGGAAATATCTACACCGCTATCTGAATAAACATGGAAATATCTACACCGCGATCTGTATAAACATGGAAATATCTACACCGCGATCTGTATAAACATGGAAATATCTAAACCGCAATCTGTGTAAACATGGAAATATCTACACAGCTATCTCTATAAACATGGAAATATCTACACCGCCATCTGTATAAACATGGAAATACCTACACAGCCATCTGTATAAACATGGAAATTTCTACACAGCCATCTGTATAAACATGGAAATATCTACACAGCCATCTGTATAAACCTGGAAATATCTGCACTGTCATCTATATAAACGTGGAAATATCTACAGAGAACTCTGTATAAACATGGAAATATCGGCACAGCTATCTGTATAAACATGGAAATCTCTACAACGCTATCTGTATAAACATGGAAATATGTACACCGCTATCTCCATCAACATGGAAATATACACACCGCCGTCTCTTAAAACATGGAGGTATCTACAACGCCATCTACATAAACAAGAAAATATCTACACTGCCATCTATATAAACATGGAAATATCTACACCGCCATCTCTATAAACATGGAAATATCTACACTGCCATTTGTAGAAAGATGGAAATATCTACACCGCCATCTGTATAAACGTGGAAATACCTACACCGCTATCTGTATAAACATGGAAATATCTACACCGCAATCTGTATAAACATGGAAATATCTACACCGCTCTCTGTTTAAATATGAAATATCTAAACCGCTATCCCTATAAAAGTGGAAATATCTACACTGCTATCTGTATAAACATGGAAATATCCTCACTGCTATCTCTATGAACATTGATATATCTACACCGCTATCTCTATAAACATGGAAATATCTACACCGCCATCTCTATAAACACGAAAATATCTACACCGTCATCTGTATAAACATGGAAATATCTACACCGCTATCTGTATAAACATGGAAATATCTACACCGCGATCTGTATAAACATGGAAATATCTACACCGCGATCTGTATAAACATGGAAATATCTAAACCACTATCTGTGTAAACATGGAAATATCTACACAGCTATCTCTATAAACATGGAAATGTCTACACCGCCATCTGTATAAACATGGAAATACCTACAAAGTCATCTGTATAAACATGGAAATATCTACACCACTATCAGTATAAACATGGAAACATCTTCACTGCCATCTGTATAAACATGGAAATATCTACACCGCCATCTGTATAAAGATGGAAATATCTACACCGCAATCTGTATAAATACGGAAATAACTACACCGCTATCTCTATAGACAAGGAAATATCTACACAGCTATCTGTATAAACATGGAAATATCTACACTGCCATCTGTATAAAGATGGAAATATCTACACCGCGAGCTGTATAAACATGGAAGTATCTACACCGCTATCTCTATAAACATGGAAATACCAACACCGCTATCTGTATAAATATGGAAATATCAACACCGCTATCTCTATAAACATGAAAATACTTACACCACCATCTCTATAAACATGGAAATATTTACACCGCTATCTCTATAAACTTTGAAATAACTAGACCGCCATCTCTATAAACATGGGAATATCTACAACGCTATCTGCCTAAACATGGAATTATCTACGAAGACATCGGTATAAACATGGAAATATCTACACCGCCATCTCTATAAACATGAAAATATCTACACCACCATATTCAGAAACATGGATGTATCTTCACCGCCATCTGTATAAACATGGAAATATCTACACCACTATATGTATAAACATGGAAATATCTTCACTGCCATCTGTATGAACATGGAAATATCTACACCGCCATCTGTATAAAGATGGAAATATCTACACCGCCATCTGTATAAAGATGGAAATATCTACAACGCTATCTGTATAAACATGGAAATATCTACACTGCCATCTGTATAAAGATGGAAATATCTAAACCGTGAGCTGTTTAAACATTGAAATACCTACACCGCTATCTGTATAAACATGGAAATACCAAAAACGTTATCTGTGTAAACATGGAAATATCTTCAGCGCTATCTCTATAAACATGAAAATACTTACACCACCATCTCTTTAAACATGGTGATATTTACACCGCTACCTCTATAAACATAGAAATAAGTACACCGCTATCTCTATAAACATGGAAATATCTACTCCGCCATCTGCATAAACATGGAAATATCTACACAGACATCTGTATAAACATGGAAATATCTACACTGCCGTCTGTATAAACTTCGAAATATCTACACTGATATCTGTAGAAAGATGGATATGTCTACAAAGCGATCTGTATAAACATGGAAATTTCTACACCGCTACTTGTTTAAACATGGAAATATCTACACCGCTATCTGTATCAACATGGAAATAACTACACCGCAATCTGTAGAAACATGGAAATATCAACAATGCTATCTCTGTAAGCATGGAAATATGTACACAGCTATCTGTGTAAACTTGGAAATATCTGCACCGCTCTCTGTGTAAACTTGGCAATACCTACACCGCAATCTGTGCAAAGATGGAAATACCTACATCGTTATCTCTATAAACAGGGAAATATCTACACCGATATCTGCATAAACATGGAAATATATACAGTGCCATCTATATAAACATGGAAATAACTACACCGCTTTCTCTATAAACATGAAAATATCTACACTGCTATCTCTATATACATGGAAATGTCTACACCTCCAACTCTATAAACATGAAAATATCTACTCCGCCATCTTCAGAAACATGGATGTATCTTTACCGCCATCTGTATAAACATGGAAATATCTACACCACTATCTGTATAAATATGGAAATATCTTCACTGCCATCTATATAAACATGGAAATACCAACACCGTTATCTGTATAAACATGGAAATATCTACACCGCTAACTCTATAAAGATGAAAATACTTACACCACCATCTCTATAAACATGGAGATATGTGCACCACTATCTCTATAAACATATAAATATCTACACCGCCATCTTTATTAACTTGGAAATATCTAAACCGCCATCTGCATAAACATGGAAATATCTATACAGACATCTGTATAAACATAGAAATATCTACACTGCCATGTGTGGAAAGATGGAAATGTCTACACCGCGATCTGTATAAACTTGGAAATACGTACACCGCTACCTGTATAAACATGGAAATATCTACACCGCTATCTATATAAACATGGAAACATCTACACCACGATCTGTATAAAAATGGAAATATCTACAATGTTATCTGTATAAACATGGAAATATCTACACCGCTAACTGTAAACATACAAATATCTACACCGAGATCTGTAAAAATATGTAAATACCTACACCGCTATCTCTATAAACATGGAAATGTCTATACCGCTATCTGTTTAAACATGGAAATATCTACAAGGCTAACTCTATAAATATGGAAATAACTAAACCGCCTTCTGTATAAACATGGAAATAACAACACAGTCATCTGTATAAACATGGAAATATCTACAGCGCCATCTGTGAAAACATGGAAATATCTACACCGCCATCTGTGTAAACATGCTAATATCTCCACTGCTATCTGTATAAACATGGAATTATCTCCACTGCTATCTGTATAAACATGGAAATATCTACACCACGATCTGTATAAACATGGAAATATCTCCACCGCTTTCTGTGTAAACATAGAAACATCTACACCGCTATCTTCATAAACATGGAAATATCTACACCGCTGTCTGCATAAACATGCAAATATCTACAACACTATCTGTGTAAACATGGAAATATCTACACCGCTATCTGTGCAAACATTGAAATATCTACACTGCTATCTGTGTAAAGATGGAAATATCTACACAGCAATCTGTGCAAAGGTGGAAATATCTACACCGCTATCTTTGTAAAGTAGGAAATATCTAAACCGCAATCTGTGCAAAGATGGAAATACCTACACCGCTATCTGTGTAAACATGGTAATGTATACACCACTCTCTGTATGAACATGGAAATATCTACACTGCTATCTGTATAAACATGGAAATATCTACACCGCCATCTGTAAAAACGTGGAAATATCTACACCACCATCTGAATAAACATGGAAATATCTACAACGCTAACACTATAAACATGGAAATATCTACACCGGTATCTCTATAAGCATGGAAATATCTACACCGCTATCAGTATAAACAAGGAAATAACTCCACCCCTATCTGTATAAACATTGAAACATCTACATAGCTATATGTATAAACATGGAATTATCTACACCACTATCTGTTTAAACATGGAAATGTCTTCAACTCTATCTGTGTGAACATGAAAATATCTACACCGTTATCTGTGTAAACATGGAAATATCTGCACCACAATCTGTGCAAAGATGTAAATATATACAACGCTATCTCTATAAACATGGAAATATCTGCCCCGCTATGTGTATAAACATGGAAATATCTACACCGCTATCTCTATAATCATGGAAATATCTACACCGCCATCTGTAGAAACATGGAAATATCTACACAGTCATCTGTATATACATGGAAATATCTATAACACCATCTTTAAAGACATGGAAATATCTACAACACCATCTCTATAATCATGGAAATATCTACACCGCCATCTGTAGAAACATGGAAATATCTACACTGCCATCTGTATAAAGATGGAAATATCTACACCGCGAGCTGTATAAACATGGAAATATCTACACAGCTATGTGTATAAACATGGAAATACCAACACCACTATCTGAATAAACATGGAAATATCTACAGCGCTGACTGTAAACATGGAAATATCAACCCCACTATCTCTATAAACATGGAAATGCCTACACCGCCATCTCTATAAACATGGAATTATCTACACCACTATCTCTATAAAGATATAAATATCTACATCGCAATCTCAGTAATCATGGAAATATCTACACCGCCGTCTGCATAAACTTGGAAATATCTACACCGTGATCTGTGTAAAAATGGAAATATCTACACCGCCATCTGTATAAACGTAGAGATAACTACACTGCCATCTGTAGAAAGATGGAAATATCTACACCTTGATCTGTATAAACATGCAGATATCTACACCTCTTCCTGTATGAACATGGAGATATCTACACTGCTATCTGAATAAATATGGCAATATCCACACCGCTATCTCTATAAACATGGAAATGTCTACACGGCTATCTGTATAAACATGGAAATATCTACATGGCTATCTGTATGAACTTGGAAATATCTACACTGCCTTCTGTATATACATGGAAATACCTACACAGTCGTCTGTATAAACATGGAAATATCTACACCACTGTCTGTAAAAACATGGAAATATCTACACTGCCATCTGTATAAACATGGAAATACCATCACAGCCATCTCTATAAACATGGAAATATCTACACCACTATCCCTATAAACATGCAAATAGTGACACAGATATCTGTATAAACATGGAAATATCTACACCGCCATCTGTAAAAATACGGAAATATCTACACAGTCATCTGTATAAACATGGAAATATCTACACCTCCATCTGTATAAACATGGAAATATCTACACTGCCATCTGAATACACATGGAAAAGACTAAACAGTCATCTGTATAAACATGGAAATATCTACTCCGCTATCTGTATAAATATGGAAATATCTACACTGCTATCTCTATAAACGTGGAAATGTCTACACCGCGTTCTTTATAAACATGAAAATATCTTCACTGCCATCTGTGTAAACATGGAAATAACTACACCTCTATCACTATAAACATGGAAATATCTACACTGCCATATGTATATACATGGAAATAGCTACTCAGTCACCTGTATAAACATGGAAACATCTACACCACTATTTGTATAAACGTGGAAATATCTACACTGCCATCTATATAAACATGGAAATATCTACAGAGACATCTCTATAAACATGGAAATATCTACACCGCTATCTGCATAAACATGGAAATATCTACACTGCCATCTGTATACACATGGAAATATCTACAAAGTCATCTGTATAAAGATGGAAATACCTGCACCGTTATTTGTGTAAACATGGAAATATCTACACCGCTATCTGTATAAAGGTGGAAACATCTACACCGCAATCTGTGGAAATATGGAAATATCTACACATCTATCTCTGTAAATATGGAAATATCTACTCCGCTATCTATATAAACATGGAAATATCTACACCGCTGTCTGTATAAACATGGAAACATCTACACCGGTATCTGTATAAACATGGAAATATCTACACCGCTATCTGTATAAATATGGAAATAGCTACACCGCTATCTCTGTAAACATGTAAATGTCTACACCGCTATCTGTATAAACATGGAAATATGTACATGGCTATTTCTATAAATATGGAAATATCTATACCGCCATCTGTATAAACATGGAAATACCTACACAGTCATCTGTTTAAACATAGAAATATCCACACCACTATCTGTTTAAACACGGAAATATCTACACTGCCATCTGTATAAACATGGAAATATCTACACAGCCATCTCTATAAACATGGAAATATTTCCATCGCTATCTGCATAAACATGGAAATAGCTAATCCGCTATCTGTATAAACCTGGAAATATCTACAACACCATCTGTAAAAATATGGAAATATCTACACAGTCATCTGTAGAAACATGGAAATATCTACACCGCCATCTGTATACACATGGAAATATCTCCACCGCTATCTGAATAAACATGGAAATATCTACACCGCTATCTGTATAAACATGGAAATATCTACACTGCTATCTGTATAAACATGGAAATATCTACACCGCTATCTGTATAAACATGGAAATATCTACACTGCCATCTGTATAAACATGGAAATAGCCACACTGCTATCTGTATAAATATGGAAATATCTACACCGCCATCTGAATAAACATGGAAATATCTACACGGCTATCTGTATAAATATGGAAATATCTACACCGCTACCTCTATAAACATGGAAATATCTACACAGGTATCTGTATAAACATGGATATATCTACACCGATATCTCTATAAACATGGAAATATCTACACCGCCATCTGTATAAACATGGAAATATGTACACAGTCATCTGTATAAACATGGAAATAACTACACCGTTATCTGTATAAACATGGAAATATCTACACTGCCATCTGTATAAACTTGGAAATATCTACACTGACATCTGTAGAAAGATGGAAATATGTACAAAGCGATCTGTATAAACATGGGAATTTCTACACCGCTACCTGTATAAACATGGAAATGTCTACACCGCTATCTGTATCAAAATGGAAATAACTGCACAGCAATCTGTATAAACATGGAAATATCTACAATGCTATCTCTGTAAACATGGAAATATCTACACAGCTATCTGTGTAAACTTGGAAATATCTCTACCGCTATCTGTGTAAATTTGGCAATACCTACAGCACAATCTGTGCAAAGATGGAAATATCTACACCGCTATATCTGTAAACATGGAAATATCTACACCGCTATCTGTATAAACATGGAAATATCTACACTGCCAACTGTATATACATGGAAATATCTACAGCGCCATCTATATAAACATGGAAATATCTACACTGCCATCTGTATACACATGGAAATATCTACAGCACTATCTAAATAAACATGGAAATATCTACACTGCTAACTCTATAAACATGGAAATATCTACACCGCTATCTGTGTAAACTTGGTAATATCTACACAGCTATCTGTGTAAAAATGGAAATATCTACACAGCAATCTGTGGAAAGATGGAAATATCTACACCGCCGTCTCTATAAACATGGAAATATCTATACCGCTATCTGTATAAACATGGAAATATCTACACCGCCATCTGTATAAACATGGAAATTTTTACACTGCTATCTGTATAAACATGGAAATATCTCCTGCGCTATATTTATAAACGCGGAAATACCTACACTGGTATCTTTATCAACGTGGAAAAACCTACTCCGCAATCTCTATATACCATGAAATATCTACAACATTATCTGTGTAAACATGGAAATATCTACACAGCTATCTGAGTAAACTTGGAAATATCTAGAAAGCAATCTTTGTAAGCATGGAAATATCTACAACGCTATCTGTGTAAACATGGAAATATTTACAACGCTATCTGTGTAAACAGCGAAATATCTACACAGCTATCTGTAAAACGTGAAAATATCTACACCGCTATCTGTATAAACGTTGAAATATCTAAACCGCTATCTGTATAAATGTGGAAATACCTACAACGCTATCTGTATAAACGTGGAAATATCAACATCGCTATCTGTATAAACGTGGAAATACCTTCACCACTATCTGTATAACCCTGAAAATATCTACACCGCTATCTTTATCAACATGTAAATAACTACACCACAATCTGTATAAACATGGAAATATCTACAATGCTATCTCTGTACACATGGAAATATCGACACAGGTATCTGTGTAAACTTGGAAATATCTATACCGCTATCTGTATAAACATGGAAATATCTACACCGCCATCTGTATACACATGGAAATATCTACACAGCCATCTGTATAAACATGGAAATATCTACACCGCTATCTGTATAAACATGGAAATATCTACACCGCTATCTGTATAAACATGGAAATATCTACATTGATATATGTATAAACAGGGAAATATATCCACCGCTATCTGTATAAACATGGAAATATCCACACCACTATCTGTATAAACATGGAAATATCTACACCGCTATCTGTATAAACATGGAAATATCTACACCGCTATCTGTATAAACATGGAAATATCTACAATGCTATCTGTGTAACCATGGAAATATCTACACAGCAATCTGTGTAAATTGGAAATATCTACACAGCTATCTGTTTAAAAATGGAAATATCTACAGGGCAATCTGTGCAAAGATGGAAATATCTACACCGTTATCTCTGTAAACATGGAAATATCTACACTGCTATCTGGATTAACATGGAAATATCTACACTGCCATCTGTATAAACATGGAAATATCTACACTGCCATCTGTATAAACATGGAAATATCTACACCGCTATCTCTATAAACATGAAAAAAGTTACACCACCATCTCTATAAACATGGAAATATTTACACCGCTATCTCTTTAATCAGAGGAATAACTACACCGCCATCTCTATAAACATGGAAATATCTACACCACCATCTGCACAAACATGGAAATATCTACACAGACATCTGTATAAACATGGAAATATCTACACTGCCATCTGTATAAACTTGGAAACATTTTCACTGACATCTGTAGAAAGATGGAAATATCTACAAAGCGATCTGTATAAACATGGGAATTTCTACTCCGCTACATGTATAAACATGGAAATATCTGCACCGCTCTCTGTATCAACATGGAAATAACTACACAGCAATCTGTATAAACATGGAAATATCTACAATGCTATCTCTGTAAACATGGAAATATCTACTCAGCTATCTGTGTAAACTTGGAAATATCTACACCGCTATGTGTGTAAATTTGGCAATAACTACAGCGCAATCTGTGCAAAGATGGAAATATCTACACCGCTATCTCTGTAAACATGGAAACATCTACACCGCTATCTGTATAAACATGGAAATATCTTCACTGCCATCTGTATACACATGGAAAAATCTACCGAGCCATCTGTATAAACATGGAAATATCTACACTGCTATCTCTATAAACATGGAAATATCTACACCGCTATCTGTGTAAACTTGGATATATCTACACAGCTATCTGTGTAAAAATGGAAATATCTACACAGCAATCTGTGCAAAGATGGAAATGTCTACACCGCAGTCTCTATATACATAGAAATATCTACACCGCTATCTGTATAAACATGGAAATATCTACACCTCTATCTGTATAAACATGGAAATTTTCACACCGCTATCTGTATAAACATGGAAATATCTCCAGCGCTATCTGTATAAACATGGAAATATCTACACCGATATCTGAATAAAAATGGAAATATCTACACCGCTATCTGTATAAACATGGAAATACCTACACCACTTGCACTATAAACATGGAAATATCTACACCGAAATCTCTGTAAACATGGAAATATCTACACCGCCAGCTGTGTAAACATGAAAATATCTACACCGCCATCTTTAGAAACATGGCTGTATCTACACTGCCATCTGTTTAAACATGGAAATATACACACCACTATCTGTATAAAGATGGAAATATCTTCACTGCCATCTGTATAAAGATGGAAATATCTGCACTGCGAGCTGTATGAACATGAAAATATCTACACCGCTATCTGTATAAACATGGAAATACCAACACCGCTATCTGTATAAACATGGAATTATCTACACCTCTATCTGAATAAACATGGAAATATCTGCACTGCTATCTCTATAAACATGGAAAAAACTACACCACCATCTCTATAAACATGGAAATATCTACACCGCTCTCTGTATAAACATGGAAATATCTGCACTTCTATCTCTATAAACTTGGAAATAACTACACCAACATCTCTATAAACATGGAAATATGTACACCGCTCTCTATATAAACATGGAAATATCTACACCACTACCTGTATAAACCTGGAAATATCTACACCGCTATGTGCATAACTATGGAAATATCTACGCCGCTATCTCTGTAAACATGGAAATGTCTACACCGCTGTCTGTATAAACATGGAAATATCTACATCGCTATCGATATAGACATGAAAATATCTTCACCGACATCTGTATAAACATGGAAATACCTACACAGTCATCTGTATAAACTTGGAAATATCTACACCACCATCTGTATAAACATGCAAATATCTACACGGAAATCTGTATAAACATGGAAATATCTACACAGTCATCTCTATAAACCTGGAAATATCTACACCGCTACCTGTATAAACATGGAAATACCGACACCGCTATCTGTATAAACATGGAAATATCTGCACTGCTATCTTTTTATACATGGAAATATCTGCAAATCTATCTGTGTAAACATCGAAATATCTACACGGCTATCTGTGTAAACATGGAAATATCAGCACTGCTATCTGTATAAAGATGGAAATATCTACCCCACTATCTGAAAAACTTGGAAATATCTACACCGCTCTCTGTATAAACGTGGAAATATCTACTCCGATATCTGTATAAACATGGAAATATGTACACCGCTATCTTTAGAAATTAGGAAATATCTACACCGCCATCTTTATAAACATGGAAATATGTACACCGCTATCTTTAGAAATTAGGAAATATCTACACCGCCATCTTTATAAACATGGAAATATCTACACCGCCATTTGTATAAACATGGAAATATCTACAGCACTATCTGTATAAATACGGAAATATCTACACCGCAATCTCTATGAACGTGGAAATATCTAAACCACTATCTTCATAAACATGGAAATATCTACACCGTTTTCTCTATAAGCATGGAAATAACTACGCCGCCATCTGTATAAACATGCAAATACCTACCCAGTCATCTGCATAAAGATGGAAATATCTACACCAGCTTCTCTATAAACATGGAAATATCTGCACCACTATATCTGTATACATGGAAATATCTACACAGCCATCTGTATGAACATGGAAATATCTTCACTGCTGTCTCTATAAACATGGAAATATCTATACCGCTATCTGTGTAAACAAGGAAATATCTACACCGCTCTCTGTATAAACATAGAAATATCTCTACCGCTATCTGTATAAACATGGCAATATCTCCCCCGCTATCTGTATAAACATTGAAATACCTACACCTGTATCTGTATCAACATGGAAATACCTAAACCACTAACTGTAAACAATGAAATATCTACAATGCTATCTGTGTAAACATAGAAATATCTACACAGCTATCTGTGTAAACTTGGAAATATGTACACCGCTATCTGTGTAAACATGGAAATATCTACAACGCTATCTGTGTAAACATGGAAATATTTACAACGCTATCTGTGTAAACATGGAAATATCTACACAGCTATCTGTAAAACGTGGAAATATCTACACAGCTATCTGTATAAACATGGAAATATCTAAACCGCTATCTGTATAAATGTGGAAATATCTTCAACGCTATCTGTATAAACGTGGAAATATCTACATCGCTATCTGTATAAAGGTGGAAATAGCTTCACCGCTATCTCTATAAACCTGGAAATATCTACACCGCTATCTGTATCAACATGGAAATAACTACTCCGCTATCTGTATAAACATGGAAATATCTACAATGTGATCTGTATTCACATGGAAATATCTACACTGCCATCTGTGTAAACAGGGAAATATATACACCGCTATCTCCATAAACATGGAAATACCTACACCGCTATCTCTATAAACATGGAAATATGTACACCGCCATCTGTATAAACATGGAAATACTTACAAAGTTATCTGTATAAACATGGAAATATCTACACCGCCATCTGTATAAACATGGAAATATCTACACAGCCATCTGTATATACATGGAAATATCTACACCGCCATCTGCATATCCATGGAAATATCTATGCCGCCATCTGTATAAACTTGGAAATATCTACACGGCGATCTGTGTATAGATGGAAATATCAACACAGCCATCTGTACAAACATGGAAATATCTACACCGCTATCTCTATAAACATGGAAATATCTAAACTGCCATCTGAAAAACATGGAAATACCTATACATTCATCTGTATAAACATGGGAATATGTACACCGCCATCTGTATAAACATGGAAATATCTACAATGCCATCTGTATACACATGGAAATATATACACAGCCATCTGTATAAACTTGTTAATATCTACACTGCTATCTCTATAAACATGGAAATATCTACACCGCCATATCTATAAACATGAAAATATCTACACTGCCATCTCCATAAACATGGAACTATCTACTCCGCCATCTGTATAAACATGGAAACACCTACGCCGCCATCTGTGTGAATAAGGAAATTTCTACAAAGCCATCTGTATAAAGTTATAAATACCTGCACTGCGAGCTGTATAAACATGGAAATATCTACATCGCTATCTGTATAAACGTGGAAATACCAACACCGCTATCGGTATAAACATGGTAATACCTACAACGCCATCTACATAAACATGGAAATATCTACACCGCTATATCTATAAACATGGAAATATCTACACCTCTATCTGTATCAGCATGGAAATATCTACACTGCCATCTGCATATCCATGGAAATATCTGCAATGCCATCTGTATAAAGATGGAAATATCTACACGGCAATCTGAGTTCAGATGGAAATATCAACACCGCCATCTGTACAAACATGGAAATATCTACACCGCTATCTGTATAAACATAGAAATATCTACACTGCAGTCTGTTTAAACATGGAAATATCTACTCCGGTATATGTATAACGTGGAAATATCTACACCGAAATCTGTATAAACGTGGAAGTATCTACACCGCTATCTGTATAAACGTGGAAATACCTACAATGCTATCTGCATAAACGTGGAAGTATCTACATCGATATCGGTATAAACGTGGAAGTATCTCCACCACTATCTGTATAAACATGGACATATCTACACTGCTATCTGTATGAACATGGAAATATCTACAACGCTATCTGTATGAACATGGAAATATCTACAACGCTATCTGTATAAACATGGAAATATCTACACTGTTATCTCTATAAACATGGAAATATCTACACCGCCATCTGTATAAACATGCAAACATCTACACAGCCATCTGTATAAACATGGAAATATCTACACTACCATATCTATAAACATGGAAATATCTAAATTGCCATCTGTATACACATGGAAATAACTACAAAGCCATCTGTAGAAACGTGGAAGTATCTACACCGCTATCTGTATAAACATGGAAAAACCTACACCGCCATCCCTATAAACATGGAAACATCTACACCGCAATCTCTATAAACATGGAAATATCTACACCGCCATCTCTATAACCATGAAAATATCTACACCGCTGTCTGTATAAACATGGAAATATCTACAACGCTATCTGTGTAAACATGGAAATATCTACACAGATATCTGTGTAAACTTGGAAATATCTACATAGCTATCTTTGTAAAGATGGAAATATCTACACCACAGTCTGTGGAAAGATGCAAATATCTACACCGCTATCTCTGTAAACATGGAAATATCTGCACTACTATCTGCATAAACATGGAAATATCTACCCCGCCATCTGTATAAAGATGGAAATATCTACACCACGAGCTGTATAAACTTGGAAATATCTACACCGCCATCTCCATAAACATGGAAATACCTACACCGCCATCTCTATAAACTTGGAAATATCTACACCGCCATCTCTTTAAACATGGAAATATCTACACCGCCATCTCTATAAACATGAAAATATCTACACCGCCAACTCCATAAACATGGAAATATCTATACCAACATCTGTGTAAAAATCGAAATATCTACAACGCTATCTTTAGAAATTTGGAAATGTCTACACCGCGATCTGTATAAACATGGAAATATCTACCCCGCTACCTGTATAAATATGGAAATATGGAAATGTCTACACCGCTATCTGTATAAACATGGAAATATCTCCACCACGATCTGTATAAACATGTAAATATCTACACCGCTATTTGTATAAACATGGAAATATCTACATCGCTATCTGGAAAAACATGGAAAAATCTACACCGCTAACTGTATAAACATGGAAATACCTACACCGCTATCTGTATAAATATGGAAATATCTACACCGCTATGTCTATAAACATGGAAATGCCTACACCGTTCTCTGTATAAACATGGGAATATCTACACGGCTATCTCTATAAACATGGAAATATCTAAACAGCCATCTGTATAAAAATGGAAACAACTACACAGTCATCTGCATAAACATGGAAATATCTACACTGTCATCTGTATAAACGGGGAAATATCTACACAGCCATCTCTATAAACATGGAAATTTCTACACTGTCATCTGTATAAACGTGGAAATATCTACACAGCCATCTCTATAAACACGGAAATATCTACACCGCTATCTCTATAAACATGGAAATAGCCACACCGCTATCTGTTTGAACATGGAAATATCTACACTGCCATCTGGAAAACATGGAAATACCTACACGGCAATCTGTGTATAGATGGAAACATCAACACCGCCATCTGTATAAACATGGAAATATCTACACAGCTATCTCTAGAAACATGGAAATATCTACACTGCGGTCTGTATAAACATGGAAATACCTACACCGGTATGTGTATAAACATGGAAATATCTACACCACGATCTGTGTAAACATGGAAATATATACACCGCTATCTGTATAAACCTGGAAATATCTGCACCGCTATCTCTATAAACATGGAAATACCTACACCGCTATCTCTGTAAACAAGGAAATATCTACACCGCTATCTCTATAAACATGGAAATGTATACACCGCCATCTCTATAAACATGGAAAAATCTACACCGCCATCTACATAAAAAAGGAAGTATCTACACAGCCATCTCTATAAACGTGGAAATATCTACACCGTTATCTGTATAAACATGGAAATATCTACAATACTACCTGTGTAAACATGGAAATATCTACTCAGCTGTCTGTGTAAACATGCAAATATGCACACCGTTATCTGTGTGAAGGTGGAAATATCTACACGGCAATCTGTGCAAACATGGAAATACCTACAATTCTATTTCTGTAAACATGGAAATAGCTACACCGCTATCAGTATAAACATGGAAACATCTACACCGCTATCTGTATAAACATGGAAATATATACACCGCTATCTGTATAAATATGGAAATATCTACACCGCTATCTCTATAAACATGGAAAAGTCTACACCGCTATCTGTTTAAACATGGAAATATCTACATGGCTATTTCTATAAATATGGAAATATCTACACTGCCTTCTGTATAAACATGGAAATACCTACACAGCCATCTCTATAAACATGGAAATATCTACATCGCTATCTGTATAAACATGGAATTATCTAAACCGCTATCTGTATAAACATGGAAATATCTACACCACTCTCTGCATAAACATGCACATATCTACAGTGCTATCTGTATAAACATGGAAATATCTCCACCGCTATCTGTATAAACATGGATATATCTACACCATAATCTCTATAAACATGGAAATATCTTCACCGCAATCTGCATAAACTTGGAAATATCTACACCACTATCTGTATAAACATGGAAATATCTCCACCGCCATCTCTATAAACACGGAAATATCTCCACCGCTCGCTGTATAAACATGGAAATATCTACACCGCTATCTGTATAAACATGGAAATATCTACACCGCTATCTGTATAAACATGGAAATATCTACACCACTATCTGTATAAACATGCAAATATCTACAGCGCTATCTGTATAAATATGGAAATATCTCCACCGCTATCTGTATAAACATGGAATATCTACACCGGTATCTTTATAAACATGGAAATATCTACACCGCAATCACTATAAACATGGAAACATCTTCAACACTATCTGTGTAAACATGGAAATACCTACACAGCTGTCTGTCTAAACATGGAAATATGTACACCGCCATCTGTGTGAGGATGGAAATATTTACACCGCAATCTGTGCAAATATGGATATATCTACACCTCTATCTCTGTAAACATGTAAATATCTACAACACTATCTGTATAAACATGGAAATATCTACACCACTATCTGCATAAACATGTAAATATCCACACAACAATCTGTATAAACGTGGAAATATCTACACCGCAATCTGTATAAACATGGAAATACCTACACCACTATCTGTAGAAACTTGGAAATGTCTGCGCCGCTATCTGTATAAATATGGAAATAACTTCAACGCTATCTGTATAAACATGGAAAAGACTTCACTGCTATCTGCATAAACATGGAAATATCTACATGGCTATCTCTAAAAACATGGAAATATCTAAACCGCCTTCTGCATTAACATGGAAATACCTACCCTGCCATCTGTATAAACATGGAAATAACCACACTGCTATCTCTATAAACATGGAAATATCTACAATGCCATCTGTATATACATGGAAATACCTACACAGTCATCTGTATAAACATGGAAATATCTACACCACTATCTGTATAAATGTGGAAATATCTACACTGCCATCTGTATAAACATGGAAATATCTACACAGCCATCTCAATAAACATGGAAATATTGTCAACGCTATCTCTAAAAACATGGAAATAGCCACACCGCTATCTGCATAAACATGGAAATATCTACACTGCCATCTGTATACACATGGAAATATCTACACAGTCATCTGTATAAAGATGGAAATATCTATACCGTTATCTGTATAAACATGGAAATATCTACAATGATATCTGTATAAAGGTGGAAATATCTACACCTCAATCTGTGCAAATATGGAAATATCTACACTTCTATCTCTGTAAATATGGAAATATCAACCCCGCTATCTATATAAACATGGAAATATCTACACCGCTGTCTGTATAAACATGGAAATACCTACACCACGATCTGTATAAACATTGATATATCTACACCACTATCTGTATAAACATGGAAACATCTACACCGCTATCTGTATAAACATGGAAATATCTACACCGCTATCTGTATAAACATGGAAATATCAACACCGCTATCTCTATAAACATGGAAATGTCTACACAGCTATCTGTATAAACATGGAAATATCTACATGGATGTTTCTATGAAAATGGAAATATCTAAACCGCCTTCTGTATTAACATGGAAATACGTACACAGCCATCTGTAAAAACATAGAAATATCCACACCACTATCTGTATAAACACGGAAATATCTACACCGTTCTCTGTATAAACATGGGAATATCTACACGGCTATCTCTATAAACATGGAAATATCTAAACAGCCATCTGTATAAAAATGGAAACAACTACACAGTCATCTGCATAAACATGGAAATATCTACACTGCTATCTGTATAACCATGGAGATTACACCGCTACCAGTATAAAAATGGAAGTATCTACACCGCCATCTGAATAAACATGGAAATACCTACACCTCCATCTGTATAAACATGGAAATATCTACACTGCCATATGAATACACAAGGAAATATGTACACTGCCGTCTGTATGAACACGGAAATATCTACAACGCTATCTCTATAAATCTAGAAATACCTACACCACCATCAGTATATACATGGAAATATCTACACCGCTATCTGTATAAAGATGGAAACATCTACACCGCTATCTTTATAAACATAGAAATATCGACACTGCTATCTGTATAAACATGGAAATATGTACAACACTATCTGTGTAAACATGGAAATATCTACACCGCTATCTGTGTAAACATGGAAATATGTACACCGCTATCTATGTAAAGATGGAAATATCTACACCGCAATCTGTGCAAAGATGGAAATATCTACACCGCTATCTCTGTAAACATGGAAATATCTACACTGCTATCTCTATAAACATGAAAATATCTACACCGCTGTCTGTATAAACATGGAAATATCTACAGCACGATCTGTATAAACATGGAAATATCTACTTGGCTTTTCTATAAACATGGAAATACCTACAACGCCAGTTGTATATACATGGAAATACCTACACCGCTATCTGTATAAACATGGAAATATCTACACCACTATCTGTATAAACATGGAAATATCTGCACTGTCATCTGTATAAATTTGGAAATATCTACAGAGCCATCTCTATAAACAACGAAATATCTACATTGCTATCTGTATAAACATGGAAATAGCCACACCGCTATCTATATAAACATGGAAATAACTACACAGCCATTTGTAAAAACATTAAAATTTCTACACAGTCATCTGTATAAACATGGAAATGTTTATAACTCCATCTGTATAAACATGGAAATATCTCCACCAGTATCTGTAAAAACATGGAAATATCTCCAGCGCTATCTGTATAAACATGGAAGTACCTACACCGCTATCTGTATAAACATGGAAATATCTACAACAATATCTGTGTAAACATGGAAATGTCTACACAGATATCTGTGTAAACATGGAATAATATACAGCGCTATCTGTGTAAAGATGGAAATATCTAGACCAATATCTGTGCAAATATGAAAATATTTACACCGCTATCTCTGTAAACATGGAAATATCTACAACTCTATCTGTATAAACATGGAAGAATCTACACCGCTATCTGTATAAACATGGAAATATCTACACCGCTATCTATATAAACATGGAAATATCTCCACCGCTTTCTGTATAAACATCTAAATATCTACATCGCTATCTGTATAAACATGGAAATATCTCCACCGCTATCTCTATAAACATGGAAATATCTACACGGCTATCTTTATAAACATGGAAATGTCTACACCGCTATCTGTATAAACATGGAAATATCTGCAACTCTATCTGTATAAACATGGAAATATCTACACCGCTATCTGTATAAACATGGAAATAACTACAGCACGATCTTTATAAACATGGAAATACCTCCACCGCTATCTGTATAGACATGGAAACATCTACACCGTTATCTGCATAAACATGGAAATATCTACAATGTAATCGGTATAAACCTGGAAATATCTACAACGCTATCTGTGTAAACATGGAAATATCTAAACAGATATCTATGTAAACATGGCAATATCTA
Organism: Pan troglodytes; assembly: GCF_028858775.2. NCBI lineage: Eukaryota > Metazoa > Chordata > Mammalia > Primates > Hominidae > Pan > Pan troglodytes. The sequence continues at coordinate 3,581,624 of NC_072408.2, forward strand.
CACCGCTATCTTTGTAAAGATGGAAATATCTACAACGCAATCTGTGCAAAGATGGAAATATCTGCAACACTATCTCTATAAACATTGAATTATTTGCACCGCTATCTGTATAAACATGGAAATATCTACACCGCTATCTGTATAATCATGGAAATATGTAAAAGGCTATCTCTATAAATATGGAAATATCTACACCGCCATCTGTATAAAGATGGAAATATCTACACCGCGAGCTGTATAAACATGGAAATACCTACACCGCTATCTGTATAAACATGGAAATAGCAACACCACTATCTGTATAAAAATGGAAATATCTACACCGCTATCTGTATAAACATGGAAATATCTACACCACTATCTCTATAAACATGGAAATACCTACACTGTCATCTTTATTAACATGGAATTATCTACACTGCTATCTCTATAAACTTAGAAATATGGACACTGCCATCTCTATAAACATGAAAATATCTACACCGCCATCAGCATAAACATTGAAATAACTACACCGCCGTCTGTATAAATATGGAATTAACTACATCGCCATCTCTATAAACATAGAAATATCTACACTGCCATCTGTAGAAAGATGGAAATATCTTCACAGAGATCTGCATAAACATGGAAATATCTACACCTCTACCTTTATAAACATGGAAATATCTACACAGCTATCTGTATAAATATGGAAATATCTACACAGCTATCTCTATGAACATGGAAATGTCTACACCGCTATCTGTATAAACACGGAAATATCTCCATGGCTATCTCTATAAACATAGAAATATCTACACCGCCATCTGTATAAACATGGAAATACCTACACAGTCATCTGTATAAACATGGAAATATCTACACCACTATCTGTATAAAATGGAATATTTACACGGCCATCGGTGTAAACACGGAAATATCTGCACAGCCGTCTCTATAAACATGGAAATATCTACACTGCTATCTGTATAGACATGGAAATAGCCACACCGCTCCCTGTATAAAGATGGAATTATCTACACCGCCATCTGTAAAAACATGGAAATATCTACACTGTCATCTGCATAAACATGGAAATATCTACAGCTCCATCAGTATAAACATGGAAGTATCTACACTGCCATCTGCGTACACATGGAAATATGTATACTGCCATCTGTTTAAACATGGAAATATCTACACCGCTATCTCTATAAACATGGAAATACCTACAACGCCATCTGAATAAACATGGAAATATCTACATCGCCATCTGTATAAAGATGGAAACATCTACACCGCTATTTTTATAAACATAGAAATATCTACACCGCTATCTGTATAAACATGTAAATATCTACAACACTGTCTGTGTAAACAACAAAATATCTATGCCGCTATCAGTGTAAACATGGTAAAATGTACACCGCTATCTGTGTAAAGATGGAAATATCTACACTGCAATCTGTGCAAAGATGGAAATATCTACACTGCTATCTCTGTAAACATGGAAATACCTACACTGCCAGCTGTATAAACTTGGAAATATCTACACAGCCATCTCTATAAACATGGAAGTATCTACACTGCCATCTCAATACACATGAAAATATCTACACTGACATCTGTATAAACATGGAAATATCTACACCGCTATCTCTATAAACATGGAAATACCTACACAGCTCTCTGTATAAACATGGAAATATCTACACCGATATCTGTAGAAACATGGAAATATCTACACCGCTATCTGTATAAACTTGGAAATAACTACACCTCCATCTGTATAAACATGGAAATACCTACACTGCCATTTGTATACACATGGAAATATCTACACTACCATGTATATAAACATGGAAATATCTACAACATTATCTCTATAAACATGGAAATTCCTACACCGCTATCTGTATAAACATGGAAGTAACTAAATGGCTATCTGTATAAACATGGAAATATCTACAACGCCATCTGTAAAAACATGGAAATACATTCAAAGTCATCTGTAAAAAAATGGAAATATGTACACCACTATCTCTATAAACATGGAAATATCTACACTGACATCTGTATAAACATGGAAATATCTTCAATGCCATCTGTGTAAACATGGAAATATCTACACTGATATCTGTATAAACATGGAAATATATACACAGCTATCTATGTAAACAAGGAAATACCTACACCGCAATCTGTATATACGTGGAAATATCTACACCGTTATCTGTATAAACATGGAATATCTACACCGCTATCTCTATAAATATGGAAATATCTACACCGCTATCTGTATAAATATGGAAATATCTACACTGCTATCTCTATATACTTGGAATTGTCTACACCGCTATCTGTATAAACATGGAAATAACTACACCGCCATCTGTATAAATCTGCAAATTTCTACACCGCAATCTGTATAAACATGGAAATAACTACAATGCTATCTGTATAAACATGGAAATATCTACACCGCTATCTGTATAAACTTGGAAATATCTACACCGCCATCTACATAAAGATGGAAATATCTCCACCGCTATCTGTATAAACATGCAAATATCTACCTCGCTATCTGTATAAACATGGAAATATCTACATCGCTATATTTATAAACATGGATATATCTCCACTGCTATCTCTATAAACATGGATATATCTACACCACTATCTTTATAAACATGGAAATATCTACACCGCTCTCTGTATAAACATGGAAATATCTACACCGCTATCTGTATAAACATGGAAATATCTACACCGCTATCTGTATATACATGGAAATATCTACAGCGCTATCTGAATAAACATGGAAATATCTACACCGCTATCTCTATAAACATGGAAATGTTTACACCGCTATCTGCATAAACATGGAAATATCTACATGGCTATCTCTATAAACTTGGAAATATCTACACAAGTATCTATATAAACAAAGAAATAACTACACCGCAATTTGTATAAACATAAAAATATCTACACCGCTTACTGTGTAAATATGGATATATCTACACCGCTATCTCTATAAACATGGAAATGTCTACACAGCTATCTGTATAAACATGGAAATATTTATATGGCTATGTCTATAAAAATGGAAATATCTACACTGTCATCTGTATAAACATGGATATACCTACACATTCATCTGTGTAAACATTGAAATATCTACACCGCTATCTCTATAAACATGGAAATACCTACACCGCAATTTGTATAAACATGGAAATATCTACACCGCTATCAGTATAAACATGGAAATATCTACACCACTATCTGTAAAAACATGGAAATATATACACTGCCATCTGTATAAACATGGAAATATCCACACCGCTATCTGTATAACCATGGAAATATCTACACCAACATCTGAATAAACATGGAAACATCTACACAGCTATCTGTACAAGTACGGAAATAACTACACCGCTATCTCTATAAATATGGAAATATCTACAGCGCTATCTCTATAAACATGGAAATTTCTACATCGCTATGTGTATAATCATGGAGATATCTACACGGTTATCTATGTAAACATGGAAATATCTAAAGTGCCTTCTGTATAAACATGGAAATAACTACAGAGTCATCTGTATAAACATGGTAATATCTACAACACCGTCTGTATAAACATGGAAATATCTACACTGCCATCTGTATAAAGATGGAAATATCTACAAAGCCATCTATATAAAAATGGAAATATCTGCACCGCTTTCTGTATGAACATGGAAATATCCACACCGAAATCTGTATCAACATGGAAATATCTACACCGCCATCTGTATAAACATGGAAACAACTACACTGCTATCTGTATAAACATGGAAATACCAACACCGCTATCTGTATAAACATAGAAATATCTACACCGCTATCTGTATATATATGGAAATATCTGCACCACTGTATCTATAAACATGGACATATCTACACCGTCATTTCTATACACTTGGAAATATCTACACCGCTATCTCTATAAACATAGAAATATATACACGGCCATCTCTATAAACATGGAAATATCTACACCGCCATCTGCATGAACATGGAAATATCTACACCGCTATCTGTATAAATATGGAAATAACTCCAACGCTATCTGTATAAACATGGAAATATCTACACAGCTATCTGTGTTAACTTGGAAATATCTACATAGCTATCTGTGTAAAGATGGAAATATCTACACCACAATCTGTGGAAACATGCAAGTATCTACACCGCTATCTCTGTAAACATGGAAATATCTGCACCACTATCTGCATAAACATGGAAATGTCTACACCACCATCTCTATAAAGATGGAAATATCTACACCGCGAGCTGTATAAACTTGGAAATATCTACACCGCAATCTGTATAAACGTGGAAGTATCTACACCGGTATATGTATAAACGTGGAAATATCTACAATGCTATCTGTATAAACGTGGAAATATCTACATCGATATCGGTATAAACGTGGAAATATCTCCACCGTTATCTGTATAAACATGGACATATCTACACTGCTATCTGTATGAACATGGAAATATCTAAAACGCTATCTGTATAAACATGGAAATATCTACACTGTTATCTCTATAAACATGGAAATATCTACTTGGCTATCTCCAGAAACATGGAAATATCTACACTGTTATCTCTATAAACATGGATATATCTACACCGCCATCTGTATAAACATGCAAATATCTACACAGTCATCTGTGTAAACATGGAAATATCTACACCACAATCTCTGGAAAGATGCAAGTATCTACACCGCTATCTCTGTAAACATGGAAATACCTTCACCACTATCTGCATAAACATGGAAATATCTACACCGCCATCTATAGAAAGATGGAAATATCTACACCGCGAGCTGTAAAAACTTGGAAATATCAACACCGCTATCTGTATAAACATGGAAATATCAACACCGCTATCTGTATAAACATGGAAATATCTACAATGCTATCTGTGTAAACATGGAAATACCTACACAGCTATCTGTGTAAACTTGGAAATTTCTACACAGCTATCTGTGTAAAGATGGAAATATCCACACCACAATCTGTGCAAATATGGAAATATCTGCAACGCTTTCTGTAAACATGGAAATATCTACACCGCTATCTGTAAAACGTGGAAATATCTACACAGCTATCTGTATAAACGTGAAAATATCAGCAACAATATCTGTGTAAACATGGAAATAACTACACTGCTGTCTGTGTAGACATGGAAATATGTACAATGCTATCTGTGTAAAGATGAAAGTATGTACACACCAACCTGTGCAAATATCAAAATATCTACATCGCTCTCTCTGTAAACATGGAAATGTCTACTCCGTTATCTGTATAAACATGGAAATATCTACACCGCTATCTGTATAAACATGGAAATATCTACACCACGATCTGTATAAACATGGAAATGTCTACACCGCTATCTGTATATACATGGAAATATCTACACCACTATCTGCATAAACCTGGAAATACCTACACTGCTATCTCTATAAATATTGAAATACCTACAACGCTATCTATATAAACATGGAAATATCTACAACAATATCTGTGTAAACATGGAAATATCTACACCGCTATCTGTATAAACATGGAAATATCTACACCGCTATCTTTATAAACATGGAAATATCTACACCGCTATCTGTATAAACATGGAAATATCTACAACAATATCTGTGTAAACATGGAAATATCTACACAGCTCTCTTTGTAAACATGGAAATATGTACACCGCTTTATGTGAAAGATGAAAACATGTACACCACAATCTGTGCAAATATCAAAATATCTACACCGCTATCTCCGTAAACACGGAAATATCTACCCCGATATGTGTATAAACATGGAAATATCTACACCGCTATCTGAATAAACATGGAAATATCTATACCACGATCTGTAAAAACATGGAAATGTATACACCGCTATCTGTATATACATGGAAATATCTACACCGCTATGTGTATATACTTCTAAATATCTACTCTGCTATCTCTACAAATATTGAAATACCTTCAATGCTATCTCTATAAACAAGGAAATGCCTACACCGCTATCTTTATAAACATGAAAATATCTACATGGCTATCTCTATAAACATGGAAATATCTATAACGCCATCTGTATAAACATGGAAATACCTACACTGTCATCTGTGTAAACATGGAAACATCTACACCACTATCTGTATAAACATAGAAATATCTACAATGCCATCTGTATAAACTTGGAAGTATCTACACAACCATCTGTAAACATGGAAATATCTAAACAGCAATCTCTATGAACATGGAAATATCTACACAGCCATTTCTATAAACATGGAAATATCTACAAAGCTATCTATATTAACATGGAAATAGTCACACAGCTATCTGTATAAACATGGAAATATCTACACCACCATGTGTATAAACATGGAAATATCTACACTGCCATCTGTATACACATGGAAATATCTACAACGGTATCTGTATAAACATGGAAATATCTACACCGCCATCTGTAAAACATGGAAATATCTACAGTGCCATCTGTATACATATGGAAATAGCTACACAGCCATCTGTATAAACATGGAAATATCTACACCGCTATCTCTATAAACATGGAAATACCTGCACCGCCATCTGTATAAACATCGAAATATCTACACTGCTATCTCTATAAACATGGAAATATCTACACCGCTATCTGTGCAAATACTTAAATATCTACAGTTCTATCTCTGTAAACATGGCAATATCAATGCCGCTATCTGTATAAACATGGAAATACCTACACCGTTATCTTAATAAACATACAAATACCTACACCGCTATCTGTATAAACATGGAAATATCTACACCGCCATCTGTAAAAACATGGATATACCTACACAGTCATCTCTATAAACTTGGAAATATCTACACCGCTATCTGTATAAACATGGAAATATCTACATCGCCATCTGTATAAACATGGAAATATCTACACTTCCATCTTTATAAAGATGTAAATATCTACACCGCGAACTGTATAAACAAGGAAGTATCTAGACCGCTATCTGTATAAACATGGAAATACCAACACTGCTACCTGTATAAACATGGAAATATCTACATTGCTATCTGTATAAACATGGAAATATCTACACCGCTATCTCTATAAACAGGGAAATACCTACACCGCTATCTCTATAAACATGGAAATATCGCCACCGCTATCTCTACAAACATGGAAATATATACTCTGCCATCTCCATAAACATGGAAATACCTACACAGCCACCTACATAAACAAGGAAATATCTACACGGACATCTATATGAACATTGAAATAGCTACACCGCTATCTCTATAAACATGGAAATATCTACACCGCGATCTGTATAAACATGGAAATATCTACACCACCATTTGTAAAAAGATGGAAATATCTACACAGTCACCTGTATAAACTTGGAAATATCTACAACGCTTTCTGTGTAAATATGGAAATATCTACACCTCTAACTCTATAAACGTGGAAATATCTACACCGCCATCTGCATAAAAATCTAAATATCTACATCGCCATGTGTATAAACATGGAAATATCTACACCGCCATCACTATAAACATGTAAATATCAACACCGCCATCTGTATAATCATGGAAATATCCACAAGGCCATCTGTATAAACATGGAAATATCTAAACCGCCATCTGTAAAAACCTGGAAATATCTACTCAGTCATCTCTATAAACATGGAATTATCTACACTGCTATCTGTATTAACATGGAAATACCTACAAGTCACCTGTATAAACATGGAAATATCTACACAGCCATCTGTATAAACATGGAAATATCTACACAGCCATCTGTATATACATGGAAATATCTACACCGTGATCTGTATGAACATGGAAATATCTACACTGCTATTTGTATAAACAAGGAAATATGTACACCGCTATCTGTAAAAACATGGAAATAACTACAACGCTATTTTTATAAACAAGGAAATATCTACACCGTGATCTGTATAAACATGGAAATATCTACACCACCATCTCTATAAACACGGAAATATCTACACCCCTATCTGTGTAAACATGGAAATATCCACACCGCTATCTCTATATACATGGAAATATCTACACCGCGATGAGTATAAACGTGGAAATATCTACACCGCTATCTCTATAAACATGGAAATATCTCCACTGCTATCTCTATAAACATCGAAATATCTACACCGCCATCTGTATAAACATGGAAATAACTACACCGCTATCTGTATAAACATGGAAATATCTACACCGCCTTCTACATATCCTTGGAAATATCTGCGCCGCCATCTGTATAAACATGTAAATATCTACACCGCCATCTCTATAAACATGGAAATATCTACACCTCTACCTGTATAAACATGGAAATATCCACACAGCTATCTCTATAAACATGGAAAAATCAACACCGCTATCTCTATGAACATGGAAATATCTACACCGCCATCTCCATAAACATGGAAATATCTACACTGCCATCAGTATAAACATGGAAATATCTACACCGCTATCTGTATAAACATGGAAATATCTCCACTGCTATCTCTATAAACATCGGAATATCTACACCGACATCCGTATAAACATGGAAATACTTACAAGGTTATGTGTATAAACATGGAAATATCTACACCGCCATCTCTATAAACATGGAAATATCTACACAGCCATGTGTATATACATGGAAATATCTACACCGCTATCTATATAAACATGGAAATAACTACACCGCTATTTGTATAAACATGGAAATATCTCCACTGCTATCTCTATAAACATCGAAATATCTACACCGCCATCTGTATAAACATGGAAATACTTACAAAGTTATCTGTATAAACATGGAAATATCTACACAGCCATATGTACATACATGGAAATATCTACACCGCTCTCTATATAAACATGGAAATAACTACACCGCTATCTGTATATACATGGAAATATCTAAACCGCCAACTACATATCCATAGAAATATCTGCGCCGCCATCTGTATAAACATGGAAATATCTACACGGTCATCTGTGTATAGACGGAAATAACACCGCCATCTGTACAAACATGGAAATATCTGCACCGCTATCTGTATAAATATGGAAATATCTACACCGCGGTCAGTATAAACATGGAAATATCTACACCGCTATCTGTATAATCATGGAAATATATACACCTCTATCTCTATAAACATGGAAATATCTTCACCGTGATCTGTATAAACATGGAAATATTTACACCGATATCTGTATAAAAATGGAAATTTCTACACTGTTATCTGTATAAATATTGAAATATCTACACCGCTATCTCTATAAACATGGATATATGTACAACGCCATCTGTATAAACATGGAAATACCTATACAGTCATCTGTGTAAACTTGGAAATATCTACACCACCATCTGTATGTACTTGGAAATATCTACAATGCCATCTGTATACACATGGAAATACCTACACGGCAATCTGTGTATAGATGGAAACATCATCACCGCCATCTGTACAAACATGGAAATATCTACATTGCTATCTCTATAAACATGGAAATATCTACACCGCTATCTGTATAAACATTGAAATACCTACACCGCTATCTGTATAAACATGGAAATATCTACAACGCTATCTGTGTAAACATGGAAATATCTACAACGCCATCTGTGTAAACATGGAAATATCTACACAGCTATCTTTGTAAACTCGGAAATATCTACACCACTGTCTGTGTAAAGATGGAAATACCTACACCGCAATCTGTGCAAAGATGGAAATATCTACACCGCTATCTCTGTAAACACGGAAATATCAACACCACCATCTGCATAAACATGGAAATATCTACACTGTCATCTGTATAAACATGGAAATATCTACACAGCCATCTGTATAAACATGGAAATATCTACACCGCTATCTGTATTAGCATGGAAATACCTACACCGCTATCTCTATAAACATGAAAATATCAACACCGCTATCCGTATAAACATGGAAATATCTACACCGCTGTCCGTATAAACATGGAAATATCTACACCGCTATCACTATAAACATGGAAATTCTTGCACCGCTATCACTATAAACATGGAAATATCTACACCGCTATATGTATAAATATGGAAATATCTACACCGCTATCTCTATAAACATGGAAATATCTTCACCACTATCTGTATAAACATGGAAATGTCTACACCGCTATCTCAATAAACATGGAAATAACTACACTGCCATCTGTGTAAACATGGAAATATCTACAACACTACCTGTATAAAAATGGAAATATGTTCACCGCTATCTTTAAAAACGTGGAAATATCTACACCGCTATCTGTATAAACATGGAAATATCTACCCCGCCATCTCTATAAACATGGAAATATCTACACCGCCATCTTTAAAAACATGGAAATATCTACACACTCATCTGTATAAACATGGAAATATCTACACCATCATCTGTTTAAACATGGAAATATCTACACTGCCAGGAGCTCAAGAGCAGCCTGGGCAATACAGCAAAGCCTCATCTCTACAATAAAATTAGTAATATTAGCTGGCCGTGGTCGTGTGCACCTGTAGTCCCAGCTTCTTGGGAGGCTGAGGTGGGAGGATCTACGGAGCCCAGGATTTTAAGGCTGCAGTGAGCTTGGATAAATACTGCACTCCAACCTGGATGACAGAACAAGAACCTGTTTCAAAAAAGAAAAAAGAAAAAAAACCTAAAAACTAAAAACTGGATGTAGTTTGCTAGTAACTAAACAGCAAATTAATTGTAACATGCTTACATATCAACGATGTCTTTCTTCTTTGATCATAAACCTGCTCTCTAAGAAGCTGCTGAAGTCCATGGTAGTGACAGGTACATGTCTGCATCCTTGTCCTGACCTGCATCTTCTTTGATTGTCCCCATCTGTGTCTCCGACTGGCACTGCCGAACCGTCTTGCTACCTGATCAATGTTGTACTGAACCGGACTGCTAACTGATCAATGTTGTCGAGCTCACTGCACAATGCTGTTCTTACAAGGTAGATTTCTGCCTGGAATAGCCATACTTACACTGTTTATATTCCTTACTCCTGACCCATCCAATGCAGCACAAGTTCTATTTATTGCCATAGAAACATAGGTCATTTGGAAACACCTCCTTCATTTCTATGGAATGTTCAAACATTTCTGACATTTTGGACTCTGTTCTAGCCTCTTGTTAAATATATCCAGAAAAGAGACAAAGCTTTATGGGGGGGCTATATGCACACATATGCTATAGAATAAGCTATCTAAATGCTTAAAAATACTTTCCATCTGTCACCGCACCTTAATAGGTACACAGAAATTAAGTATGTGTATATCTGTCTGTATAGATACGTATAAATATATATCCCCAAAACAAAAACTCATTCTCTTACTTATACATAGGTAGAATATAGGTGAATATACATATACATTTATAGGTAGAACAAAAAAACCCTCAGCCTCTTTAGGGCCATGTGTTTTCTCTGAGTAATTGTCACAATTAATTAAAATACATGTGTATGCCTTTTTAGATAAATTTCATCAGACCAGTTTCTGTCTGGTTGGAAAATAATAACTGCCTATTTGCTAAGTGCCCCTGCCCCCATACTATGTTCCAGTGAACTAAAGACCTCTGGCAATCATAGATTTACAACTCAGCAAGATTAAACAATTTATTGTTATTTATGACATCCAAGCTGTATCTTCTGTATTATATTCCACATTAGCATCTATCACCTTACATTTGGGAGATCCTGTCCAAAAAATGATTATGCCTCCTAACCAAACATTCAGCAGGGCTGCAGGAACAGGCCCCCTGAACAAACATCCTGCCAAAGTACTTTAAAGCACCGTGAGCTGCCACAGCTGTGCATTTTCAGATGACTCAGCAGATTAGCGTGGAGTCTCTTAGCCTCTGCTTGGTCTGTTCCTTTCAGTGATCTCTCACATGGCCCAGTCCATTCGGTTTGAAAATCCTCATGAAATGAGCAGATTATGATCTGGCTTCAGTAGAGGGCCATGGGGTGGGCATGGAGGGGAGAGGGTTTGCTCTTAACACAGCCTGAGCCTCAGAAAGGTTTCAGATGGAAAAGCATGGCACTGACTCAGCTCATGCTTAACAGGAAATAATGCACAGACCACACCAAAAAAGCCCTTTATGTTGAGTGAAAGTCTATGCCGGAGCAGCTGCTGCCACCTCATGTACTGTGATAGAGTGTGCATGTGTGTGTTTGTGTGTGCATGAGTGTGAGTATGCACACAAATGTGTGCTGGGAGGGGGAGGAGATCACACCTTCCACAGTCGCCACCTCAGCCTTAGCTAGCAGCGTGGAGAATTGCCAAAAGTCAACAGGAAGCTGCACCAAAGCAACTGTGATCACCACATCAGCAGGCGCTTTCTGGTTAGTAAAGCTACTGGGACTGAAAAACACACACGATCTCGTCCTTCTTTTATTTTAATCAGAGCAAACTATTTTTATAATAATTGTGTTCTATGAATAAATAATTCATAATGCTGTAACCCATTATCACATTCAATCCTCCCAACAACCCTAGAAGATATGTAGACAAGTATTATTACTTTCCCTATTTTTATAAATGAGGAAATAAACCCCAGGAGGCTAGGCGACTTCCCCACGGTCATAGAAGTTGCAAACAGTAGTATCATGATTCAAATCCAAAGCTTCTCCTTTTGTCTTTATCATTTTAATTTTGAAGGTAATGCATATGCATGTATGATCTTTTAAATCCAGAGATGTATATGGAATAGATAGGAAAAGGGACTCTCCTTCCCCATTATACACCCCCTCCACCCAAGCTATATACACTGTTGACTAGAGTATGTCCTTTCAATCCTATTTTCTATGCCTACATTATATACAGAAAAGCAGGATTACGTTACACACAATATTCCAGTCATTGCTGTTTTTCACCAACAAGCTATCATTCACATCTTTTTCATACTACATATAAATTTATATCCTTTATTTTAGTGGTGTATATTGTGCAGTTGTGTCATAAATTATGTACCTGTTCTCTGTTGAACATACAGATTTTTTCTGAGTTTTTCCTTAGCAAAATGCTGCAGTGAGTACCCTTGTACACAGATGTTTGTACATTTGTTCTAGAAAAATCTACAGCAAAGATTCTTAGATTAAGAGATTCCCAGGTTATTAGAAAACTACTCTATTAATTTAGATATATACTTCCAAATTGCCTGACCAAAAAGTTATGTCAATTTAACTTCTATGAACAGTATACAAACATGACAATTTTCCATCACCTACACCAACTCTGGGTAATTTCATCTTTTTTTACAAGTTGATGGATTGTTTTAATTTATATTTCTCTGGTTATTAATAAGGTTGGCCACCTGTTCATGTCTTATTATTGATGATATTTGTATTGAATTGTTTGAATTTTCTTGATTTCAAAAAACGTTTTACATGTCATAGATATTAAATATTTGTTGTAAAACTCTCCTTCCAGTATTGTGTATGTGTTTGGTCAAGTAGAATAAACTCTCGTCCTCTGATTTCAGATTCCTTTCTCTTTCCATTAGAAATCCCTAAATGTAAAACTACATATTGATAGCTAAAAACCAGGATGTTTACTAGAGAAAAAGAATACAAAGGCAATAATTAAATATTATATTTATACAAAATACCTACTAGTACAAACTTAAAAAGAGAAAGTAAAAGTCAAATGCTTCTACGACTTCAGACTAAGAAAAAGAACTTTTGAGGTTGAATGTTCCTGAAATTTTTCTTTTCATACAACTACGGACATGACTTCAAAAGTTGATGTGACTAAAAAATGTAAGATATGAAAGATATTTGAAGACTCAGAGAAGGTGGATTTTCATTTTAACAAGTCACATATATATTCTAGATATCCTCTTATTCGTAACTAAGAGAGTCAAATCAGATGAAAGAATCTAAAAATTTCCCTTTGACTGTGTTAAGTAGAAGTAGTAGAGGCATATTGGCCAAATCTTGAGTGTTTGCAAATTGACTCTTAAGGCTATAGGCTGGCACAGGTCATTGAAGCCCTAGCTTTTTATCTTTAATTTTAAAATCCCCAAACAATTTATACTAATTTTTCTTGTCCATTATTTCCAAATAATCTTGTTTAAAGGTTATTACAGTGCTTGCTCATGTTACTGTTGTCTAACAGAAGGGTATCCGGGGCCTTAAAACTGAGAGGGTTAAGATTAATGATTCCAATACCTATGCTTGGACATCTCCAAAAGTGGGTTCCGACTTCTTGTCCTCAAGTCTGTATAGAAACTAGCAAACTTCCAGAGTTCACAAAAGGCTCCAAGAGAACAGATGTTTTATAGAAAATTCTTAGAGCAAGTTTCACACATAATGTTGCTGATGCGTGTCTGCCTTTTCAATAAACATCACTATGCTTTATCACAAGATTTAATAAAGCAGCTTATTTAAAAATGCCATCTGGGTCTCTGGACACATTAAACAAAGCTTAAAATAACCACCCCAGCAACTGGGAGGACCCAGCTGTTCTCATAATCTGTCCCACTCCTTTTACTTCCCCATAAAAAGAGTGAATGAAGACCACAGACTAAAAGCATCCAGAAGGAACTGACACAAACAGGGAGGTAGATGGAGCCAAGGGCTCCTGTAAGTTTGCTATTGCTCACATAATAGATTTGCTAATTCCACAACCTGCGGATGGTGATTAAGAACGGGAAGCAGAAAGAGGGAAGAGAGAATCATAGAAGGGCTCATTCAAGTTTTCTAATGTATCACAAACCTGTCCTCCCTAATGTCTGGATCATAGCAGCCCATTCCATTCACCTATTCTCTAGTGAACTCCAATAGAAAATACAAAGCCATCACCACCCAGTTCTTTCTCCCTTCTAGAGATGAGATATTAGCCACCCAATCCCAGATTCTCAGATCCATTCCAGGAAAGAAGCCCTAGGTATTGAAGCACAGCTTTCCCTCCCTCCCTTCTTTCTTCCACCCCAAGATTTGTTCCCCAGATAGTTCTAGTAAATGCAAAACCAAGTATATTCTCATTCTTTAGAGCAACCAGCTTTTCATGGCCAACTGGAATCAAACACAACCTGCACAAACATCTATCTGGAGGACACTCCCAAGGCTCCTACTGAGCCAGCCTTCTGCATACCACTGCATTTCAGCTTCCTAGTTCACAAGACACTGAGACATTCTTGAATTCTGCAAGGTGCACTGTGTGTTAATATCTTGGCTGCTCATCATGTGGCCAATAAAGGGCATGACTAGTCAACAAATAAATTTTCTCTTGGCTAAAACTTGCAACAAAACTGTAAGCTGTTTACCAAGGGGCCCACTACAGGTTATATTCAATATATACAGTCAAATCCTAACTATCTGAGATATATTCAGTTGACCATACACCTTTATATTTCAGTAAAAGGTCTTTACATTTCCCAGTGCTATCGATGTTACAAAGTGCTTTCATATGCAGTGCTTCATCTGATTTCCAGGATAATTAAATGATCCTGTCATACCTGATTTTTAGATGAGGAAACAAGTGGTTTCTGGGTATTTCAAGAGGCTAACGCATCTGCCCTCCAACTTGTATGTGAAAACCAAAAACAAAATTCCAAGGCCCTTCAACCATCTGAATGGACTTTGACTCTTTTGGTCAATATATGGCAGAGCTAGGAAAAGAAGGTGAGTCTTCCAGCTGCTGATACAGGGTTTTTTCTGCCATACTCCATTACCTCCAAGGCTAAAGTCAAAAGAGGGTGTGGTTATCACATGAAAAAATCTGGTTTGGATTTCCCAAATGTGTATGTAGTATTTGGGGATTTACCTTAATTTAACCTACAGTTCTTTTGGGTTGTAACAGTCTGACTCCATTTTTGAAAACAAAACAAAATCGATTTTAAGTGCTGAATTATAGATCTTTGCTGTCCAGTATGGTAGCTACTAACCACTTATGGTTATTTGCATTTCTATTTTAATTAATTAAAATTCAGTAAAATGCAAAATTCAGTTCTTCAGTTGCTCTAGCCACATTTCAAGTGTTACAGTGGTCACATATGGCTAGTGGCTGGGACAATGCAGATTATAGAACAGTTCCATCATCAAAGAAACTTCTATTGAACAGTGGTATTATATAATGTCATCTCCAGAGAAAGAAGACTTTAGAAAAAGTCAGAAACGGCCGGGTGCAGTGGCTCACACGTGTAATCCCAGCACTTTGGGAGGCCAAGGCAGGCAGATCCCTTGAGGTCAGGAGTTCAAGACCAGCCTGGCCAACATGGTGAAACCCCGTCTCTAGTAAAAATACAAAAAATTAGCTAGGCGTGGTGGTGCATGCCTGTAACCACAGCTACTCAGGAGGCTGAGTTGGGAGAATCACTGGAACCCAGGAGACAGAAGTTGTAGTGAGCCAAGATTGTGCCACTGCACTCTAGCCTGGGTGACAGAGCAAGACTCCATCTCAAAAAAAAAAAAAAAAGAAAAAGAAAAAGTCAGAAACATCTTGAGGCAGGCATAGTGCTGTCATCTGTCCAATATTGAAGATGATTTAAGAATAAGAAGAAGAGAACAAAGAAGAGAAAAAGAAGTTGCCTTAGGTGTACCTACCCAGAAAAGGACAAGGGCATTCCTGTAGTCATTGTGTTGTATTTTAGCTCTTAAACTTTTTAAGAGATTAGAATAACTTGACACATAGAAGATCTAAACCACTGAAGAGGCTCTGAAGCAGATAAAAGTAGAAAGAAAATAAAAAACTAATTAGGTACAAACTAAGCTTAACCACAATTCGTTTAAACGGTACTATTTACTGTTCACATGATTGGTTTTTCTTTTGCTTTATAGTATGACATAGTTTATATCTTTAAAGGGGAATTAAAATATTTCTGGGAATTTTTAAAAGTAAGTTCACACAGCCACATAAAAACTACAGAAACAGATAAAACCTATCTTCTCATTTATTCCCTAATCCATTCAAATTAAATACAAAAATCCAAGCAGCCACAGTGATATTCAAAAAAGCAAAAGTGAGACAAAACAAAATTCATTTGTCACCTGTGGAGGTAGTTAGCTCACCTAATCTTCACTCCAAACACCAGTAATTTTTAAAAGACAGAAATAAACATATGTTCTGCCTTCCCGGAAGGAACTATGTTTCAGGGTAGCCAAATAACCCAGTTGTGAAGAAAATGGTCTGCTTATAGAAAAATGCCAGCTAAAACATGTAGATAGAATTAGAGAATTAGAAATTCACCATTTGGAAACCCCTAATGAAATAATCAACTCAAGCAAGGATCATTAATAAATGCTAAAACAATCAAGTAACTATTGATACAGAATATAACTGAATATACACATGGTACAAAGTTCACGTCACAGACTACTGGCTTGACCCAAGGGGGAATATAGCAGAGGAGATAGGCAGTGATCACCCTAACCTTGCGATCATCTCACCATCACTAATGATGGGATGTGAATACACATTATTGCCTATGAAATAGTCTTTAAAAAAAGAAGTTGAACCTGAATCTAACTAAACCTTGCAATGGGCTGAACGTGTATGTCTTCCCCAAATTAATATGTTGACATCCTAACCCCAAAGGTGCTGGTATTAAAAGGTGGGGCCTTTAGGGGGTCATTAGATCATAAGGACAGAGGCTTCATGATTGGAATTAGTGCCCTTATAAAAGAGGCCCCAGAGAGCTAGCTAGTCTCTCCCACTATGTGAGGGCCCAGCAAGAAGGCCAATCTATGAACCAGAAAGTTGGTCCTAACCAGATATCAAAACCACATGCTCCTTGATTTTAAACTTGCTAGCCTCTAGGACTGTGAGAAATAAATTTCTGTTCTTTATAAGTCATCCAGTTTTTGGTATTTTGTGATAGCAGGCCTAAAAGCCTTTAGGACTAACTTCCAGTTAACCAGGAAAAAACAGAGTGAAAAGTTAAATGACACCATAAAAAGCAACCAGAAAATTCCAGAAGGGGAAATATTCTACAGGACAACTGACTAGTTTTTCAACAAGTCAATTTCACTAAATAAATACATAAACAAAGAGTATGGGTATTTTCCAGGTTAAAAAAGTCTTGAGCTAAATAATCAAATGCAATGTGTATCCCTTGATTAGAAGAAACTAATTTGAACAAACCAGCCACAAAAGATATTTCAGGGAGACCAAGCTGGAAGGATCACTTGAGGCCAGGAGTTTGAGACCAGCCTGGGCAACGTAGTAAGACCTCTATCTCTACAAAAACAATAAATTAGCTGGGCATGGTGGTGTGCACCTCTAGTCCTAGCTACTCAGGAAGCTGAGGCAGGAAGATCACTTGAGCCCAGGAGTTTGAGGCTGCAATGAGCTATGATTGTTTCACTGCACTTCAGGCTGTGTGAAAGAGCAAGACTTTGTCTCAAAAAATAAAAGGACATTTCATAATAATTGAGGAAATCTGAATGTGGACTGGGTAATAAATGATATAAAAAAGCCATTTTTTATTTTGTTTGAAAAGATGATTTTGTAACTATACAGGAAAATGTTCTTATTTTTTTAGAAATCTGTACTAAAGAATTTAGGGGTAAAATATCATTTTCTTTAATATACTTTCAAACACAAGCAAAAAATAGTCACGACACAAATATAGCAAAATGTTTACAATCTATGTTCTATGCTTGCCTGTGAGTGCCATTAATCTCATCTCTCTGCTTTTCTGAAAGTTTGAAAATTTCAAAGTTTTATAATAAATTTTTTTACATCCCATAATTTTATAATAATTTTTTTAAAGTTTGAAGCAAATCAACAACTATAGCTTCAAAAATATCCTGACCCACAATAAACATTGAACAGGGTATATTTCTCCCATTTCCTAAAAAAGTTGGCCCAGGAAGGAGTATGAGAGCTGCCATAGCTCTCCCAAGGCTCATTATTCTCCATCACTCCATGGGAAATCCCAAAATAAATTTTTAAAAAAGTTGTTTAAATTTATAATATTTTTGATTCTATAATAATTTTATAATAAAATAATTGTAAAATGTTTTTGATTTTATAATTTATAAAAATTTTTATACATGTTTATGTTTGAAATGTCTATTTCAAACTTTATGAGATATTAAAATATAAGTAATATAGTTCATCATTTTAGAAATGCCATGCTTTTCTTCTCCAGCAATTACATAATCAAAGAGTAACTGTAGTTTTTCCTAGAACATTGCTTTGTAGGCTGGGCATGGTGGTTCATGACACTTTAGGAGGCCAAGGCAGGCAGATCTCTTGAGATCAGGAGTTTGAGACTAGACTGGGCAACAGAGAAACCCTATGAGTAGTAAAAACACAAAAATCAGCTGTGCGTAGTGGCGTGCACCTATAGCCCCAGCTACTCAGGAGGCTGAGGTGGGAAGATCACCTGAATATGGGGAGGTCAAGGCTACAGTGAGCCAAGACTGTACCATTGCACTCCAGCCTGGGCAACAAAGTGAGACCCTGTGTCAAAAAAAAATGAAATTTAATTGAAAAAAAGAAAATTGCTTTGTAAAATTAATTTTTCAATCAAAACCAAGATTTTTCAGATATAGAGAATGCAGCCCACTGGTCAGATTTGTCAGTTCAAAGAGAATAAATTCTAGTTTCCTATTTTTCTAGCCTGCTTATGATTATCCAATAGGATATCAAAAAAGACCAAAGCCTTTGGGATCCATGTTCAGTATTCCTGAGTCTAACTCAGGATGCCAAATCAGGAGACAAGCACATTCTCATCAATTTTCAATCATTCGAGACCAATTTTGCTTATAATTATCCAGTTCTTATAGACCACCTTTCTCCTGAAGCCAGCCTTATGGCTATTCACTTCACTTTAGCATAAGCCCCCAAGAAGGTGAACAAAATGAGGAAACGATTGGTTAAAGTTGGCATTTGAAATTCTGAAACATGTCCACCATTCCCTTCACCCATGCCCGCCCCTCTTAGAAGTAGTACTTTCAGATTATTTAAGAGTCGATGCTTCTATGTGGATTTTGTCATCTGTCCTTTATAACAGCTAGTAGGTTTAATTTGATTCTATTTTCAGCATATATTGACCTATGCTAATTATCTGTTAAAATAAATTCCACTCTTAGAGTTAATAAAGTGTGTGTGTCATGGAAGACCCATTGAAGTAAGAAGCTGAGGAGCCCTTATGGTAAAGTGGGACAAGAAATAATAAGACATCATAATTTTCCCATGCAAATCAACAACCGTAGCTTCAAAAATATCCTGACCCACAACAAGTATTGGACAGGCCATGTTTCTCTCACTCCCTAAAAAATTGGCTCGGGAAGGAGTATGAGAGCTCCCATAGCTCTCCCAAGGCTCATTATTCTCCATCACTCCACAGGAACAGCCTGTCAGAGAAGAGTGAAAGACCATTTGTCAACCTCTCTTCAACTCCCTGATTCTAGCCAAACTTCATCAATCTCAAGTGAGGAGCCAGAGAGAAATCAAACCCCATATATCCAGCATCATTGTCTACTGGAGTCAAAAATCACAATTCCACTACCCACCCCAACACCATTGGCCCTGTTTCTCCCAATTGCTTTTTATTGTGTTTTTTAAAAAATCCTCTTTCCCCATCCCTGCAACACCGAGAAGGAGGAATTATAGTAGATAAATATGAAGCATGGAGATCCTTTAAAAATGTTTTTAATAATAAATGAGAAAATGAAAAGGAGAGGGTTGGGAAGGAAGGAGGGAATACAAATGCCAGGGAATTGTGCAGTTTCGCTTTTAAAGATGTTAACACTCATTTATACATCTGCAAGACACTCCCCTTACAGAAAAGTTCTATGAGTGTGGGTCTGGTTGCATGAATAAGGGTAAAATTACCTTTTTAGACGATGTTTCCCACATATCATTCAGAGACCCCTGAAGTTAGGTATCCCTCTTGTAGATGTCCTTGAGATGCTGCTGGACCTGGGAAAGAGGAAACTGGGATACGGGTCTATGCCAAAAGGTGCTTCTGGTTATAGGACAGAGAGGAAAGGGGCAGAGGGAGAAAAACCCGAAGTCTGAGAATCTGGATTGCAGAAGACTACCGAGGTCGTGGGAGAAGGGAGAGAAAACAAGGATGAAAAGCGAAAGGGGAAGAGGCATGAAATGTTGTCAAATGTCAAAAGGCATTAGGAGAGAAGTTGGGAATTGCATTAAGAAAACCACTGCAAATCTCATTTCAGACCATTTAGAGATATGCCCCCTGGGAACTGCGAGCTCAGGCTGTTTAGCATCAAACAAATGGATCCACTCCATCCCTACCCTAATTAAATAAATCATTCAGTAATTCCACTGGGTTAAAGAACCAAAATATTAAAAACCTTCAGGACCTACTCTTGCCAAATATGTCAGGGATCGTGTGTGTGTGTGTGTGTGTGTGTGTGTGTGTGTGTGTGTGTGTGTGTGTTCTGAGACACCACTACTGTTAAATAGGCAGAGCTAAGACTTAGGGGACTGGCAGATTATTGCAAAAAGGGCACGGGGAAGAGGGACTATGTTGTGAGCCTGGGAAAGAAGTTTGTGTGGGGACTGTGGGCAGTGAACGCGTTGGGAACAATATGGAAAACTGGGAGCTGCCTTGGAATCTACAGGGCCGGGTAAGAGAATGTCCGAAAGAAAAATGAGCAGGTGTGGGATGTGTGCAGAGTCAGAGAAGAGTCCAGGGCACCCGGAGTGGCTCCAGGAATGATGGACACCCCTCAAGGCTTTTGGGGGCGGTGGGTACTAATAGAACCCAGTGTCCGGGGTGCGCCGGGGAGGCTGCAAGCACGGTGGGAGTGGGGCGCTGGAGGGTGAGGATGCGGGAGTGAGGAAGCAAAGCCTGGGCTGGGCAGGGGCCTCCCAGCTGGGCCTGGAGGCAGCAGGGGGACTAGGGCTAGGAGAGGGCATGGCGGCAGCGCGGCAGGAAGCGAGGGGCATCTGGACACTCACCCCGTTGGCCCCGTCCATCTGCCCCACGATCTCGATGGCCGTCCTGCTAAAGTACCTGCCGTCGCTGCCCACCACCGTGGTGCAGCCCCGACGGTCGCGCAGGTCAATGGACGATAGCACGCTCTGGATGAATTTGGGCAGGTAGTTGCGCTGGCCCTCGAAGAGGCCGGTAGGTCGCCGCAGAACCCTGCCGCCGGCCCGCCGCGAGTCCTTGTAGGGCACGGTGGGCACTGTCAGCACCGGGATGGGGCTCCCCTCCGTGGTGCCTCCTGGCCGGTCCTGCTGTGGCTCCCGGGGCCGGAGGGAATCTGCAGCCTGCCGGGGGCCTCCACCAGCCTGGCCGCGTGCTGGGACTCCGCGTCGCGCCCGGGCCCCCTCTCCAGCAGGTCGGCACCCTGCGCCCTGCGCCCGCCCGCCTGGGGACCGCCTGCCCCTCCTCTCCACGCGGCTGCTCGCTGACTCCCTCGGCGGAGATTGCTTCTGCCTTCCTGTAAAGTTTTCTCCCGCCCACCTTCTCTGCTGCCAGACCGCCTGAGGTGTCCTCAGTTTCTCCCCAAGTTGGACTCACTTTTGGGGTGTCCCAAAAGCCTGATTCCAGGGCCTGCTAGCCCGACCCCGGTGACGCCTGCACCCGCGCCTGGCCCCAGCCTTCACGCGCGATCGCCGCCCTCCGGGGCACACCCTCCGCCAGAAAACAGCCGGCGGGCGGCGAGACTTTGGGCAGAGTCCGGGTTCCTCTCCGGCGCCAGGCCCGTCTCCCTGTCTCCCTGGGAGTGCGCAGCCTACACGCACCAGTTTCTCTTTAGAACAAGCATGGGGAGGGATTTGGGAGGGTGCTGAAACCTTTTGCCATCAGCGAACAGCCTCAGCCAAAAATAACCCTGGAAAGGCGAGCTAAGAATGGTTATCTCCTGCCAGCGCTGAAATCGGAGGCTTGGTGCTGCGTGTGGGGGGTGTGTGTGTGTGTGTATGTGTGTGTGTACCCTCCCACCCCGACCATTTGTTGAAGGGAATCACCACTGTCAGACTTCAATCCAACAGGACCCACTCGAGCCATCCACACTTTCCCCAGCCTCCTCCAAAACAGCACACTTTCCAGTATGGACAATTCTTTTTTTTTTTCACTTGTTTGTTTGTTTTGGTGGTTGCAACAGCAGCAACACAGACGACACATATTTCCCTATTCTTCTCGCCCTTCTCACCCTCCCTACCCAGCTCCTGCCTTAGAAACAGGCTTGGCCTACACTGTATCTGTCCACACTGCCTGAACTCTTCCCTGAATTAATCGTTTTCAATAGGAGGGGGCTAAATCCCTTATTAATGCCCTACCAGGAGTGAATGAATAAAGCCAAGTTAAAGGGGAACTGGGTACCACATACTGTGCTAGGTTCCTTTGCATGTATCCTTTCATTCTGCTGGAGCTAAAGATGTTCTGCCTCCTCTCCATAAAACGCACCCAAACTCCAAAACCAGGAAATTCTCCATAGAAAATAGGAGTGAAGAGAGACAAGACTAACAGGATAAACCCCAAAGCAGGAAGAAAGTTTTGTCTCCCATTTCGCTCAAGGAATTTTTGGACCCACCAAGGCTACTGTCCTGAAAGATCCTGCTGTTTCTCCTTCCCCAAATATTGTCCACTTCCTGAAAGTAAGGCTGACTTGCCACAGGCTTATAAAGTGTTTGGTCGCAGTAAGACAACTGTGAGTAATAACACACATTGTATACTGTTTGGCAATTGATAAAAGGCTTTGCATCTGTTTTTTTCTTTGGAGGCTGAAGAAAAGAAGAATGGTATTCACGCAGTTCCCATTTTACAGATGAAAACAAGAGGACATTTTCTGTGAAGTCAGGAAAGTGGTTACAGTGGTACTTTCCGCCTGTCCAAATTATGTATTGCCCCTCCCCTTTCTATTAATAACATTGAAGTGTGATGGGACAACCATTGAAGCCGTCAGTTGAAACCTGCAGGGACTTTTTAGCCATTCTCTTCAACATAAAGAATGGGTGTTTTTGGAGGGGGTGAGAGGAATGGGGAAATGTTGTCAAAGAGTACAATGTTTTAGTTGAGACAGGAAGAATACATTTTGTTGAGATCTACAGCACAGCATGGTGACTGTAGTTAACAATGAAGTATTGTGTATTTCAAAATTGCTAAGACAATAAATTTCAAATGTTCTCACCACAAAAAAGATAGGTTTTGAGGTGATGAATCTATTAATTCTCTGGATTTAATTATTCCACAATGTATACATATATCATAACATCACATTATACCTCCGTAAATACATACAATTTTAATTTGTCAACTAACATTTTTTAAAAGAATAGTGTGGCCAGTTGGGGAGGTAGTTTTTTTTTTTTTTTCCTCTAGTCTCTACTCAGTCTCCAAGATCCCATTCCCCATAAAGTTCCTGTCACCCAGGTGGAGTGCAGTGGCACAATCATGGCTCACTGCACCCTCTCCCTCTTGGGCTCAAGCGATCCTCCCGCCTACAGGTACATGCCACCACGCCCAGCTAATTTTTGTAGTTTTTGTAGACATGGGGTTTCACCATGTTGCCTAGGCTGGTCTCGAACTCCTCAGCTCAATCAATCTGCCCACTTTAGCCTCCCACAGTGCTGGGATTACAGGTGGGAGCCACCAAGCCCAACCCGTAAAGTTCCTAACTTTTTATCTCCCTGGGAGTGCACAGCCTACACACACCAGTTTCTCTTTAGAACATACTTAAGAGTCTTGGCTTAGCATCCAACAGACAGAACTTTAACACTTCTACGGATCTGTGCACCTGTCTATGGTGTGGGGTTTTTAAGATCTCTTTCTAATGAC
Organism: Pan troglodytes; assembly: GCF_028858775.2. Lineage (NCBI taxonomy): Eukaryota > Metazoa > Chordata > Mammalia > Primates > Hominidae > Pan > Pan troglodytes. The sequence continues at coordinate 3,606,470 of NC_072408.2, forward strand.
ACTTTATTTTGCAAAGCAGGACAGTTTCATTCCCAGAAGAGCAGGTATGGTAAATCCTTTGTTCCAGTAACGAAGACAATGATCCAAACCCTAAGCCTCAGAGAAGCCCAGAAACCCTCCAGGCCTCCATTTCTCTGCTCCTAGCACCTGCCTCTCTCTTGACATCAACATCATTCTCCCCTCTCACAGCCCAGCTCCTTCCACAGACCCAGGGATTAGGCACCAGCACCTCAGACTAGATTTTAGAGAATTACCATTCAAGAGGCAATCCTCTTCCCTTGGTTCAAATTTCAAGGTTCTCAAAGACTGGAACAGGGCTAGTTTGAGGCAATGTGCCCCATCGCATAGCCAGAAAGAACCTTACAGGGAAAAGGAAAACAATTCTTCCAAAGTAAGGGGGTGCTGATCCCCAGAGGGAGGACAGATGGGCAACCAAACAGTAACCGGGCCACCACATGCTTCACACTCACTGATCAAGGATTTCTAAAACCACTTTTCTTTTCTCTGAATTTACATAGGACTTTGTATCACTCATAAAGGAATGTCTTAGAGGCTAATAACACCTTTCTATTCATGCTTATACTTAACATTTAGGCTAGGATAATTTCCTAACCTCAGTGTCCTCACTATAAGATGGGAATTATTATAATCCCTACCTCATAAATTGTTGGGAGGATTAAAATACTTAGTAAAGTGCCTGACTAATAGAAAGGCATTCAATAAATGTTAGCTATTCATGGTGTCATCATCATTATATTTACCATTATTACTAATCTCCTGTATTGCAAGAATTACAGTTTATATTTTTGTAGACCATCACTGTAGCTAAAGGGTCTTTGGGCCATAGGTGATATTCCATAAAGGTTGGTTAAATTGATCTGTGGTTTTTGACTATGGAAACTCAGAACTCCCTCAAAATGTACAAAACAGATTTACCTGCTAAATAAATCTCTTCAAAGCTGACCCCAGGTTTAATTGAATTAATTCCAATGAATTTGTCACAATGATGGAGAAAGGAAACTTAGAGGGCCCCACAGTTGTTTGCTGGTAAAATGAGAAGTTTGGATTAGATCAATGTTTCCCAAAATATTTTCCTCAGAATGTTAGTGCCCCTCGAATCCTGCACAAAGCAAGAGTTTCATGACCAAATAGCTTTTAAAACTCCTGTACACTCTACTCCCATTCTTCACAATGCACACTTTCATATTAAAAGTTCTGAGAGGTCCTCAACAGAAGACATCACTTAACTTTTTTTTTTTTTTTTAAGACATATTCTCATTCTGTCACCCAGGCTGGAGTACAGTGGCCACCACTCCTGGACTAAAATTTTTTTAACCTGGTGCTTCCCAATCTAAACTCACAGGGACCAGTTTTCTTAATGAAAGAGAATCAGACTAGCTTGTAACCATAGCTGGTGACACTCCCCTGCCCCATTCCTTGTATGTCCTCAGTGGACTAGGTCAGGAATAAATAAATTTTCCTGATTCTCAAGGGCTGGTCACTCCTTTGCACTGAGCTCAAAGCTTCTCTGTAGCATGGGTCACAATGAATGGTAGCCCTGATAGGCTAGAGTAGCCTTTCAGCCTTCTCTGAGCCTCTAAAGACTGAGGATCCTTGGCATGAAATGGAGCAACTGATATACCCTTGCTTCCCCTGGGGACTCTCTTGCTCTCAAAAAGGAATCAGCCATCATCTCCATCTAGAGAATATACTATCTGACTCAGCTTGACCAGCCTGTCCCAAAATGAGAATCTGGGTAAAATAAGCATTGAAACACTTCATTCCTTGTAGATTCACAAAACATATTAGCATATTAAAGACTATGAAGTTCTGCAGGAAAAAAAAAACCTATTTAACTTTAATCCAACATTGCCAAGTTTTATTTGACCATGGAAGATTTTTCCAAAACACTTACAAACAGATCAAGGACATTAATCTTTCATGAAACACTAGATCCCCAGGGTCCTCTCCAGCTACATCATTCTGTGATTTTCTTTTTTATTTATGATGCATTAAAAGATTAATCTCTATCAGACTTCCATTTAGAAATTCACCAGAATGTGCAAAGGCAGCAGGTAAAATTGCTGAAGGGTATTATAAAAATACCCTCCAGTGATTTTTGAAACTTAAACTGAAATATTTATATAACTATATATTTCAGTTTGTATATTATATATATATGTATATACACACATATATATGTATGTATATACACACATATATATGTGTGTATATATATTGGTGTATGTATATCTATATCTATGTATATATGGCATTATATCCATTTTACAGATGCAGAAACTGAGCTTTAGAGGGGGTGAGCAATTGGTCCAAAGCCACACAGCACACAGGTAGTCATTGATAAAGGTAAAAACAAGAGTTGAAGCCTGAGGTGTAAGGACACAGAGACAAGTACACAAATGTTTACAAGTTACACATATGACACGTGCCTTTAACATGAATTTCTTGAACATTCATTTAGAGGCCTTACAATGAAGACATCAGAGTGGCAGCAAGTTCTGTTGGAATCAGGGGAGCGTGTTCTTCTATAATCCCCTGGCTAACAGGAAAGCACACTGATTTGGCCCATGGTAGTTATACACTCCCTTGAGTCAGGGGCCACTTCTATGCACACAGGAGGTGCTAAAAATATGCTGTTGACTCATTGCCTCTAAGAGCAGAAGAAATGCCAAAAGTATAGGACAAGAGGCAGAAAAGCACACGGAAAAATGTCGTAGGGCAGTCCTCTGAGGAAGTGTTAGATCCCTTTGAAATCTGTCCAAACACTTTCTTGTGCTGGGGAAAGTCCATTACATATTTCAAGCAACCCCACATGTCATACGAGTATCTTGTACGTGTTTGTGTACTCGTGTCTGTGAACTTACATCTCAGACTTCAACTTCTCTCTCCCCACCCTTATCAATGACTGCCTGCATGGCCTTGGGCAAGTTGCTTTCCCTCTTCAAAGCTCAGTTTCTGCATCTATAAAATGGACATAATGCTACCTACCTCATGGGGTTAGTGATCACATTTAAGGAGCTAATATGTGGAAATTGCTTACACAGTACCTATCACATAATAAGGGTTTAATAAGTGTTTGATGTAATTGTTTTGATTATTACTACTATTACTAAAATAATAATTACTACAATAATAATGATTCTTATTCTCTATATTAGTATTATCTTTGAAAATGGGCATGGATTATGTCTATGTAACACTTTTGGCACAATATCTAGCATTATATCACACACAAATTAGAGAATTCATGTTATTAAGGATGAAAAAATATTTTTACTGACCCTTAAATTCTTCGTAAGTAACTGCAAAAGAAGCCATTATCCCAACACATGAAATAAAAAAGAAAATTCAGTTCCTCTGGAGTTTGTTTTTGGAGGTAGCCACAGGATACCTAAATTTTTTTTCTTTTCAGAGAGACCGAGGGGCTCACTAGGTTGACCAGGCTGGTCTTGAACTCCTGGTCTCAAGCCATCCTCCCACCTCAGCCTCCCAAAGTGCTGGGATTACATGCATGAGCCACCACATCCAGCCTACCTAAAATATTGAATGCTGTTAATAAATCTCCTGAGGCCAGCATAAGAAGGTGATGGGCAAAACTAATGCAGGTATGTTTTTCTGGCTTTTTCATGTATTGGGCCAAACTTTGAAAAGCACTTACTATTAATGGCTAACTTGCAAAATTTGTGATTTATTAAAAGCAGATTTTAATTGTTTTACCTAAAAATAATAGGCCTCTGATCTGCCAAAGATGAAGATTTAATTTCTAGGTGTTCCCCACAATACCTAGAAACATCAGTGGAATCGATTATTAAACACTTTAGAACTATTCTCATCAAAGTTCTTTAATATATAATACAGCAAAAGAAAAGTTTCTTTTCTAAAGGCTTCTCTATACTTTTTTTAACAGTTGAATTTCATTTCTGAAGGCTCCTAAAAAGAATAGAATTTAGATCTTTATTAAAGAGGAAATATATTTTCCATGTTTAATTTAAATGACATTCCATCAGTCATTTGCAATCTTAGCCTACACAGAATTTTTTTTTTTTTGGTAGTTTTTATGTTTGGCTTTAGGAGGGGATTCCCAATAATCTCTATATAAATATTTCTAATCTCTATATAAATATTTTAACATTTCAATGTAAATTAGTTTTTTAAAACTATTTTATCCATAAAAATAATGAATTTGCATGGCTGAGGGTGAAATAATATGTTACCAGGACCCCTCAGTTTTGGGGGTTGTGAGTAGATCCCATCTTCATGTTCCTCCAGCCCAGCCCAAGCCTGGCTCAGGGCCTCCTCCCCCATTTGCCAGGAACCACCATCCCCAGGGATTCTATGTGCCCTGCCTGACCAGTGTTCTCCATCAGAGTTTACCAATCTTTTGTTCATTCCCTCAGAGCACAGCTAAGCAAGAGTACACTAATTTGAAAATTAACTCAAGCAAATAGAGGAACAATATCCCCAACACATTGCATTTTAACATAGGGTTTCCTGGACACACTGTTTCAACCCAAGAGTTGGGCTAATAGTAGGAGTTCCATCTGCTAAAATACGGCTGTCAGCTTCAGAGGGAAATTCATGAACGTCTTCGTAGTTTGTTTTTACGTTTCACTTGGCACTGTTTCTAAAATTTCCTCTGAAGCCAAAAAATAAGTTATTTCCCAGCACACTGGGCACTTTTCATTTATCATTGGATTGATTTTTCCAACTTGCAGTAGGAGCTGAAATCGACCAGGGGGTTCTTATCCAACAGACAGCAGCAAAACTCTTTGTGTATCTGCGTTCCTTTCAACAAGCGTGACTTCCTCAATGGCATCATTCGTGAGCGTAACACAGAGCTCAGCAATAACGTTTCTTCACTAACCCTACCAGGTATCCAACATAGGATGTTACTTCCTTTCACTGTTTTCCGACTCCTGGCAGATATTAATGATTGGGATTTGGGAACAAGGAAATAGAATTTCTGAGAATGCTTGGGAATTCCCAAATTCATATGATTTTCATAACACTTCACTTACAAGTTTTTGAAAAATAATAAATGACTATAATAACAAGCAAATAGTCGTTTTTTTCTGTAACAGGATTATATGAAAAGTTTTAGTAGTCTTCTGTTTTAAAGAGATATGATAACAAATGATGATTTATTATTATTATGAGCCAACATATTGTAACAAGATTATAAAATCCAATAGCATTAATAGAGAAAACATTAAAAAGAAATGAATGTTATCACAAAATAAATGCTAAAGAAAAGTCCTTTAAAGATTGAAAGGTAACACCACAAATACTTAATGCTTTAATCGTTGTTTACATGACATTGTTATACAAGGCATCAATCATCCCCTCCAATACCATTTAAATAACATAACATTCTGATCTCCTGGCAAGATGAATAGCACTAGAAAGAAGCAACTGTCAAAATTGCCGATTTAAGGGTATATTTTGTTTCTAAAACTTGGCATTTCTTAGAAAACCTCTCATAGGATTTGTAAAACATATACTATGCCTAGGAACACATTAATATTTATTTGCAGAAATGGTTCACTGTTAGCAGTGGACAAGGCCATGAACACACACTTGTAACACAGCAACAGATACAAGAAAGTCTGACTGAGGCTCCTTTACTGCTCCTGTCCTGTTCACCTTAACTTTCATCTCCACATGTCAGTGCTTCCTCATCTTGCTTGACTTGAAGTCAGTGCATTTCTTCAAGCCAGTAAGTTCTCTATACTGACTATTAAGCTGTAATTTTCACAGGAAAATTAGAATGTTCCTTCCCATTTTCCTAATTGCTCAACTGATTTTTCTCAGAATTCAGAATCCATAAATATTGAAATGCCAGGAGAGAATTTCCAAATGGAAATGCTGTTCCCTTCGTCCATTTTCAGAAGAAACCGTAGGATAGTGTTATCCTTCTCTTCTCCAATTTTTTTTTTCCTGCAAACTTATGGTTATCACCTCTTTAAGTGAGTAGCTCACAATTTTGCCTCCCCTGCAAATGGTCCCAAAACAGTGAAGTGGGTCCTCTTTAGCTGTGTCTTTAGTACATAATCCTGCATTTCTGACCATATGCAGGGAGTGTGACCCAGGGAAGGATCCCTGACTCAATGGGATTTCTCTTGCTGTCTCTAGAATTTGAACACCGGAACCCAGACGTACAGAGGCTGGGAGCCATCGTGGTGTGCTATATTGATGACGGCAGCAGTGGGTGGTGTGGGGGCAGTTAATTGACAGCTACCTGTTGCTGACATCCCAGGAACTGCCTGAACCTCCTCTTTCCCAGTCATAAGATATCTAAGATTCTGCAGTATCCTTCATTAAATCCTAGCATGGTTTAAGCTAGCCAGAATTAGGTTCTGTTGCTTTCAATCAACAGAAGCTTAGCTAATACGTTGTTATTTCCTGGTCTTTGTTCCTTTAATTTTCCAGGAAAAGAAGGGAAAATGGCTTACTGGTTTTAAAAAGAGACAAGGGACAACATACCATTTATGCAAAATTTAGAAGCACTGAAAGGAAACTCTGGAAAGTTCCTGAGACATATATATGTAGGATCAGCATAAAACTTGAACAGTGTATCTAGATCATGGTTGCCATGGTTGCCTTGACACAATGAACATCTGTATCAAGATCATATTTTCTTGGTGGGACAGAGAGAAGCACAAGGCGGGACTCACATTTACAGTAATCCTTGTTTTCCAAGAACCATACAACCCAGTTTGTCCAGAGCTGTTCATCTTAAGTTTGTTATCCCACCATAATTATAAATAGAACCTCCTTTTTCTCTCAAGAATATCCCACTTTGGATGATAATTTCTGTGACTACCCATTAAGAATATTTAATAACTACAGAAAACTGCTTCTCTATATTTTTTGTATGTTTGAAACATTTTATAACAGAAATATCTTTAAAGTTATCACCTACACAGAATATAGCTGCCAAATGCTCCTACTCTGCTATTCTAACCATGAATCCCTCTGGGGCCCCTTCCTCCTATGGCGCTTGTAAGGATGAAATGAAATAAGCTCTATGAAGTGCCCAACAGTGACCAACACTGAATAAAATACAGCCACCATAGGAGGCCTTCCCTTATGTTCACCAAACTCCTGATAAGTTATTCGGTGATGTTTTAATCTTAATATTTTATGTAGATTATACATTCATCTGATTCAAAATGCAAAAGGTACAAAAGCGTATACAGTTAAAAGTTTCCCAACCCACTACCATTTATCTCCCTGGAGGCAACTGTTTCCAGATTTTTGAATATCCTTAAAGAATATCATATGTATGGAAAAGAAAGATTATATATTTATATGCATCTGTGTATGCATTTTCCTATGAGAGGCTCACAAAGTCTCCTTGAAGAGATATCATTATTACACATACCCCTCAATTTACAATGGGGTTATATTCCAATAAACTTATGAAAATATTGTAAGCTGAAAATGCATTTAATACACTTAACCTACTAAACATCATAGCTTAGCTCGGCCTACCTTAAACACTCACATTAACCTACAGTTAGGCAAAATCATCTAACAGAAAGCCCATTTTATAATAAAGTGGGCTTTGAATATCTCATGTAATATAATGAATACTGTACTGAAAGTGGAAAACAGAATGGTTGTATGAATACTCAAAGTACAGCTTCTGCTGAATGTGTATTGCTTTCAAACTATCTTAAAGTTGAAAAATCATAAGTCAAAATATTCTAAGTCAGGGATTGTTTGTACTTCTACTTTACATGATGAAATGGAGCCTTGAAAAGATTAAGTGACTCGCCCTAGGTCACACTGGCAGTTAAATAGTGAAACTTGGATCCAAATTGTTCAGTCACTACATGTATTGTCTTGAAATTTGAAAAAGAGGAAGAGGAATTAAACTACTACATTGAAGGACTATTTTAGGCATAGAAGAAGCAGATGCCTTCATGTCCAAGTGATTGTGAAAAGCCCACTTGCCCCAAAATATGTCTCCTGGTCATATGAAATTCCACCATTTCAGATTTTTACCTGGGGATTTAGAGTAATCTGCTGTTTTCCTAGAGCTCCCCTAAAATAGAAATAGAAAATTTTGGAAGGCTAAATATATGCTAACATTGGAAAACTCATTTTCTCCCCTTCGTAAGGCAAGGTACTGAAGGAGGGGGCCCTACGGGCCGTGCAGGGACATCCTGGAGGCATGGGGAGAAGAAACTGAAAGGCAAGTTTCTATGGAACAAAGAATACCGATCTCAGGATTCTCCCTTGAACCTGCCCTAACTTTGTTCAAATAGACTTAGCCACTGACCTGTTGTCAAAAGACCACAGCCAATCTGACTTGTTTTCAATATAATGATGAATATTGATTTGGTCCCTTCATCCAACATTCTCAGCTGGATCTTTTTTGACCAAGGATATACATTACTAGGTGAGTACAGGCAGTTAATTCTTCCACACGGGACTTCGGAGTTTCTGAGTTAACCAGAATCACCCACCTTAACATCTGCCAGTTTATACCCCAAGTCCTGACCAGTGCCCCCTACCTGCTATGCCTCATGTTTTCAATAGAGCATAAAATCAGAAATGAAAGATGAAACATCATAGCCAATATCACAGAAATACAAAGGATCCTAAGAAACTGCTAGGTATAATTACACACTAACTAATTGGATCATCTAGAAGAAATGGATAAATTCCCAGACACATAAAACCTACCAAGATTGACTCATGAAGAAATTTAAAAATCTGAACAGACTAATAGCAAGCAAGGAGGTTGAATCCGTAAGAAAATGTCTCCTATCAATGAAAAACCCAAAACCAGATGGCTTCCCAGATTAATTCTACCAAATATTTTAAGAAGAACTAATACCAGTCCTTCTCAAACTCTTCCAAAAAGCTGAAGTGGAGGGAATACTTCCAAACTCATCTTACAGGGCCAGCATTACCCTGATTCCAAAGCCAGACAAGAACACTACAAGAAAGGAAAATGACAGGCCAATATCCTTGATCTACATAGATGCAAAAATCCTCAACAAAATCCTAGCAAACCAAATTCAATAGCACATTGAAAGAATCATTCACCATGATCATGTCATGGTTCAACATAAGCAAATCAATACATATAATATACCATATTAGAAAAATAAAGGATAGAAACTATATGGCCATCACAATAGATATAGAAAAAGCTTTTGACAAAATTCGAAACCCTTTCATGGTGAAAAAAAAAAAACACCCAACAGATCACGTATTGAGGGACTGTATCCCAACAAAATAAAGGCCATATATGACAAACCCATAGCTAACACCATGATCAATGGTGAAAAGTTGAAACTTTTCCTCTACCATCAGGAACAAGACAAGGATGCCCACAGACACCACTTCTCAGGGTAATTAGGCAAAAGAAAGAAATAAAAGGCATCCTAATAGGAAAGGAAGAAGTGAAACTGTCTCTACTGACGGCATGATCTTGTTATATATAGAAAACCCTACAAACTTCACTAAAAAAAAGGTTAGAACTCAACACAAAGAAGGGAACAATAGACACTGGGGGACTCCAAAGGTGGGAGGGAAGGATGGTGGGAGCAAGGGTTAAAAAACTACCTATCGATTACTATGCTCACTGCTTGGGTGGTGGGATCATTAGAAGCCCAAACCTCAGCACCATGCAATATACCTGTTTAAGAAACCTGTACATCTACCCTCCTGACTCTAAAATGAAACCTACAATATTTAAAAAACAAAAACAAATAAATAAAATTTGAAAACTGTTAGAACTGAACTGATAGGTGAAATCAGTAAAGTTGTAGGATACAAAATCAACAGATAGAGCCTTGAACACAGCAACATCCAGCTGTCTGGCACGAAAGTCTCAGGGGCAAGAAAACCTCTATATGAACTCAGAAACAATGAGCTAAGTTGTGTTTATGTCTGAAAGGATGTTAAGAACTTCATTCATGTTACATCAGAGCCAACAGAAAGAACCAACAGGAAACCTGTACCCAACAAACAGAAATGACAAGATGAAGGGAAAGCAGAGGTAAGGGCTTACCTTAGAAAGGGCAAGTGATTAGCTCAATATGCAATACAATGTTTGCTCCTGAGCCAAAAATTTGTACAATAATTTGGACATTACTTGCACAAACAGAAAAATCAGCCACTCATTAGGAAAATGTGTTTCTGTAGAAGTCTTAGGACTCAGCTATCTATAATAACATGAAAAGACAATATTTTCATCCAAAATGAGTATTTTTGTTTGTCTTGGCTTGTTATTCTAACGTCAACAGCCTCTAAATAAACTGTTGAAGTACATGATATAACCACCTCTTTCTCCATCTTTCCCATTGCTCCCATAGGGTTTCAGTTGTGCAATTTCACCATTAGCAAAGCTTTTTGCTGAAATCTGGCTTTTCAAAGGGAGAGTATCCAGAAACAGAAGATGCTGATCTGGGAGGCTCTTCCTAATAGAACTGCTGCTTCAGTTTAACTTGAAAAAGCCCACACCCAGTTCCTAATGACAAACATCTGAACACCGGGTCTTCCCCTGAGCAAGACCATGCTATGCCTCCTGCTCGCTCTGTTCTATAAGCAACTCACAGATTGCTCCCTGTGAAGAGGAGCCTGCCAGGGGAGCAGCATTCCACCAGACCCTGATTTAGCAAGATATTTCCATATCATTTCCCCAACCAGCTGGAAGTCCTCCACTGCTCTTGTGTAAAAATCTAACTCATCTCACTGAATTTCCTGATTTAAAAGTCTAATTCATTTCACCAAAAGTGTGACAGAAGGAAACCAAGTACACCATCTCTCTCTTACCAAACCAAAGCTATTGCATGTGCATTCTGGGGGGAAAACATGGTCCAAATATGTTATGGAGGGGGTGCCAGCCCAGTGTCATCCTCTTACTATTGCCATAGGATCTTGGCTGATGGCATCAGAGGAAAAACAAGTTTATCGATTACTTTCAACCATTAAGCTCACTCCTCCATGAAAAATATGTCACAAGTCCAATGTCTCTTATTAAAATAAGCACTGCAAAATATAAAGGAGTCACAGTTTTAAAATGGGACACACGTTCTCTAAGCGGTGAACCACGTTAGAGGTGCACTGTTTACAATGTATAAAGTCCCCTGGAGCCAGGGTTAGGAAGCGCATCTGTTCTTTGATGTTCTGGGATGAAGGAGAAAGGAAAATGTGCTGCCAGAAGTGAGTGGGAAGGAGCCCATGAGATAAAGGAAGTAAATCCATTTGCTGATTGCAATAATAATGGTAATACACGAAGCTATACATACATACATACATACATACATACATACATACATACATGCAAACTTTCACATTTTTAAAAAAAAAGAACTTAAGGCTTCCACTCATGTAATCAGCCCTTATGAACTCTCCTGATTAGCTGCAAGGAAAATCTTCCTTTCTCCTCTTTCTTGCACCATCCTGGGCTCCCTTTTGACTTGTTTTTTTTTTTTAACTTATAAACGATCAGCTCATATTCTGAAGTTTGTAGTCCCCTCCCGCCCCCTCTCTCTCTATACAGCTCATTTACATTGGCAGCTGTCGTGCTGCTGGGCATCCTCAAACCCACAAGTTTCCCTTTAATGTTTGAGCAGACAAACATGATCATGCACTAGGCATCACTGTGCCACTCAAAATGCTTTTTTGTTTTTTTTATTGCATCTGAGAGAAATCTCAAGGTTGCAAACCTGGAGTCAGAATTGTCTCCATGTGTCTCAGTGGGAAGAGTATCGTGTGAAGGAACAAGTTGATTCTACTAATCAAAAGGAATTGTTTTTGATATCAGGTCATCCTCCGAATGAATTTATATTACCGAGTGGAGGGTCACATGAAGAAAATGGTCAAAAAGCACCACCTAGAGCAAGAGCTGAGAAGTGCAGCGGAGCCGGGCTGTGTCAGGAAAGAAAAGCAAGCTGGGGCCTGGCTCAGCGCTCTCCCCTCTGCTCCTGTCTGCATGGAAAGATTAGGATGACAGTGGCAGGAAGCCTGTGCACCTAGTATGCATCACTTGAAGGGAACACACAGATTCCAGTAAACAGTTGGAAGGAAATGTTAATACCAGGCTCTGCTAAACAATATCAAATGAGTCCTAGATGAGGCAAGCGACTTTCATCAAAGTTTCCTGATACCTGAAAAGACAGCCCAGGGGATCCTGCGCTACATGTGGTGTATGTAAATTAAGCGGGTTTTTTTCCCCTTTGTAATCAAGGCTCATACACAAACAAAATCACACTTTAGAAATGGCCTATTTCAACTTGTAACTAGCTTGCTTTCAGGGGCTCCAGGTCAAAATGAAATAGAGCACAAAGACGCTTTCTCCTTAGGGATCATACACAAATTCACTCTGTCCGTTTCTTTCCCACATGGAGCAACAAAGCCGTCAGACCTCTCCATCCACCCATCGGGTCCTTCCTGATTAAAGTGAGATAAATCACAGCCCTCTCTCTCCAGATGGCAGGCGACAAGAGGGGGATGCTTGCCTCAAGAAGTCCTCCCCATCCCTCTGCATTCATGCAAGCCCGAGCGGAGAGATGCAAGAAATTACGGATGCATTTTAATTCCCCAGACCCTGCAATTAAAAATGGAAATTTTTTGGCCACGCCTGTTGGCTCACGCCTGTAATCCCAGCACTTTCAGAGGCCGAGGTCGGCAGATCACCTGGGGTCAGGAGTTCGAGACCAGCCTGGCCAACATAGTGAAACCCTGTCTCTACTAAAAATACAAAAATTAGCTAGGAATGGTGGTGGGCGCCTGTAGTCCCAGCTACTCGGGAGGATGAGGCAGGAGAATCACTTGAACCCGGGAGGCAAAGTTTGCAGTGAGCCAAGATCGCACCACTGCACTCCACTCTGGGTGACAAAGCAAGTCTTCATCTCAAAAAATGTTTTTAAAAAATGGAAGTGTTGTTCTTTCATTTGTAAATGTGTTTTGGTAAAAGAGGGGCAGTTTAAGCAAACCTTTCTATTGTCTACATTGTTAAAATTCATCCGACATGGACTCTTGACTCTCTTTTGCCTGGGCAGACCCAATTCAAGCATTTACAACAGCTATAACCTCCTCAAATCAAAAAGAGGAATCAGCATTATTGCTAAGTTCAAATAAGGTCTTGTTTTATTTCATTTTTATTTTTGAATGCAGCCATTCCTCCATGTGCTGTCATCAGGTAAGATTGTCAGTCCTGATTAGGTAAAGGTATTATTACAAAATGCAATTCTTAAACATTCAGTGTCTAACTACACTTTTAATAAGCCTTTCCCCCTCCCCTATGTATTCTCCCTTAGACACCCCTTCTCAAATTTAAAATCACAGAAACTAAAATATGATGCCTAAAGAGAGCCTAGCGACTGCCCAGTCCTCTAATTTGATGAGTGGGAGTACTGAAGCCCAGAGGAGGTCAAGTAATTTGTTCCCAATGTCTTAGATAAGAAGAAAATGACCAGCTGGGAAATCCCACTCATGTCAAGGCAGAGGCACAGGGCCACAGACTGTGGTTGAATTGTGCCACACTCCTACATCCTTCTTTAGGAATCACAGAACATTCCTGTGTTGAGTCGGAGTCACTGACTTCCTTTTCAGGCTGATAGAGTTCTGTCCTTACAGGCTGCGACAAGAAGTTTTGGTATTATGCTACACCAAGACCATTTATCTAGTTCAAGAAATGCACAGTCCTTAGAGCCCAGCAACTTTCCCCATGTCCAGTAAATGTAGCTTCTCCATTAGAAGCTGTCAGAATGGAGCCTTCTGGCTCATCTTGATTTTGATTTGTGCAAGAATGAATGGTTGTGCTAAGACAGCTTTCCTAGCTGATAGAGAGCGAAACTTTTTTCTCATAATCTATAAAAAAATTAAATTAGAACTTTTTTCTCATAATCTGTGAAAAAATATTAAATTAAATCTGGCTCGTCTTGATTTTGATTTGTGCAAGAATGAATGGTTGTGCTAAGACAGCTTTCCTAGCTGATAGTAAGCAAAACTTTTTTCTCATAATCTATAAAAAATATTAAATTAGAAGCATAGAGTTTATTTCATGACTTTTATCTTCCTGCAATTTTCTTGTGGGCATAAATGATTTGTTTTTATCCTGCCTGCCCCCCAATCCCTTTTCCAAGAGACTAAAAGAGTATCTAGTGCAAAGTGGAGACTCAAATATTTTTTAATAAACAGTGATCCCAGCCACCCAGTGCATGTTGCCAAATGCCAACCCCATAAATAATCAAACACATCATCTCATTCAGCCAATCAAAATCAAGTGCTACCTATTTTTTTAAGTTTTCATAGCCCTTGGGCATCTGCTTTCTCAGCATTTCCCAAACTTGAGTCATTCTCATCCTGCCTTCCTAATTTTGATCTGTCAATTACCTCTACTATTATTTATTTCATATATTTTTAAATAGACCCACTTTTGAAACTTAAATACACGCCTTTTAAAAGGAAGCTTTCTTACTACTATACATCAAAAGCCATTATTACTTGTTCTAAGTACTCATAACAAGATGGTCACAACTATTAAAATTTACTAATGTGCATCCACATACTCTCTAAATTCATGGAGCATCTGCACACACTTTAAGAAACAATTCTACATTACTCACTCAATTTTCTGGACATCCTTCTGAGGCAGGACAAACCTTGGGCCCAAAGAATTGAGGTAGGAGTCCAAGCAAGTTGCCAGCCACATAAAGGCAAACCTTGGCTCGGAAGTCAGGACTACCAGCCCCTAGGTTATGGTTCATGCTCTTTCCTCTGCTCTCCAGAACCTCCTATCTCCAAGTGTAGTTAGCAGCCCAGATGCAGCAGCATCCTCTAGAGACTTGTTAAAAATGCAGAAGCTCAGGCTCCACCACAGGCCTATGCAGACTGAATCTGCATTTTAACAAGGTCCAGGTAATTCACGTGCACATTAAGTTTGAAAAGGCCTGGTATAGATCAGCGGTTCTCTAACTTAGCAGCACATTAGAACCATCTGTAGAGACTTTAAAAATACCAGTGCCTGGGCTTCACCTCCCAGAGAATCTGACTTAAGTGTCTGGGGTTTGCCCTGAGTCTAGGTATTTTTAAAAACTCCTCAGCTTATACAAAGCTGGCAGGGCTGGGCACAGTGGCTCATGCCTATAATCCCAGCAGTTCGTGAGGCCAAAGTGGGCAGATTGCTTGAGTCCAGGAGTTTGAGATTAGCCTGGGCTAAAACCCCATCCCTACAAAAAAAAAAAAAAAAAATACAAAAAGTAGTTGGGCATGGTGGTGGCACATACCTGTAGTCCCGGCTACTCAGGAGGCTGAGTCCTCACTTCAACCCAGGAGGTCACGGTCTGGTCAACAGAGCAAGACCCTGTATCAAAACAAACAAACAAGCAAACAAAAAATGCTAGCAGCTTACCAGCTAGGGAGGCCTGTAGAGCCAAGTTTTCCAAATGGGGCTACATTAGTTGTTCCAAAACTTTAGCTGCATCAAAACCACCTGGATGGCTTGTTCAGCTACAGAGGGTCTGGCCATGCCCCTAGAGTTTCCAGCTGAGGGTCTGGAATGAGGCCCGATGATTTGCATTTCTAACAATCTCCAGGTGATGCTGATGCTGTGGGTCCAGGGACCACATTTTGAGAATCTATGCTAAATGAATCGGAGAAGACCAAAGCTCAAACTTATTCCAAGAACTTTTCAAGGCCCACCTGCAAGTTGTAGTGGAAGTAAGCATCTAAGGGTGCAAAAAAGTTTCACTGTAGACTAAGGCCTTTTACCTGAGCTCTCAAATGTTCACATTTCTCTTATCAACCTAAATAACAAACAGAGAGAGGCTCTCCACAAGAAAAAGATATTCGTTTGGAAACAGAGCCTTGCAATAGAAACAGGCAAGCCAGAGTAAACTATATGCATATTCACGGAGGTAAAGGAAGACAAAAGAAAAAATGAGGAAGATTATATGATCATTTGGAAATGATTATCCTTGGCTACAAAGATCAATAACAAAGGTGATGCCAGGCCCAGGTTGGACAGGCAGTTGTTGGGCAAATATCCTTCAGAAGCATTGTTGTGTGCAAAGTTGCAATGGGCTTTGTGCAAGATTGTGTTTTTTGCAGTCTTCTGTGATAAGTTTTTGTTATCAGGCATACAAGCCCAAGAATCCTTTTTTGCATGGCCTTCCCTGGCTCTATTTGTCAGGGTTTTGGTTAGGGGAGGGGTATTTTTAACACTCTCAATGTAAAAAATGCCATAAGGTAGGTACCCCAATTGCTTGTTTCGTCTTCATAAAATAACTTTTCCACCCGAACAAAGTCTACACATAAATTGTAAAAATACCCCGGCATGCAATCCCTGGAAAAGTCTGGAGTCATTCTCGGGGTTCCCACCCAGGTGGGCAAGCGTAGCCACCACAGATAAACACAAAGTAAGGGTCCGCGCTGGGGTTCAGCAGCAGGCAGTGGCCCTGGTTCTGATATTTGGCTGAAAACAAAGCTCCTCTTTGTCACCCTCAGGACATTTCAGCTATTTCCTAGATAATAATCTCATTTCACCCTGCACAAAACAGGCACATGATCATGTCACTCTGACCTGGTTTGAGTCCAAGGAGAATTTTGTTTTTAAAATAATTTAGGTTAGTAGTTAAAATATGAACTTTGGGCCAGGAGTGGTGGCCCATGCCTACAATCCCAGCACTTCCTGAGGCCAAAGTGGGCAGATTGCTTGAGTCCAGGAGTTTGAGACTAGCCTGGGCTAAAACCCCATCCCTACAAAAAAAAAAAAAATACAAAAAGTAGTTGGGCATGGTGGTGGCACATACCTGTAGTCCCGGCTACTCAGGAGGCTGAGTCCTCGCTTGAACCCAGGAGGTCACGGTCTGGTCAACAGAGCAAGACCCTGTATCAAAACAAAGAAACAAACAAACAAAAAATGCTAGCAGCTTACCAGCTAGGGAGGCCTGTAGAGCCAAGTTTTCCAAATGGGGCTACATTAGTTGTTCCAAAACTTTAGCTGCATCAAAACCACCTGGATGGCTTGTTCAGCTACAGAGGGTCTGGCCATGCCCCTAGAGTTTCCAGCTGAGGGTCTGGAATGAGGCCCGATGATTTGCATTTCTAACAATCTCCAGGTGATGCTGATGCTGTGGGTCCAGGGACCACATTTTGAGAATCTATGCTAAATGAATCGGAGAAGACCAAAGCTCAAACTTATTCCAAGAACTTTTCAAGGCCCACCTGCAAGTTGTAGTGGAAGTAAGCATCTAAGGGTGCAAAAAAGTTTCACTGTAGACTAAGGCCTTTTACCTGAGCTCTCAAATGTTCACATTTCTCTTATCAACCTAAATAACAAACAGAGAGAGGCTCTCCACAAGAAAAAGATATTCGTTTGGAAACACAGCCTTGCAATAGAAACAGGCAAGCCAGAGTAAACTTATGCATATTCACGGAGGTAAAGGAAGACAAAAGAAAAAATGAGGAAGACTATATGATCATTTGGAAATGACTATCCTTGGCTACAAAGATCAGTAACAAAGGTGATGCCAGGCCCAGGTTGGACAGGCAGTTGTTGGGCAAATATTCTTCAAAAGCATTGTTGTGTGCAAAGTTGCAATGGGCTTTGTGCAAGATTGTGTTTTTTGCAGTCTTCTGTGATAAGTTTTTGTTATCAGGCATACAAGCCCAAGAATCCTTTTTTGCATGGCCTTTCCTGGCTCTATATGTCAGGGTTTTGGTTAGGGTAGGGGTATTTTTAACCCTCTCAATGTAAAAAATGCCATAAGGTAGGTACCGCAATGACTTGTTTGGTCTTCATAAAATAACTTTTCATAAAATCTCTGTAAACGTGGAAATATCTACACCGCTATCTCTGAAAATGTGTAAACATTTACAACGCTATCTGTATAAACATGGAACTATTTACAACGCCGTCTCTATAAACATGGAAATATCTACACCGCTATCTCTATAAACATGGAAATATCTACACCGCTATCTCTATAAACATGGAAATATCTACACCGCTATCTGTATAAACATGGAAATATCTACACTGTTGTCTCTATAAACATGGAAATATCTACACCTATATCTGTATAAACATGGAAATATCTACACCACTGTCTCTATAAACATGGAAATATCTACAATGCTATATCTATAAACACGAAAATATCTACATCACTGTCTCTATAAACATGGAAATATCTACACCGCTATCTCTATGAACATGGAAATATCTACACCGCTGTCTCTAGAAACATGGAAATAACTACACCGCTATCTCAATAAACGTGGAAATATATACACCGCTATCTCTAAAAACATGGAAATATCTACACCGGTATCTCTATAAACGTGGGAACATCTACACCGCTAACTCTATAAACCTGGAAATATCTACACCGCTATAAGTATAAATGTGGAAATATCTACACCGCTATCTGTATAAACATGGAAATATCTACACCGCTGTCTCTATAAACATGGAAATAACTACACCGCTCTCAGTATAAACCTGGAAATATTTACAAAGCTATCTCTATAAACATGGAAATATCTAAACCGCTATCTCTATAAACATGGAAATATCTACACCACTATCAGTTTAAACATGGAAATATCTACACCACTGACTGTATAAACATGGAAATAGCTAAACCGCTATCTGTATAAACATGGAAATATCTTCACCGCTATCTCTATAAACATGGAAATAACTGCACCGTGATCTGTATAAACAAGGAAATATCTACACCGCTATCTGTATAAACATGGAAATATCTACACCGATATCTGTATAAACATGGAAATATCTACACCGCTATCTGTATAAACAAGGAAATATCTACACCGCCATCTGTATAAACATGGAAATAGCTACACCGCTATCTGTATGTATATGGAAATATCCACACAGCTATCACTATAAACATGGAAATACCTACACTGCTTTCTCTATAAACACGGAAATATCTACACTGCAATCTCTATATACATGGAAATATCTACACCGCCATCTCTATAAACATGAAAATATCTACACCGCCATCTTCAGAAACATGGATGTAGCTACACCGCCATCTGTATAAACATGGAAATATCTACACCACTATCTGTATAAACATGGAAATATCTTCACTTCCACGTGTATAAACATGGAAATATCTACACCGCCATCTGTATAAAGACGGAAATATCTACACTGCAATCTGTATAAATATGGAAATACCTACACCGCTACCTCTATAGACATGTAAATATCTACACCGCTCTCTGTATAACCATGGAAATATCCATACTGCCAGCTGTATAAAGATGGAAATGTCTACACCGCGAGCTTTATAAACATGGAAATATCTACACCGCTATCTGTATAAACATGGAAATACCAACACCGTTATCTGTATAAACATGGAAATATCTACACCGCTATCTCTATAAACATGAAAATACTTACACCACCATCTCTATAAACATGGAAATATTTACACCGCTATCTCTATAAACATAGAAATAACAACACCGCCATCTCTATAAACATGGAAATATCTACAACGCAATCTGCATAAACATGGAAATATATACACAGACATCTGTATAAACTTGGAAATATCTACACTGACATCTGTAGAAAGATGGAAATATCTACAAAGCGATCTGTATAAACATGGGAATTTCTACACCGCTACCTGTATAAACATGGAAATATCTACACCGCTATCTGTATAAATATGGAAATAACTACACCGCTATCTGTATAAACATGGAAATTTTTACACCGCTATCTGTATAAACATGGAAATATCTCCATAGCTATCTTTATAAACACGGAAATACCTACACCGGTATCTTAAAAACATGGAAACACCTACACCGCTATCTATATAAACAATGAAATATCTACAACGCTATCTGTGCAAACATGGAAATATCTACACAGCTAACTGTGTAAACTTGGGAATATCTACACCGCAATCTGTGTAAGCATGGAAATATCTACAACGCTACCTGTGTAAACATGGAAATATTTACAACGCTATCTCTGTAAACAGGGAAATATCTACACAGCTATCTGTAAAACGTGGAAATATCTACACCACTATATGTATAACCCTGCAAATATCTACACCGCTATCTGTATCAACATGGAAATATCTACAATGATATCTCTGTAAACATGGAAATATGGACACAGGTATCTGTGTAAACTTGGAAATATCTACACCGCTATCTGTGTAAAGTTTGCAATGGCTACACCGCAATCTGTGCAAAGATGGAAATATCTTTGCCGCTATATCTGTAAACATGGAAATATCTACACCGCTATATGTATAAACATGGAAATATCTTCACTGCCATCTGTATACACATGGAAATATCTACACAGCCATCTGTATAAACATGGAAATATCTACACTGCCATCTACATGTCCATGGAAATATCTGCGCCGCCGTCTGTATAAACATGGAAATATCTACACGGTCATCTGTGTATAGATGGAAATATCAACACCGCCATCTGTACAAACATGGAAATATCTACACCGCTATCTGTATAAACATGGAAATATCTACACCGCTATCTCTATAAACATGCAAATATCTACACCGCTATCTGTATAAACATGGGAATACCTATACAGTCATCTGTATAAACATGGAAATATCTACAATGCCATCTGTATACACATGGAAATATCTACACAGCCATCTGTATAAACATCTCAATATCTACACTGCTATCTCTATAAACATGGAAATATCTACGCCGCAATCTCTATAAACATGAAAATATCTACACTGCCATCTCCATAAACATGGAACTAACTACTTCGCCATCTGTATAAACATGGAAACATCTACACCGCCATCTGTGTGAATAAGGAAATATCTGCAATGCCATCCGTATAAAGATATAAATATCTGCACCGTGAGCTGTATAAACATGGAAATATCTACATCGCTATCTGTATAAACGTGGAAATACCAACACCGCTATCGGTATAAACATGGAAATATCTACAACGCCATCTATATAAACATGGAAATATCGACACCGCTATGTCTATAAACATGGAAATACCTACACTGCTATTTCTATAAACATGGAAATATCTACACCGCTATCTGTATAAACATGGAAATATCTACACCGCTATCTGTATAAACATGGAAATATCTACACCGCGATCTGTATAAACATGGAAATACCTACACTGCGATCTGTATAAACTTGGAAATATCTTCACCACGATCTGTATAAACATGGAAATATCGACACCGCTATCTGTATAAACATCGTAATATCTACACCACCATCTATATAGACATGGAAATATCTACACCGACATCTGTATAAACATGGAAATATCTACAATGCCATCTGTAGAAAGATGGAAATATCTACACCGCAATCTGTGTAAACATGGAAATATCTACCCCGATATCTGTAAAAACGTGGAAATATCTACACCGCAATCTGTATAAACATGGAAATATCTTCACCGCGATCTGTATAAACATGGAAATATCTACACCGCGATCTGTATAAACATGGAAATATCTACAACGCTATCTGTATAAACATGGAAATATCTACACAGCTATCTCTATAATCATAGAAATATCTACACCGCCATCTGTATAAACACGGAAATAGCTACAAAGTCATCTGTATAAACATGGAAATACCTACACAGCCATCTGTATAAACATGGAAATATCTACACAGCCATCTGTATATACATGGAAATATCTACACCGCTATCTGTATAAACATGGAAATAACTACACCGCTATTTGTATAAACAAGGAAATATCTACACCGCCACCTGTTTAAATATGGAAATATATACACAGACATCTGTTTATACATGGAAATATCTACACCGCTATCTGTATAAACATGCTAATAACTACACCGCTATCTGTATAAATGTGGAAATATTAGCACCGCTATCCCTATAAACGTGGTAATATCAACACCGCGATCTGTATAAACATGGAAATATCTTCACCATGATCTGTATAAACATGGAAATATCTGAACTGCGATCTCTATAAACATGGAAATATCTACACCGTCATCTGTATAATCATGGAAATATCTACACCGTAATCTCTATAAACAAGGAAATATCTACACCCCTATCTGTATAAACATGGAAATATCCACACAGCTATCTCTATAAACATGGAAAAATCAACACCGCTATCTCTATGAACATGGAAATATCTACACCGCCATCTCTATAAATATGGAAATATCTACACCGTGATCAGTATAAACATGGAAATATCTGCATCGCTATCTCTATAAACATGTAAATATCTCCATTGCTATCTCTATAAACATCGAAATATCTACACCGCCATCTCTATAAACATGGAAATACTTATAAATTTATCTGTATAAACATGGAAATATCTACACAGCCTTCTATATAAACATGGAAATATCTACACAGCCATGTGTATATACATAGAAATATCTACACCGCTATCTATATAAACATGGAAATAACTACACCGCTATTTGTATAAACATGGAAATATCTCCACTGCTATCTCTATAAACATCGAAATATCTACACCGCCATCTGTATAAACATGGAAATACTTAAAAGTTATCTGTATAAACATGGAAATATCTACACTGCCATCTGTATAAACATGGAAATATTTACACAGCCATGTGTACATACAAGGAAATATCTACACCGCTCTCTATATAAACATGGAAATAACTACACCGCTATCTGTATATACATGGAAATATCAACACGGCCATCTACATATCCATGGAAATATCTGCGCCGCCATCTGTATTAACATGGAAATATCTACACCGCTACCTGTATAAACATAGAAATATCTACACCACGATCTGTATAAACATGGAAATATCTACACCGCGATCTGTATAAACATGGAAATATCTACACCGCTATCTGTATAATCATGGAAATATATACACAGCTATCTCTGTAAACATGGAATTACCTACACCGCCATCTGTATAAACATGGAAATACCTACAAAGTCATCTGTATAAACATGGAAATATGTACACAGCCATCTGTATACACAAGGAAATATCTACACAGCCATCTGTATATACATGGAAATATCTACACCGCTATCAGTATAAACATGGAAATAACTACACCGCTATTTGTATAAACAAGGAAATATCTACACCGTGATCTGTATAAACATGGAAATATCTACACCGCTATTTGTATAAACAAGAAAGAGCTACACCGTGATCTGTATAAACATGGAAATAACTACACCGCTATTTGTATAAACAAGGAAATATCTACACCGCCATCTGTTTAAACATGGAAATATATACACAGACATCTGTTTGTACATGGAAATATCTACACCGCTATCGGTATAAACATGCTAATAACTACACTGCTATCTGCATAAATGTGGAAATATTTGCACCGCTATCCCTACAAACATGGTAATATCAACACCGCGATCTGTATAATCATGGAAATATCTACACCATGAACTGTATAAACATGGAAATATCTACACCACGATCTGTATAAACATTGAAATAACTACACCGTGATCTGTATAAACGTGGAAATATCTACAGCGCCATCTCTATAAACATGGAAATATATACACCCCTATCTGTATAAACATGGAAATATCCACACCGCTATCTCTTTAAACATGGAAAAATCAACACCGCGATCTCTATGAACATGGAAATATCTACACCGCCATCTCTATAAACATGAAAATATCTACACCGCGATCAGTATAAACATGGAAATATCTACACGTCATCTGTGTATAGATGGAAATATCAACACCGCCATCTGTACAAACATGGAAATATCTACACCGCTATCTGTATAAACATGGAAATATCTACACCGCGGTCTGTATAAACATGGAAATATCTAAACCACTATCTGTATAAACATGGAAATATATACACCGCTATCTCTATGAACAGGGAAATATCTACACCGTGATCTGTAGGAACATGGAAATATTTACACTGCCATCTGTATAAACATGGAAATATCTACACCGTTATCTGTATAAATATGGAAATACCTACACCGCTATCTCTATATACATGGAAATATCTACACCGCCATCTGTATAAACATGGAAATAACTACACTGCTCTCTCTATAAACATGGAAATATCTAAAATGCTATCTGTAAAAACATGGAAATACCTATACAGTCATCTGTATAAACATGCAAATATCTACACCACCATCTGTATAAACATGAAAATATCTGCAATGCCATCGTATACACATGGAAATACCTACACTGCAATCTGTGTATAGATGGAAACATCAACACCGCCATCTGTACAAACATGGAAATATCTACACCGCAATCTGTATAAACATGGAAATATCTACACTGCGGTCTGTATAAACATGGAAATATCTACACCGGTATTTGTATAAACATGGAAATATCTACAGCACGATCTGTATAAACATGGAAATATTTACTCTGCTATCTGTATATACATGGAAATATCTACACCGCTATCTCTATAAATATGGAAATATCTACAAAGCCTTCTGTATAAACATGGAAATACCAACACAGTCAAGTGTTCGAACATGGAAATATCTACACCGCGATCTGTAAACATGGAAATATCTACACCGTGATCTGTATAACATGGCAATATCTACACCGCTATCTGTGTAAACATGGAAATATCTACACAGCTATCTCTATAAACATGGAAATATCTACACCTAAATTTGTATAAACATGGAAATACATACAAAGTCATCTGTATAAACATGGAAATATCTACACAGCCATCTGTATAAACATGGAAATATCTACATAGCCGTCAGTATATACATGGAAATATCTACACAACTATCTGTATAAACATGGAAATATATACACCGCTATTTGCATAAAGAAGGAAATATCTACACCACCATCTGTTTAAACATGGAAATATCTACACAGACATCTGTTTATACATGGAAATATCTACACCGCTATCTGTATAAACATGGAAATATCTGCACTGCCATCTGTAAAAACATGGAAATAACTCTACAGTCATCTGTATAAACATGGAAATATCTACAATGCCATCTGTATACACATGGAAGTATCTACACAGCCATCTGTATAAACATGTAAATATCTACACCACCATCTTTATATACATGCAAATACCTACAATACCATCTGTATACACATGGAAATATCTACACAGAAATCTGTATATATATGGAAATATCTTCACGGCCATCTGTATAAACATGGAAATATCTACACTGCCATCTGTAGAAAGATGGAAATATGTACACCGCCATCTCTATAAATATGGAAATATCTACACCGCCATCTCTATAAACACGGAAATATCTACACCACCATCTGTGTAAACATGGAAATACCTACACCGCTATCTGTATAAACATGGAAATATCTACACCGCCATCTGCATGTCCATGGAAATATCTATGCCGCCATCTGTATAAACATGGAAATATCTACACGGCCTTCTATTTACAGATGGTAATATCAACACAGCCCCCTGTACAAACATGGAAATATCTACATCGCTATCTCTATAAACATGGAAATATCTGCACTGCCATCTGAAAAAACATGGAAATACCTACACAGTCATCTGTATAAACATGGAAATATCTACAATGCCATCTGTATACACATGGAAATATCTACAAAGTCATCTGTATAAACATGTCAATATCTACACTGCTATCTCTATAAACATGGAAATATCTACACCGACATCTCTATAAACATGGAAATATCTACAATGCCATCTGTATACACATGGAAATATCTACACAGTCATCTGTATAAACATGTCAATATCTACACTGCTATCTCTATAAACATGGAAATATCTACACCCCCATCTCTATAAACATGAAAATATCTACACTGCCATCTCCATAAACATAGAACTAACTACTTCGCCATCTGTATAAACATGGAAACATCTACACCGCCATCTGTGTGAATAAGGAAATATCTGCAATGCCATATGTATAAACATATAAATATCTGCACCGCGAGCTGTATAAACATGGAAATATCGACATCGCTATCTGTATAAACGTGGAAATACCCACACCGCTATCGGTATAAACATGAAAATATCTACAACGCCATCTATATAAACATGGAAATATCTACACCGCTATGTCTATAAACATGGAAATACCTACACCGCTATCTCTATAAACATGGAAATATCTACACCGCTATCTCTATAAACATGGAAATATCTACCCCGCTATCTGTATAAACATGGAAATATCTACACCGTGATCTGTATAAACATGGAAATATCTACACCGCGATCTGTATAAACATGGAAATGTCTTCACCACGATCTGTATAAACATGGAAATATCTACACCGCTATCTGTATAAACATGGTAATATCTACACCACCATCTATATAGACATGGAAATATCTACACCGCCATCTGTATAAACATGGAAATATCTACAATGCCATCTGTAGAAAGATGGAAATATCTACACAGCAATCTGTGTAAACATGGAAATATCTACACCGATATCTGTAAAAACATGGAAATATCTACTCCGCTATCTGTATAAACATGGAAATATCTTCACCGCAATCTGTATAAACATGGAAACATCTACACCGCGATCTGTATATATATGGAAATATCTACAACGCTATCTGTATAAACGTGGAACTATCTAGCCAGCTATCTCTATAAACATAGAAATATCTACACCGCCATCTGTATAAACATGGAAATAGCTACAAAATCATCTTTATAAACGTGGAAATACCTACACAGCCATCTGTATAAACATGGAAATATCTACACAGCCATCTGTATATACATGGAAATATCTACACCGCTATCTGTATAAACATGGAAATAAGTACAGCGCTATTTGTATAAACAAGGAAATATCTACACCGTGATCTGTATAAACATGGAAATATCTACACCGCAATCTCTATCAACATGGAAAAATCAACACCGCTATCTCTATCAACATGGAAATATCTACACTGCCATCTCTATAAACATGGAAATATCTACACCGTGATCAGTATAAACGTGGAAATATCTACACCGCTATCTGTATAAACATGGAAATATCTACACTGCGGTCTGTATAAACATGGAAATTTCTACACCGGTATCTGTATAAACATGGAAATATCTACACCACGATCTGTATAAACACGGAAATATTTACACCGCTTTGTATAAACATGGAAATATCTACAACGCTATCTCTATAAATATGGAAATATCTACAATGCCATCTGTATAAACATGGAAATACCAACACAGTCATGTGTAGGAACATGGAAATATCTACACCGCGATCAGTATAAACATGGAAATATCTACACCGCGATCGGTATAACATGGCAATATCTACACCGCTATCTGTATAAACAGGGAAATATCTACACAGCTATCTCTATAAACATCGAAATATCTACACCGCCATCTGTATAAACATGGAAATACTTACAAAGTTATCGGTATAAACATGGAAATATCTACACCGCCATCTGTATTAACATGGAAATATCTACACAGCCATGTGTATATACATGGAAATATCTACACCGCTATCTATATAAACATGGAAATAACTACACTGCTATCTGTGTAAACATGGAAATATCTACACCGCCATCTACATATACATGGAGATATCTGTGCCGCCATCTGTATAAACATGGAAATATCTACACGGTCATCTGTGTATAGATGGAAATATCAACAACGCCATCTGTACAAACATTGAAATATCTGCACCGCTATCTGTATAAACATGGAAATATATACACCACGGTCTGTATAAACATGGAAATATCTAAACCGCTATCTGTATAAACATGGAAATATCTACACCGCTATCTCTATAAACATGGAAATATCTACACCGTGATCTGTATAAACATGGAAATATTTACACCGCTATCTGTATAAACATGGAAATTTCTACACCGTTGTCTGTATAAATATGGAAATATCTACACCGCTATCTCTTTAAACTTGGAAATATCTACACCGCCATCTGTATAAACATGGAAATACCTATACAGTCATCTGTGTAAACATGGAAATATCTACACCACCATCTGTATAAACATGGAAATATCTACAATGCCATCTGTATACACATGGAAATACGTACACGGCAATCTGTGTATAGATGGAAACATCAACACCGCCATTTGTACAAACTTGATAATATCTACACTGCCATCTCTATAAACATGGAAATATCTACACTGCGGTCTGTATAAACATGGAAATATCTACACCGGTATCTGTATAAACATGGAAATATCTACACCACGATCTGTATAAACATGGAAATGTATACACCTCTATCTGTATAAACATGGAAATATCTGCACCGCTATCTCTATAGACATGGAAATATCTAAAAAGCCATCTGTATAAACATGGAAATATCTACACAGTCATGTGTAGGAACATGGAAATATCTACACTGCCATCTGTATAAACATAGAAATATCTACACAGCCCTCTGTATAAATATGGAGATATCTGCGTAGGCATCTGTATAAACATGGAAATATCTACATCGCTATCTCTATAAATGTGGAAATACCAACACCGCTATCGGTATAAACATGGAAATATCTACAATGCCATCTATATAAACATGGAAATATCTACACCGCTATGTGCATAAACATGGAAATGTCTGCACCGCTAACTGTATAAACATGGAAATACCTACACCGCTGTCTCTATAAACATGGAAATATGTACACCGCTATGTGTATAAACATGGAAATATCTCCACTGCTGTCTGTATAAACATGGAAATATCTACACCGTGATCTGTATAAACATGGAAATATCTACACCGCTATCTGTAAAAACATGGAAATACCTACACAGCTATCTCTATAAACATGGAAATACATTCACCGCCATCTGTATAAACATGGAAGTACCTACAAAGTCATCTCTATAAACATGGAAATATCTACACAGCCATCTGTATAAACATGGAAATGTCTACACAGCCATCTGCAGATACATGGAAATATCTACACCGCTATCTGTATAAACATGGAAATAACTACAACTCTATTTGTATAAACAAGGAAATATCTACACCGCCATCTGTTTAAACATGGAAATATATACACAGTCATCTGTTTATACATGGAAATATCTACACCGCTATCTGAATAAACATGTTAATAACTACACCGCTATCTGTATAAATATGGAAATATTTGCACCGCTGTCCCTATAAACATGGTAATATCAACACCGCGACCTGTATAAAGATGGAAATATCTACACCACGATCTGTATAAACTTGGAAATATCTACACCGCGATCTGTATAAACATGGAAATATCTACATCGTGATCTCTATAAACATGGAAATATCTATAACGCCATCTCTATAAACATGGAAATATCTACACCCCTTATCTGTATAAACATGGAAATATCCACACAGCTATCTCTATAAACATGGAAAAATCAACACCACTATCTCTATGAACATGGAAATATCTACACCGCCATCTCTATAAACATGGAAATACTTACAAAGTTATCTGTATAAACATGGAAATATCTACACCGCCATCTGTATAAACATGGAAATATCTACACAGCCATGTGTATATACATGGAAATTTCTACACCGCTATCTATATAAACATGGAAATAACTACAACGCTATTTGTATAAGCATGGAAATATCTCCACTGCTATCTCTATAAACATCGAAATATCTACACCGCCATCTGTATAAACATGGAAATACTTACAAAGTTATCTGTATAAACATGGAAATATCTACACCGCCATCTGTATAAACATGGAAATATCTACACAGCCATGTGTATATACATGGAAATATCTACACCGTTATCTGTATAAACATGGAAATATCTACATCGCTATCTCTATAAACAGGGAAATATCTGCACCGCTATCTGTATAAACATGGAAATATCTGCGCCGCTATCTGTATAAACATGGAAATATCTACACCGCTATCTGTATAAACATGGAAATATCTACAACGCTATCTGTGTAAACTTTGAAATACCTACACAGCTATCTGTGTCAACTTGCAAATATCTACACAGGTATCTGTGTAAAAATGGAAATATCTACACGGCAATCTGTGCAAAGAGGGAAATATCTACACCTCTTTCTCTGAAAACATGGAAATATCTACACCGCTATCTGTATAAACATGGAAATATCTACACCACTCTCTGTATAAACAGGGAAATGTTTAAACTGCCAGCTATAGAAACATGGAAATATCTACACCGCCATCTGTATAAACATGGAAATACCTACACCGCTATCTGTAGAAATATGGAAATATCTATACCGCTATCTCTATAAACATGGAAACACCAACACCGCTTTCTCTATAACCATGGAAATATCTACATCTCAATCTCTATAAACATGGAATTATCTACACCGCCATCTGTATAAACATGGAAATGTCTACACCGACATCTTCAGAAACATGGCAGTATCTACAGCGCCATCTGTATAAACATGGAAATATCTACACCACTATCTGTATAAACTTGGAAAATTCTTCACTGCCATCTGTATAAAGATGGAAATATCAGTACTGCGAGTTGTATAAACATGGAAACATCTACAACGCTATCTCTATAAACATGGAAATACATACAACGCCTTCTCTATAAACGTGGAAATATCTACACCGCTATCTGTATAAAAATGGAAATATCAACACCGCTGTCTGTATGAACAAGGAAATACACCGCCATCTGTAGAAACATGGAAATATCTACACCGCTATCTGTATAAACATGGAAATACCTACAGCGATATCTGTATAAATATGGAAATATCTACACCGCTATCTCTATAAAAATGGAAAAACCTACACCGCTTTCACTATAAACATGAAAATATCTACACTGCTATCTCTATATACATGGAAATATCTACACCTGCATCTCTATAAACATGAAAATATCTACACCGCCATCTTCAGAAACATGGATGTATCTACACCGCTATCTGTATGAACATGGAAATAACTACACCACTATCTGTATAAACATGGAAATATCTTCACTGCCATCTGTATAAACATTAAAATATCTACACCGCCATCTGAATAAAGATGGAAATATCTACACCGCAATCTGTATAAATATGGAAATAACTACACCGCTATCTCCATTGACAAGGAAATATCTACACCGCCATCTGTATAAACATGGAAATACCTACACTGCCATCTCCATTGACAAGGAAATATCTACACACCCATCTGTATAAACATGGAAATATCTACACTGCCATCTGTATAAAGATGGAAATATCTTCACTGACATCTGTATAAACATTGAAATATCTACACCGCTGTCTATATAAACATGGAAATACCTACACCGCTATCTGTATAAATATGGAAATATCCACACCGCTATCTCTATAAACATGGAAATAACAACACCGATTTCTCTATAAACATGGAAATATCTACACTGCAATCTCTATATACATGGAAATATCTACACCGCCATCTCTATAAACATGAATATATCTACACTGCCATCTTCAGAAACATGGATGTGTCTACACCGCCGTCTGTATAAACATGGAAATATCTACACCACTATCTGTATAAATATGGAAATATCTTCACTGCCATCTGTATAAACATGGAAATGTCTACACCGCCATCTGTATAAACATGGAAAAATCTACACCACCATCTGCATTAACATGGAAATATCTACACAGACATCTGTATAAAATGGAAATATCTACACTGCCATCTGTATAAACTTGGAAATAACTATACTGACATCTGTAGAAAGATGGAAATGTCTACAAAGCGATCTGTATATACATGGGAATTTCTACACCACTACCTGTATAAACATGGAAATATCTACACCGCTATCTCTATCAACATGGAAATAACTACACCGCAATCTGTATAAATATGGAAATATCTACAATGCTATCTCTGAAAACATGGAAATATCTACACAGCTATCTCTGTAAACACGGAAATATCTACACAGCTATCTGTGTAAACTTGGAAATATTTACAATGCTACCTGTGTAAATTTGACAATACATACACCGCAATCTGTGCAAAGATGGAAATATCTACAACGCTATCTCTGTAAACATGGAAATATCTACATGGCTATCTCAAGAAACATGGAAATATCTACACTGCCATCTGTATAAACATGGAAATATCTACAGCGCCATCTGTATTAACATGGAAATATCTACACTGCCATTTGTAGAAAGATGGAAATATCTACACCGCCATCTGTATAAACGTGGAAATATCTACACCGCTATCTGTATAAACATAGAAATATCTACATCGCTATCTGTATAAACTGGGAAATATCTCCACCGCTATCTGTATAAACATGGAAATATCTACACCGCTATCTGTGTAAACATGGAAATGTCTACACTGCTATCTGTATAAACATGGAAATATATACAATGCTATCTGTGAAAACATGGAAATATCTACACAGCTATCTGTGTAAACTTGGAAATATCTACCCAGCTATCTGTGTAAAAATGGAAATATCTACACGGCAATCTGTGCAAAGATGGAAATATCTAACCGCTATCTCTGTAAACATGGAAATATCTTCACCACTATCTGTATAAACAAGGAAATATCTATACCGCAGTCTCTATAAACATGGAAATATCTCCACCGCTATCTGTATAAACATGAAAATATCTACACCGCTATCTGTATAATCATGGACATATCTACACCGCAATCTGTATAAACATGGAAATATCTACCACGCTATGTGTGTAAACATTTAAATATCTACACAGCTATCTGTGTAAACTTGGAAATATATACACAGCTATCTGCGTAAACATGGAAATATCTATACGGCAATCTGTGCAAAGGTGGAAATATCTACACCGCTATATCTGTAAACATGAAAATATCTACACCGCTACCTGTATAAACATGCAAATATCTACACCGCTGTCTGTATAAACGAGGAAATATCTTCACCACCATCTGTAGAAACATGGAAATATCTACACCGCATTCTGTATAAACATGGAAATACCTACACCGCTGTGTGTATAAATATGGAAATATCTACACCGCTATCTCTATAAATATGGAAATACCTACACCGCTTTCTCTATAAACATGAAAATATCTACCCTGCAATCTCTATATACATGGAAATATCTACACCTACATCTCTGTAAACATGAAAATATCTACACTGCCATCTTCAGAAACATGGATGTATCTACACCGCTATCTGTATAAACATGGAAATATCTACACCACTATCTGTATAAACATGGAAATATCTTCACTGCCATATGTATAACCATGGAAATACCTACACCGCCATCTGTATAAAGATGGAAATAACTACCCCGCTATCTCTATAGACAAGGAAATATCTACACCGCTATCTGTATAAACATGTAAATATCTACACTGCCATCTGTATAAAGATGGAAATATCTACACCGCAAGCTGTATAAACAGGGAAATATCTACACCGCTATCTGTATAAACATGGAAACAGCAACACCGTTATCTGTATAAACATTGAAATATCTACAGCGCTATCTCTATAAACATGAAAATACTTACACCACCATCTCTATAAACATGGAGATATTTACACCGCTATCTCTATAAACATAGAAATAACTACACCGCCATCCCTATAAACGTAGAAATATCTACACCGCCATCTGCATAAACATGGAAATATCTACAAAGACTTCTGTATAAACATGGAAATATCTACACTGTCATCTGTATAAACATGGAAATATCTATACCGCCATCTGTATAAACATGGAAATATCTCCAACGCTATCTGTATATACACAGAAATATCTGCACTGCTATCTGTATAAACATGGAGATATCTACATGGCTATCTCAAGAAACATGGAAATATCTACACCGCCATCTGTATAAACATGGAAATACCTACACAGTCAATTGCATAAACATGGAAATATGTACACCACTATCTGTATAAACATGGAAATATCTACACCGCTATCTGAATAAACATGGAAATATCTACACCGCTATCTGTATAAACATGGAAATACCTACACCGCTATCTTTATAAACATGGAATTATCTACACCGCTATCTCTATAAACACAGAAATATCCAAAACGCCATCTCTATAAACATGGAAATATCTACACCGCCATCAGCATAAACATGGAAATAACTTCACCGCCGTCTGTTTAAACATGGAAATATCTACACCACCATCTCTATAAACATAGAAACATCTACACTGTCATCTGTTGAAAGATGGAAATACCTACTCCGAGATCTGCATAAACATGGAAATATCTACACCTCTACCTGTATAAATATGGAAATATCTACACCTCTACCTGTATAAACATGGAAATACCTACACAGGTATCAGTATAAATATGGAAATATATACATGGCTATCTCTATTAACATGGAAATGTCTACACCGCTATGTGTATAAACATGGAAACGTCTACATGCCTATCTCTATAAACATGGAAATGTCTACACGGCTAATTCTATAAACATGGAAATGCCTAAACAGGTTGCTGTATAAACACGGAAGTATCTACATGGCTATCTCTATAAACATGGAAATATCTACACCGCCATGTGTATCAACATGGAAATAACTACACAGTCATCTGCATAAACATGGAAATAGCTACACCACTATGTGTATAAACATGGAAATACCTACACTGCCATCTGTATAAACATGGAAATATCTACACAGCCATCTCTATAAACATGGTAATATCTACAACGCTATCTGTAAACATGGAAATATCTACACCGCCATCTGCAAAAACATGGAAATATTTACACATTCATCTCTATAAACATGGAAATATCTACAGCGTCATCTGTATAAACATGGAAATATCTACACCGCCATCTGTATACACATGGAAATAACTACCGAGCCATCTGTATAAACATGGAAATATCTACACTGCTATCTCTATAAACATGGAAATATCTACACCGCTATCTGTGTAAACTTGGAAATATGTACACAGCTATCTGTTTAAAAATGGAAATATCTAGACAGCAATCTGTGCAAAGATGGAAATATCTACACCGCAGTCTCTATAAACATGGAAATATCTACACCGCTATCTGTATAAACATGGAAATATCTACACCGCTATCTCCATAATCATGGAAATATCTACACCGCTTTCTCAATATACAATGAAATATCTACAACGCTATCTGTGTAAAAATGGAAATATCTGCACAGCTATCTGTATAAACTTGGAAATATCTACACCGCAATCTGTGTAAGCATGAAAATATCTACAACGCTATCTGTGTAAACATGGAAATATTTACAACGCTATCTTTGTAAACAGGGAAATATCTACACAGCTATCTGTATATCTTGGAAATATGTACACCGCAATCTGTGTAAGCATGAAAATATCTACAACGCTATCTGTGTAAACATGGAAAGATTTACAACGCTATCTTTGTAAACAGGGAAATATCTACACAGCTATCTGGAAAACGTGAAAATATCTACACCGCTATCTGTATAAACGTTGAAATATCTAAACCACTATCTGTATAATTGTGGAAATACCTACAACGCTATCTGTATAAATGTGGAAATATCTACATCGCTATCTGTATAAACGTGGAAATACCTTCACCAATATCTGTATAAACCTGAAAATATCTACACTGCCATCTGTATCAACATGTAAATAACTACACCGCTATCTGTATAAACATGGAAATATCTACAAAGCTATCTCTGTACACATGGAAATAGTGACACAGATATCTGTGTAAACTTGCAAACATCTACACCGCTATCTGTGTAAAGTTTGCATGTCTACACCGCAGTCTGTGCAAAGTTGGAAATATCTTTACCGCTATATCTATAAAGATGAAAATATCTACACCGCTATATGTATAAACATGGAAATATCTACACCCCCATCTGTATACACATGGAAATATCTACACAGCCATTTCTATAAACATGGAAATATCTACACCACTATCTCTATAAACATGGAAATACCTACACCGCGATCTGTATAAACATGGAAATATCTACATCGATATCTGTATAAACAGGGAAATATCTCCACCGCTATCTGTATAATCATGGAAATATCTACAAGGCTATCTCTATAAATATGGAAATATATACACCGCCATCTGTATAAAATGGAAATATATCCACCGCTATCTCTATAAACATGGAAATATCTACATCGCTATCTGTATAAACATGGAAATATCTCCACCTCTAACTGTATAAACATGGAAATATCTGCACCGCAGTATTTATAAACATGGAAATATCTATACCGCAATCTGTATAAACATGGAAATATCAACAAAAGTATCTGTGTTAACATGGAAATATCTACACCGCTATCTGTGGAAACATGGAAATATGAACACCGCTATCTGTGTAAACATGGAAATATCTACACTGCTATCTGTGCAAATATGGAAATATCTACACTGCTATCTCTATAAACATGGAAATATCTACACCGTTATCTGTATAAATATGGAAATATCTACACCACTATCTCTATAAACATGGAAATAGTCACACCGCTATCTGCGTAAACATGGAAATATCTACATCGCCATCTGTAAAAACATGGAAATATCTACACCGCTATCTGTATAAACATGGAAATTACACCGCTACCAGTATAAAAATGGAAGTATCTACACCGCCATCTGAATAAACATGGAAATATTTTAGACCGCTATCTGTATAAACATGGAAATATCTACACCATTATCTGCACAAACATGGAAATACCAACCCTGCCATCTGTATAAACATGGAAATATCTACACCGCCATCTGTAAAAACATGGAAATATCTACACTGTCATCTGTATAAACATGGAAATACCTACAAATTCGTCTCTATAAACATGGAAATACCTACACTGCCATCTGTATACACAAGGAAATATGTACACTGTCATCTGTTTGAACACGGAAATATCTTCACCGCTATCTCTATAAATATGGAAATACCTACACCGCCGTCTGTATAAACATGGAAATATCTACACCGCTATCTGTATAAAGATGGAAACATCTACACCGCTATCTTTATAAACATAGAAATATCTGCACTGCTATATCTATAAAAATGGAAATATCTACAACACTATCTGTGTAAACATGGAAATATCTACACCGCTATCTGTGTAAACATGGAAATATGTACACCGCTATCTGTGTAAAGATGGAAATATCTACACCGCAATCTGTGCAAAGATGGAAACATCTACACCGCTATCTCTGTAAACATGGAAATATCTACACTGCTATCTCTATAAACATGAAAATATCTACACTGCTGTCTGTATAAACATGGAAATATCTACACCACGATCTGTATACACATGGAAATATCTACACCGCTATCTGTATAAACATGGAAATATCTACAACACTATCTGTGTTAACACGGAAATAAATAAACCGCTATCTGTGTAAACATGGAAATTTGTACACAGCTATCTGTATAAACATGGAAATATCTGCAACACTATCTGTATAAACAAGGAAAAATCTCCACCGCTATCTGTATAAACATGGAAATATCTACATTACTATCTTTATAAACATCGAAATATCTACAACGCTATCTGTATAAACATGGAAATATCTGCAACACTATCTGTATAAACATGGAAATATCTACACCGCTATCTGTATAAACATGGAAATATCTACACTGCGATCTGTATAAACATGGAAATACCTTCACCGCTATCTGTATAGACATGGAATCATCTACACCGCTATCTACATAAACATGGAAATATCTACACCGCTATCTGTATAAACCTGGAAATAATTACAACGCTATCTGTGTAAACATGGAAATATCTAAACAGCTATCTGTGTAAACATGGCAATATCTACACCGCTATCTCTGTAAAGATGGAAACATCTACACCGCTATCTCCATAAACATGGAATTATATGCACCACTCTCTGTATAAACATGGAAATATCTACACCGCTATCTGTATAATCATGGAAATATCTACAAGGCTATCTCTATAAATATGGAAATAACTACACCGCGACCTGTATATACCTGGAAATATCTACATCGCTATCTGTATAAACATAGAAATAGCAACACCACTTTCTGTATAAAAATGGAAATACCTACACCGCTATCTGTATAAACATGAAAATATCTACACTACTATCTCTATAAACATGGAAATACCTACACCGCCATCTCTATAAACATGGAATTATCTACACCGCTATCTCTATAACTAGGAAATATGTACACTGCAATCTCTATAAACATGAAAATATCTACACCGCCATCAGCATAAACATGGAAATAACTACACCGCCGTCTGTATAAATATGGAATTATCTACACAGCCATCTCTATAAAC